>NC_092234.1:44332861-44540361 GCF_036320965.1 Panulirus ornatus | reverse complement strand
AGACGTGTGTGTGTATATATATATATATATATATATATATATATATATATATATATATATATATATATATATATATATATATATATATATGAACTTTGACCCCATCAAGGTTAGAAAAAGATATGATGGAGTTACATTAAGAATTTCGTAAATCCATAGTGTGAAGTAAGTGGAAAAAAACATGTTTGTATAAACTGTCTTGAACACTATCAAAATAATTCATTATACAATTGAACATTTATGATGTTCACCAGTGATAGATCGCTCCAAAAATCACATAGTTTTTTTTGAACACCTGATTCTATAAAATATCTTCCAAAATATCTTAAACAAGGAGAGACAAAAATTAAAATTAAGGGGGAATGTATTTGAATTAATCATAATGGAGTGTATATCACTGATGCTCGTGTGGTGTGAATAATGGCCAGTGTGCGAAATAGAAGACTGGTCATATACGTCGCTATCACACACACACACACACACACACACACACACCACACACACACATACACACACACATACACACACATACACACACACACACACACACACATACACACACACATACACACACATACACACACACACACACACACCATACACTCTCACATACACACACCACACCCTCTCATACACACACACACACACATACACACACATACACACACACCATACACTCACATACACACACCACACCCTCTCATACACACACACACACACACACACTTATGTAGACAATGTGTGTGTGTCGCCTGGCGCCCAAGTGGAGAGAGAGAGAGAGAGAGAGAGAGAGAGAGAGAGAGAGAGAGAGAGAGAGAGAGAGAGAGAGAGAGAGAGAGGGAGAGAGAGAGAGAGAGAGAGAGAGAGAGAGAGAGAGAGAGAGAGAGAAAACGAACCATCTGTTGACCTGATTCTGTTGGATGTCAGTGCCAACAGCTGTGTGTGTGTGTGTGTGTGTGTGTGACCTGGTTGTCAGGAGGGGAGGGGAGACATGTGGTGTGACGGGGGAAAGAAGAAGACGAAGGGATTGTAAATATGGAAAAAAAAACGTCACACAAATTTCCATTTCATTTTCCTGAGCTGCGTTGCCCCCCCCCCTCCCCCTCCCCCCATCTTGTCCCTCATTGGAAAGTGGGTAAGGGTCGTAAGGGGTCATCGCCTTCTCCTCCAACTGGGCCTCAACTACCTGTTAAGTCGTAGGCTTTACCCTCAACCCAATCCGATAGTTTACGTGGTGGTCGTATCTTTGAACTATGACTTGTAGATGAAGATGTTCAGTTTTGACTTATAGTCAATGTTCAAATGGCATGTTGAACATGTGTTTTTCTTTCTGTTTTGTTATTGTATGTATTTTAGAGACTTGTGTTCAACCGGAGTTCAAAACCCTTCCATTCCTCCCTCCCAAAGATGGTTTTTTGAACACGTTCCAGTGTATTGATGAACACACTTCGTGGGTCTATGTATGTTCATGGCTGGTGGCTTCTGGAACAGTACGGTAGAGATGTTCAAGCCCAAATGTTCACAGTGTTCAACGGTAGGGTTATACTGTTGTACACACACACACACACACACTCACACACACACACACTCACACACACACACACACTCACACACACACACACTCACACACGACGTAGTGTGAGCTGTGACGTAGGTGGGGGGGGGAAGACTTTGTGACGCACACATTGATCAGTGTGTGACGCAGGCCAGTCGAGTGTATGACGCAGGCTCGAGTCAGAGGGTGGGGGGGGGGGGGGTTGAGTGTCAGGCCTTTGAGGATGTGACGTGTTTTGAACATCGGCTTCCGTGTTCATGTGGCATGTTCACATGCCTCATGTTCACATTTATCATGTTCACAACCTTCCCTTGATGATGTTCACATGTTCACATGTTCACAACCTTCCCTTGATGATGGTGACATGTTCACATGCTGGGTGAGGGATTATTATTATATTAAAATGTCATCAACATCACTTTGGTCAAGCATCATATATATATATATATATATATATATATATATATATATATATATATATATATATATATATATATATATATGTGATTATTGCCTGTAGTTTGAACAAGGGATGATTAATGATTAATTATGCTTATAGTGATATACTGATTAATACGTAGTTTGAACAAGAGATGATTAATGATTAATTATGCTCGTAGTGATATAATAATCAGGCATTACGTGTCATTATTGCTTGGGTGGAGTATTATTATACAGGAATTATTTACACTGATGGAGCATTATATGCTAATAATTCATTGACGGGGCATTATAGAGCTATGTTGGCTTAAGCGATAAGGGCGACTGGCCTGTTGTCTGTAAAGTAGGTTATCGCCCTAAGTGGCTTGGAGGGAGGGAGGGTTATATCAAACCGATTCCGCCCTTCCCCGATACCCGATTTCCGGGACCAGGTTGCCGACCTCAGCTGACCCGATAACGTTACGTACGGGTGCGTCTGTACGTGATTGCGTTCGTTGTTCGTGCGTAGGGTGACTTGGGCCGTTACCCATACGCAGTGTGTGTGTGTGTGTCCGTTGTCCGTACGTACGGTTGATATGTCCGTTGTTCGTACGTACGGTTGATATGTCCGTTGTCCGTACGTACGGTTGATATGTCCGTTGTCCGTACGTACGGTTGATATGTCCGTTGTCCGTACGTACGGTTGATATGTCCGTTGTTCATACGTACGGTTGATATGTCCGTTGTCAGTACGTGCGAATGATATGTCCGTTGTCCGTACGTAAGGTTGATATGTTCGTTATCCATATGTACTGTTAATATGTCCGTTGTCCGTACGTAGTGAGACCGTCCGTTGTATGTACGTAGTGAGACCGTCCGTTGTATCTACGTAGTGTGACCGTCCGTTGTATGTACGTAGTGTGACCGTCCGTTGTATGTACGTAGTGTGACCGTCCGTTGTATGTACGTAGTGTGACCGTCCGTTGTATGTACGTAGTGTGACCGTCCGTTGTCCGTACGTAGTGAGACCGTCCGTTGTATGTACGTAGTGTGACCGTCCGTTGTATGTACGTAGTGTGACCGTCCGTTGTATGTACGTAGTGTGACCGTCCGTTGTATGTACGTAGTGAGACCGTCCGTTGTATGTACGTAGTGAGACCGTCCGTTGTATGTACGTAGTGTGACCGTCCGTTGTATGTACGTAGTGTGACCGTCCGTTGTATGTACGTAGTGTGACCGTCCGTTGTATGTACGTAGTGTGACCGTCCGTTGTATGTACGTAGTGAGACCGTCCGTTGTATGTACGTAGTGTGACCGTCCGTTGTATGTACGTAGTGTGACCGTCCGTTGTATGTACGTAGTGTGACCGTCCGTTGTATGTACGTAGTGTGACCGTCCGTTGTATGTACGTAGTGAGACCGTCCGTTGTATGTACGTAGTGAGACCGTCCGTTGTATGTACGTAGTGTGACCGTCCGTTGTATGTGCGTAGTGTGACCGTCCGTTGTATGTACGTAGTGTGACCGTCCGTTGTATGTACGTAGTGAGACCGTCCGTTGTATGTACGTAGTGAGACCGTCCGTTGTATGTACGTAGTGTGACCGTCCGTTGTATGGTCGTGGTGTGACTATGTCCGTTAACCCAACGTAGTCTGAGCCCCTTGTCCGTAAGGTGTGAATACGTCCGTGTTCTGTACGTAGCGTCTCCGTCCTCTCTATGTCCGTGGTCTATTAGTGGTGTGTGTGTATGTCCGTCGTCCGTGTGTACTGTATTTGACCTCTGAAGGTCATGTGTACGTGTGACCTCTGATGGTCATGTGTACGTATGACCTCTGATGGTCATGTGTACGTATGACCCCTGAAAGTGATGTGTACGTCGTCTGTACGTTGTACGTACAGCCCGTCTTCATAACGTCTCTGGGGGATGAGACTTCGCTGCTGAAGTTTCAGGGGAAAGGCACAGCGTCTCTGGGGTTGGTGTGGAGGTGGATAATACCTTGCTCTGGCAATCGCAGAGAACGATTCCCCTTTCTCTGGGGGTAGGGGTGTGGTGGTATTAGATCTGGGGATGTGTATATCACCCCCTGAGAGTCGAGGATAACAGTAAGATAACATGATAACACCCCCCCCCCCCTTAAGATAACAGGACACCCCCGTAAGATAACACATGATACTCCCCCTTCCACCCAACTTATACTTTTAAATAAGTGAGATTGTAAGTACATAGGGGTTGAAGTAAACGAATTTGGGCATATAAGTTTGGAGATTAAAAGTTAGTTTATTTATGTGTGTAATAAGATTATCATCACGCTCCACATGCCCTGGTTCAATCCATGAACAGCACGTCGACCCCTGTATACCACATCGTTCCAATTCACTCTATTCCTTGCACGCCTTTCACCCTCCTGCATGTTCAGGCCCCGATCCCTCAAAATCTTTTTCACTCCATCTTTCCACCTCCAATTTGGTCTCCCACTTCTCCTCGTTCCCTCCACCTCCGACACATATATCCTCTTGGTCAATCTTTCCTCACTCATCCTCTCCATGTGACCAAACCATTTCAAAACACCCTCTTCTGCTCTCTCAACCACGCTCTTTTTATTACCACACATCTCTCTTTATTTAACGACTCGATCGATTTTTCCCAATTTATTCCTGTTGTCTCACACACTGTTTGATTCCAAGTGGACACCACTAGTTAGAGTGGTCCACTTATACATGTGGATTGGCCTATCATGACAGTGTATGTGGTGGCCTGGGCTGGTGGATAGAGACAGTGGGTGAGAGAGAGAGAGAGAGAGAGAGAGAGAGAGAGAGAGAGAGAGAGAGAGAGAGAGAGAGAGAGAGAGAGAGACTTTTTAAAACTGTTTCTCACGCATCTTGTGAGAAAGATATAAGACGAGTCTCTTACTATACGCGTAAAGATATATATATATATATATATATATATATATATATATATATATATATATATATATATATATATATATATATATATATATATATATTATCCCTGGGGATAGGGGATTAAGAATACTTCCCACGTATTCCCTGCGTGTCGTAGAAGGCGACTAAAAGGGGAGGGAGCGGGGGGCTGGAAATCCGCCCCTCTCGTTCTTTTTTTTTTTAATTTTCCAAAAGAAGGAACAGAGAAGGGGGCCAGGTGAGGATATTCCAAAAAAAGGCCCAGTCCTCTGTTCTTAACGCTACCTCGCTAACGCGGGAAATGTCGAATAGTTTAAAAGAAAGAAAAGATATATATATATATATATATATATATATATATATATATATATATATATATATATATATATATATATATATATATATATAATTGCTGCTTTTTTATCTCAAGTGGTTTATTATTATTTCTTTTTATATTGGTTTAATAAGTGAGTTATATGTGCGTGTGGCGGTGCTGGAGTGGGGAGCGTGTCCAGTTATCTCCCGCTGGTGGGGAGGTCAGTGACCTGTGTGGGGAGAGAGAGAGAGAGAGAGAGAGAGAGAGAGAGAGAGAGAGAGAGAGAGAGAGAGAGAGAGAGAGAGAGAGAGAAGGATACATTACGAGAAAGATGTAGGGGGGAGATTTGTATGAATTTGGGGCGTCGTCCCCAGAGATGTGGGGGAGAGTTGGGTGGTTAGGAGGCCCATCCATTGCCTCGCCCCACACACACACACACACACACACACACACACAAGATGGTTCCCAGGTTAGCGACATTAGCATAATACAGGAGGCGAGTCTGGGGTGTTCTCCAGGGCCATCTGCTTCGTCCTAATGCGTCAATTGTTCTCGTTTTTTATTTTCCTCTCATTCCTCATTTCTTCTCCTTCTCGTCTTCTTTTTCAGTGCCCCCCTAACTCTCTCATCATCTCCGTTTTCTTTTCCCCTCCCGCGTCTCCCCTTTTTCTATACGTGTATCTATTTGCCATTGTGGAACCAGGCGGGTATACAGTCGTATAGGAGAGGTTATATATATATATATATATATATATATATATATATATATATATATATATATATATAGATAGATAGATAGATAGATAGATAGATAGATAGATAGATAGATAGATAGATAGGTAGATAGATAGATAGATAGATAGATAGATAGATAAATAGATAGATAGATAGATAGGTAGATAGATAGATAGATACTAGCCTAAGCCAGGTACCGTTTATCGACCAACCCTGATGAGAGGATGAACAGCTGGGTTGACTGTGGGTCGACTGCACCAACCCAGGATTCGCTTGAGACACGGCTCTCGTCGCCTCCTGCAGGAGTTCAGTGTGGTACTTGTGTACCAATGGGGGTGGGGGGCCCCTGGTCGTGTTTACACTCCCCTAGTGTGGGTGACCGGGTTAGTGAGGGCAGGGGTCCTATAAACGGGGTCGAAGGTTTACATCATCAACGTCATAATAATAACGTATTTATTCATTTATTTTGCTTTGTCGCTGTCTCCCGCGTTAGCGAGGTAGCGCAAGGAAACAGACGAAAGAAGTGGCTCAACCCACCCACATACACATGTATATACATACACGTCCACACACGCACATATACATACCTATACATCTCAATATACATATATATATATATATATATATATATATATATATATATATATATATATATATATATATATATATACACACACAGACATATACATATATACACATGTACATAATTCATACCGTCTGCCTTTATTCATTCTCGTCGCCACCTCGCCACACATGGAATAACAATAATAATAATAATAATAATAATAATAATAATAATAATAATGATGATGATTATGATAAATTATTATTATTGTTACTACTACTACTACTACTACTACTACTACTACTATAAGTAAGTAAAGTGTAATAACAGAATTAATAGACGTTATGTGATGCAGTGTTTTCGCTCGAGAGAAACGATGTTTGTTTACATCATGTCCAGCTGGTGATGATGGCGGCCAGTGTGACGTCACTTGGCCCGACCCTCACAAACAACTCAGTGGTCTTACGTATTACCTGATCATCCTCTCACCTGTATTGTAACAGTGATCGGCATATGTGCACCCAGACCCCCTGGCGGCAATATTGACACAGCTGGGAAGGTCTGCACATTTGTTCATGCTCGAAAGTTCTTGAATATATACCAGGTTTCTGTGTTCCATCGCTTCATGAATAATGGGAGATGAATAATTATGTTCATTTCATATTTTAGATGTCTTTTAACTGTTTGAAAAATGTATAAGTATTTAATTTTGCTTTAAATATAATTCTTTTAAAAATTATTATCTATTTCCCTGTTGTTCGTTTACAGGAGCTGGTGGTGAAGTTGGTGGCCATGGATTCGGACAAGTGGGCGAGTCCATCCGCGGTGGGGGAGGTGACCCAGCCGCTCCGAGACATCAAGAACTTAGCTTCGGTTGATCATCGCACCAACCTCAGCTATTTCTTAGCTCCCCCCAAGCTGGTAATTACTTAGTGTCGTTCATTAAGCTTAAGTACCTCCTTGTAACTGGTGTTCTAAGTGTTCGGATCCTGGTTTGCGGTAGTGGGTCCACAGTCAACCCAGCTGTTCATCCTTCCCTTGAGGTTTAAGGAATATGTAGAATTTCCGCTGGGGTTACTTCCTTGTGAAGAAATATATGTATTTGAATATTGAAGGCAAGAGGTGAGACGCTAGTTAACACACACACACACACACACACACCTGTTGTGCAGGTGTTGGCCGGCCTGTGTCTACACACGTGTCTCTCACAAGTGTGAGTCATTACCACGCTCTCTGTGTAAAGTCCTCTCTCTCTCTCTCTCTCTCTCTCTCTCTCTCTCTCTCTCTCTCTCTCTCTCTCTCTCTCTCTCTCTCTCTCTCTCTCTGCGTTGTAATTTTCTTTTCTTTACCCCGCACCTCCTACCCATTTTCCTTCTTGCAGTCCGTTTTCTTTCCGCCTAGTTCCCCGTGTGTACATCCCTTCCTTTGGACATTCAGGTTTAACGTTCTTCCGTTTTATTGGTTTATGCTCCTCCTCCTCTTCCTCTTCTTCTTCCTCCTCCTTCTCCTCCTCCTCTTCTTCTTCTTCCTCTTCCTCCTCCTCCTCTTCTTCTTCCTCCTCCCCCTCCTCCTCCTCCTCCTCCTCCTCCTCCTCCTCGTCTTCTTCTTCTTCCTTCTCCTCCCCCTCCTCCTCCTCCTCCTCCTCTTCCTCCTCCTCCTCCTCCTCCTCCTCCTCCTCCTGGCCTGCTGGAGATCATTAACCAGCTGTAATTTACCTGTTTGCCCACCTCCTCGCCCCTCTCGCCCCTTCGCCATTACCCCTGGCTGTCCAAACCCCCTAATGCTTCCTCTCCCCCCCCCCCCCCATTAACCCTACACTAGTTTTATGACGTGTTCCAGTTTGGTCCTTCATGTGTGTGTGCTTAAACTAGATTTGACCCCAGTCGAGCTGTGTGTACATTTCTCTCTCTTTAAAACCTACATAATTCCGTATCTAAACCAGTTTAGTACTCGTACCTATTTTCTGTGTACGTTGGTTTTTCCCTCTTCCTAACGTCTTAATATGAACTAGTTTTCCTCAGTGTGACCTTAAACTAGTTTTTTATTACCAGTTTTATCATTTTGATTCTTGTAAGCAGTGGGTTTAAGGTTTCTATGTACACTTTGTACACTGTGATTTGTCACTAAACCAGTTTAAGGTACGTTAACTTTCGTCTTCACATTTTTTTTTATTTTTCCCGCAAACTAGTTTAGCAGACACGGCTTTAAATTTAAGACAGTTGTACTTAAACACTAGTTTTCTTTTTTTTTACACCAGTTTGACTCAACTGGTTTTGCCTGCAGACATCTGTATACTTCAACACTTGTACACCAGTTTTGTTTAATTTGTACAAATCTTTTCTCAACACCTGTGCGAAGCAAAGTTATCTTATATCCTTTTTCAGTAGATTTATCTCCTCATTAATTAGGAAAACTGTTAACTATTGAAATGATGAGGATAATAAGAATGATGATATTGGTAGTATTAATGATAATAATTATCCTGTGGATTATTTTATATTCATGTACCCATATCGACTTTTAGGACCTTATCGTGCATGTGGCAGTCCAATGTATCGTTGCCATTAGCACTAGAAATCATAATTATTTATATAAATACATATATACACTAACAATTTTTAGTAATTCTTACTATATTCATGACGTGTGTAGATACACTGGGGAACAACCGAGAGATAGATAGATAACCAGTCCTCGTATCAGAGACAGGAAAAATAAGATACGAAATGTGTGGCAGTAACTCCCGACCGACATTAAGAAAACGGGGTTAATATATCTTAGGCATGATAATGTTCGTTTGTTTATTCATGTTCTAACAAAGCTTTTAGATAGTTGTAACCTTTTTTTCCTTTGACGTAGTTATGTAGAAAAAGCCAATAAAGCCGATCTTATGTCCCTGTGTGACCTAAATAAGGTATAAGAGCGGGAGAGGGGTTTAGCTAACCGAATGACGTCACACCTTCCTATGTTAGCTACGTCAAAACAAACATGGACACCTGGCTGCCTTAGTATTGATATAATGATAATTACTTTTATATGTCTTATTGATATTTTTAGAGGTTAGTATCAAGACCATTAATATCATTAATGATTATTTATGATATAGGATGTCATTTCTAGTTATAATAAATGGTATATTTGTAGTTATGGATGTGCAAATGATGCCATTTTTCGAAGTTTCTAGACGCTACGTGGCCAAGTTTTGGGAGAGGCAGTTAGGTTCAGAATTAAGGTTATTTACATCATTCCTCACCCTTGTTGTCAAGTGTATTTTCCCTGCTACTACTACAACTACTATTACTACCACTACTACCACTACCACCACTACTACTACTACTATTACTACTACTACTACCACCACTACTACTACCACTACTGCTATCACTATGACTACTACTACTACCCCTACTTCTACCACTACCACCACCATTACTACTACAACTATTACTACAACTATTATTACTACAACTACAACTATTACTACAACTACAACTATTACTACAACAACTATTACTACAACTACAACTATTACTACAACTACAACTATTACTACAACTACAACTATTACTACAACTACAACTACAACTATTACTATAACTACAACTATTACTACAACTACAACTACAACTATTACTACAACTACAACTATTACTACAACTACAACTATTACTACAACTACAACTATTACTACAACTACAACTATTACTACAACTACAACTACAACTACAACTACAACTATTACTACAACTACAACTATTACTACAACTACAACTATTACTACAACTACAACTATTACTACAACTACAACTATTACTACAACTACAACTATTACTACAACTACAACTATTACTACAACTACAACTATTACTACAACTACAACTATTTTGGCAGGATCTTGGGGAGGTGTTGTTCGGGTTGAGCTACCTGCCCACGGCCCAGCGCCTCTCCGTCTCCGTCATCAAGGCCCAGAATCTCAAGTACACCAGCGTGGTGGACGACCTGAAGGACTTCTGTGAGTAACGGCCTCGGTGGCTTGACACTGTCTACACCCCCTGGCCCTCCTTGTGCTCTCTCTCTTCCCTGTTTTATTTCTTTCTTGTTTTTCTTGTAATTAAACGCAGTTAGTCTCCTTAACTGTCTTCTTTCTCCTCCTCCTCCTCTTCCTCCTCCTCTTCTTCTTCTTCTTCTTCTTCTTCTTCTTCTTCTTCTTCTTCTCCTCCTCCGCCTCCTCCTCCTCCTCGTCCTCTTCTTCTTCTTCTTCTTCTTCTTCTTCTTCTTCTTCTTCTTCTCCTCCTCCTCCTCCTCCTCTTCTTCTTCTTCTTCTTCTTCTTCTTCTTCTTCTTCTTCTTCTTCTTCTTCTTCTTCTCCTCCTCCTCCTCCTCCTCCTCCTCTTCTTCTTCTTCTTCTTCTTCTTCTTCTTCTTCTTCTTCTTCTTCTTCTTCTTCTTTTTCTCCTCCTCCTTCTCCTCCTCCTCCTCCTCCTCCTCCTCCTCCTCCTCCTCCTCCTCCTCCCTTCCTGTGCCACCATTAAGACCCACTGCCAGTGGACGCCAGAGGGAGTCACCACCCTTAACACCTCCTCTAACCCTGTGTTCCCACGAGTCTCTTATCTCTTCCTTTTCAAGCATATCTCTCGTGTCTCCTCGTGTTAACCTGGTGTTTTAGTCTCCTATCTCTTAGTTATCCATCTGTCTCTCTTACCATCATCATCTCTGTCTCATCCCCGTCTCACTGTCTCTCTGTCTCACCCCTATCTCTCCTGTCTATCTCTCACTTCTTCTTCATCTGTCTCTCTCCTGTATCTCTCCCTGGTCATGGGTCTCTCTTTCCAGAGGTTTCTTTTACAGACCAAGGGCTGCGCTGCGTTCAGTAGCAGGGGATATGTGGACTCCTCCCTACGAGTGAGAAGATCTCTGACGAGATTTTGACTCCCGTGGCAGGGGGAGTCCGGTAACACTCTCTCTCTCTCTCTCTCTCTCTCTCTCTCTCTCTCTCTCTCTCTCTCTCTCTCTCTCTCTCTCTCTCTGCATACATCGTGTATTATCCTGTTGTTGTTGTATAATGAAATGGGAGAAGGCCCCCCCTTCCTTCCTCTTCCAAGCGGTCGCTACGTGTGTTGGAATAGCGTGAGGCCACTTTGGTCGCTGAGTGTGATGACCGCTGGCGCGATGATGATGTTCGATGATAGTGGAGGTCGCTCGCTACGAGTAGTGATCGCTGGTGGTGATGATTGCCGGTGGTAGTGGTCGCTGTCTGTAATGGTCGCTGGTGGTGTTCACACCAGAGGTAATGGCGTCCTGGTGCTTTAGGTCGGCGGTAATCAAGGCTACCACTCACACACACACCACTCTCGTCGCTGTCATGGCCTGCGAATATTTCTGATCCATATATATTGCTGTGTTTGGCGGGGATGATGGCTGGCTGACGGCGTCAGGCGATGATATCAGCCCCTGTGGCTCATCGTCAGCCGACGTACGATAACTTGCTGATGGAGACGCAGCGTCAGTCAGCCACGGGGGTGTTCGTTGAGTCGGTGGGTCTGATATCAAGGTGTTTATGGCCTCTGGCATGGGTGGTGGCGTCTCCCGGCACGAGGACAGGGAACAGGCATGCCTGACGCTGCCAAGGGCGGCAGGAGAGCGTGTCGTACTGTGACGAAGCCCTTAGAGTGAGGGTTGTCCTTAAACACGGGGCGGGCGGGCGGTCACGCGCCATGACAGTTTCTCTCTACAACGATCCCGGCGGGTTAATGCGGCTTCCCTCCTCCCCTCCCAGAGCTTAACCTGCTTCAACGCCGTGTTTCCTTTTTTTATTTCCCTCCACGTTTACATAAATCTTGGGTTTGTGGACATTAAGCTTTGTCGGTGGCCAAGGGAATATTTCGCGGGGCATAATAAGACCAGGATATTACTGGGAGAAAAGTAGGGAGCACCCAAATGGCAAGCATTCCCGAAAAGAATTTAATTTTTTTTTTCGGTTGGTGTAAAGAAGGAAGAATTATCAGAAGCCTTTTATGTATTAATATTCGTATTCCCATATATATATATATATATATATATATATATATATATATATATATATATATATATATATATATTTTTTTTTTTTTTTTTTCTTTTTCATACTATCCGCCATTTCCCGCGACAGCGAGGTAGCGTTAATAACAGAGGACTGGGCCTTTGAGGAAATATCCTCACCTGGCCCTCTTCTCTGTTCCTTCTTTTGGAAAATTAAAAAAAAAGAAAAAAAAACGAGAGGGGAGGATTTCCAGCCCCCCGCTCCCTTCCCTTTTAGTCGCCTTCTACGACACGCAGGGAATACGTGGGAAGTATTCTTTCTCCCCTATCCCCAGGGATAATATATATATATATATATATATATATATATATATATATATATATATATATATATATATATATATATATTCAGGCCCCGATCACACAAAATCTTTTTCACTCCATCTTTCCACCTCCAATTTGGTCTCCCACTTCTCGTTCCCTCCACCTCCGACACATATATCCTCTTGGTCAATCTTTCCTCACTCATTCTCTCCATGTGCCCAAACCATTTCAAAACACCCTCTTCTGCTCTCTCAACCACGCTCTTTTATTTCCACACATCTCTCTTACCCTTACGTTACTTACTCGATCAAACCACCTCACACCACATATTGTCCTCAAACATCTCATTTCCAGCACATCCATCCTCCTGCGCACAACTCTATCCATAGCCCACGCCTCGCAACCATACAACATTGTTGGGAACCACTATTCCTTCAAACATACCCATTTTTGCTTTCCGAGATAATGTTCTCGACTTCCACACATTCTTCAAGGCTCCCAGGATTTTCGCCCCCTCCCCCACTCTATGATTCACTTCCGCTTCCCAGGGTTTTCCAAATCCGCTGCCAGTTTCCACTCCCAAAAATACCCAAAAAACATTTTTATTTCCCTTTCCCAGTTTTTTTCCCCCCTTTCAAATTTAACCCTCCCCAATTAAACCTTAAACCCCTAAAACCCTCCCTTTTACCTAAAAACCCTTTTGCCTTATTCACTTTTTTACTTTTTAAATTTTTCTTCTTTCACACATTTTAAACCAAACTCAGTCCCCCCAGTTTTCTGCAGTTTTTTCCACTTTGAATCCCCCCAGCGCTGAATCATCAGCAAAACAACAACTAACTCACTTCCCAAGCTCTCTCATCCCCAACTTTTTTCATACTTGCCCCTTTTTTTTCCAAAAAACTTTTGGGCATTCACCCCCCCCAAACCCAACCCCCCTTTCCAAAAAAAAATTAAAAACAATCAGGGAAAGACATCCACGCCCCTCCCTTGCAAACCTACTTTTCAAAAATTATATATTTAATATATATATATTTTATTTTAAAATATAATATATTTTATAAAACCTTGGGTAAAAGGGGAGAAAAAATTTATTTTCCCACGTATTCCCCTCCCGTGTCGTAAAAGGGGCGATTTAAAAGGGGGGGGAAAAGGGGGGGCCCGGGAAAATCTTTCCCCTCTTTTTTTTTTTTTTTTTTTTTTTTCCCCCAAAAAAAAGGGAAACAAAAAGGGGGGCCGGGGAGGATTTTCCCCCCAAGGCCCAGTCCTTGTTTTTTAAAAACGCTCCCCCTCGCAAAAACCCGGGAAAGGGCAAATTTATTTTTTGAAAGAAAGAAAGTTTTAAAATATATATATATATATATATATATAAAATATATTTTATATATAAATTATATATATATATTTTTTTTTTTTTTTTTTTTTTTTTTAAAAATTTTTTTTTTTTTTTTTTTTAATACTTTTTTTCGCGGGCCCCTCCCCCCTTTTCCCAAAGGTAGGGGAAAAAGGAAAAACAGACAAAAAGGAAATGGCCCCCCCCCCTTTAAACATGTAAAATACACACTTTCCAAACACACACAAATATACATACCTACAAAAAGTTTTCCCCCCCAGGGTTTTTTAACCCCCGGACGCTTCCATCCCTTTGATTCAACCCCACTGCCCAGAACTTTAAACCCCCCTTTTATACCAAAACGCCCCAATTCACTCAAATTCCTTGCCCTCCTTTCACCCCTCCTGCATTTTCCCAGGCCCCGACCCACACAAAATTTTTTTAAACTCCATTTTTTTCCCCACCCCCAAATTTTGGGTCTCCCCCCTTCCCCTCGTTCCCTTTCCACCCCCCCGGAAAAAAACTTATTCCTCTTGGTAAATTTCTTTTCCCCAATAAATTTATCCATGTCCCCAAAACCCAAATTTTAAAAAAAAAACACCCCCCCTTCTGTTTCTCTTCAACCACGTTTCTTTTTTTTTTCCCCACAAAAATCTCTTTTTTAACCCTTAGGGTTTATTTTACTCGATAAAACCCCACCTCAAAAACCACACATTGTCCTCAAACATCTCTTTTCCCCCAGCACATCCCATCCTCCTGCGCACAATTTCTATCCATAGCCCACGCCTCGCAACCATACAAAATTTTTTGGAACTACAAATTCCCCTTCAAACAACCCATTTTTGCTTTCCCCCGGGGTAATGTTCTCGACTTCCACACATTTTTTTCCCAAAGGGTCCCAAAATTTTTTGCCCCCTCCCCCCCCACCCTATGATCCCCCTTCCCTTCCCCTGGTTCCCTCCGCTGACAAAATTTCCCCCTCCCCCGATATCTAAAAACACCCCCCTTTTTTTCCTCCAGTTTTTTTTTCCCATTTAAACTTACCTTTTCCCCAAATTTAAATTGACCCTCCCAAACCCCACTGTACCAATAACCCTTTCTCTTAAATTCCCCATTTACTCTTAAAAATTTCCTTTTTTCCCCACACTTTAAAACCCAAAATCCGGGCACCAGCCCCTTTTGCATTTCTCCAATAATCCCCCCCCAACCCCCCCCCCCGCTGTATCAAAAACAGCGGGAACCCAAAAACTGACTCACTTTTCCCAAACTCCCCCTCATCCCCCCAACCAAAAACTTCATAATTGCCCCCTTTTTTTTTTCCAAAACTCTTGCATTTACCTCCCCAACAACCCCCTCCATAAACAAATTAAACAAAACCCTGGAACATCACACACCCCCGGGCCGGGAAACCCACATTTTCCCCCTGAAACCAATCACTTTCCTCTCTTTCCCACACTACACATGCCTTACATCCTCGATAAAAAAAAAATTTTTCCCCTGCTTCTAACAACTTTGGGCCCCCCACACCAAATTTCAGAGGGATAAAATTTGTTTAGTTTTTCCTGGTAAATTATAAAGGGAGGGGAAAATTTATTTAAAAGGGGGAAGGGGATGACAGAGCACAGATTGGGGAAGAGCAGTGTGGTTTCAGAAGTGTAGGGATGTGTGGACAGGTGTTTTTTTGAAGAATTTTTTATGTGAGAAATACTTAGAAAAACAAAAGGTTTGTATGTAGCATTTATGGGTCTGGAGAAGGCATAAAGAAAAGATTGGGGTAGAGATGCCTGTGGAAGGTTTTTAAGAAAATATAAAATATATATTATTATATATATATATTATATATATATTATATATATATATATTAAAATATATAAAATTTTCTTTCAAACTAAATTTGCCATTTTTTTTCCCCATTGCGGGTAAACGGTTTTTAAGGGAAAAGAGGACTGGGCCCTTTTTTAGGAATACCCTCCAAACCCGGCCCCAAATTTTCCCGTTTTCCCTTTTTTTGGAGAAAAAAAAAAAAAAAAACGAAGGGAGGGTTTCCCCGCCCCCCCCTTTCCCCCCCCTTTTTAAATCGCCCCTTTTACCCACAACCCCCAGGGGGAAAAACGTGGGGAAAATACCTTAATTTTCCCCCATCCCCAGGGGTAATATAAATATATATATAAAATTTATAATATAATATAATTTTATATATATATTTTATATATATATTGTGTGTGTGTGGTTTTGGGTTTTGGGGGTGTGGGGTGGTGTGTGAAAGGTTTTGTGTGTGTGTCTGTGTTATAATATAAGAAATAGAAAAAAAAAGGGGCAGAAGCCGAATTGTTTTTCCAGTCAAGGGGAAAAAACATAAACCCCAAATTTTAGAAAAAGTGTAGGCCGAAAAAATCCCCAAAACCTTTTTTCCCCAAAACCTTTGGCCCCCCTCACCATTTGGTTTTTTTCCCCCCTTTTTCCCCGAGGAAAAAAAATTTTTCCCCCGGGGGGGGTTTCCTTTAACGTTTTTTTTCCCCCAGAAATTTGGCCCCCGGTAGCCCCCTGCCAGTAAAGTGAGGCGAATTCAAAGGACGCAACTTTTAAAAAATAATTTTTGGGTTCCCCCCTCCCAGTCTGTTTATTTGGGGAAAAAAAAAGGGGCTAATTTTGCCTTTTTTAAAAAACCCTTTCTTTTTTTAAAAAAAAAATATAAATTCCCCGTTCTAACAAAAACCCAATTTTTTTGCATATTTTAGCCCCAAAAAAATTATTAAAAAAACATAAAAATAATATAAAATTTGAAATTTTTCATTACATAATCGTTTTTTTGAAATATTTAAAAAACCAGTTTTCCCTTAAAAAATTTAAAATAAAATTAAAAACCATTTAAAGAAGGTTTGGGGCGACGCCTTCCTTTTGAAACGTTCGTGGGAAAAAACTTACATAAAAAAACCCCCCTAGTGGGGAAGGTTTTGGCGGAGGCGACCGGGGGGAGGGGAGGAGGAAGGCTCGCCTGGGTTTAAAAAGGGGTTTTTTCCCGGGGGGTTCAATGGCGGGGGGGCCAGGTTTTCCAATTTTGGGGGGCGGAGGGGGGCAGGCCCGCAAGGGCCCAAAGGGGTCGGCCCTTGTTTGGGAAAATTTCCGGGCAAAAACCAAATCCCCCGGGGATTGGGAAGTTGGGGAGCTATGTATGTGAAGGTAATGTTTTGGGACTTTTTGTGATGTGATGGTAATGTTGGGAGCTTTTTTGTGGAATTTGGAGGGATGGGGTAGGTGGGGGTGTTAATGTTGGTAGCTATGTGATTGATGGTAATTTTTTGGTAGCTTTTGTGATGTAAGGGGGAATGTTGGTACTTTTGTGATGTGATTTGGGGAGGTGGGTGGGAAAAGTTTGGGAGCTAAAAGTGATGTGGTGGTAATGGGTTTGGGAGGGTAAAAAGATGGATGGTAATGTTGGTAGCTTGATGGCAAAGGGGATGGGGGACGACGGTGATGGTAATGTTGGTAGTTTGGGTGGGTAGGTGGGTGGTTACAATGGGGATGGGAATGTTTTGGGAGCTTGATGGGTAAGGGGAGGGACGGGCGGTGATGGTAATTTGGTAAACTGTGAGTGATGGCAAGGGGATGGGGACGAGGGGATGGTTTAAAGTTGGTAGCCCCTGATGGCTAGGTGATGGGGGCAATGGTGATGGTAATGTTGGTAGCTATGTGATGTGATGGTAATGTTGGTAGCTCTGATGGCTAGGTGATGGTGACAATGGTGATGGTAATGTTGGTAGCTATGTGATGTGATGGTAATGTTGGTAGCTGTGATGTGATGGCAAGGTGATGGTGACGACGGTGATGGTAATGTTGGTAGCTATGTGATGTGATGGTAATGTTGGTAGCTCTGATGGCTAGGTGATGGTGACAATGGTGATGGTAATGTTGGTAGCTCTGATGGCTAGGTGATGGTGACAATGGTGATGGTAATGTTGGTAGCTATGTGATGTGATGGTAATGTTGGTAGCTATGTGATGTGATGGTAATGTTGGTAGCTATGTGATGTGATGGGTAGGTGATGGTAATGTTGGTAGCTATGTGATGTGATGGTAATGTTGGTAGCTATGTGATGTGATGGTAATGTTGGTAGCTATGTGATGTGATGGTAATGTTGGTAGCTATGTGATGTGATGGTAATGTTGGTAGCTATGTGATGTGATGGTAATGTTGGTAGCTATGTGATGTGATGGTAATGTTGGTAGCTATGTGATGTGATGGGTAGGTGATGGTAATGTTGGTAGCTATGTGATGTGATGGTAATGTTGGTAGCTAAGTGATGTGATGGTAATGTTGGTAGCTGTGATGGCAAGGTGATGGTGACGACGGTGATGGTAATGTTGGTAGCTGTGATGGCTAGGTGATGGTGACGATGGTGATGGTAATGTTGGTAGCTGTGATGGCAAGGTGATGGTGACGATGGTGATGGTAATGTTGGTAGCTGTGATGGCAAGGTGATGGTGACGACGGTGATGGTAATGTTGGTAGCTATGTGATGTGATGGTAATGTTGGTAGCTATGTGATGTGATGGTAATGTTGGTAGCTATGTGATGTGATGGTAATGTTGGTAGCTCTGATGGCTAGGTGATGGTGACAATGGTGATGGTAATGTTGGTAGCTATGTGATGTGATGGTAATGTTGGTAGCTGTGATGGCTAGGTGATGGTGACAATGGTGATGGTAATGTTGGTAGCTATGTGATGTGATGGTAATGTTGGTAGCTATGTGATGTGATGGTAATGTTGGTAGCTATGTGATGTGATGGTAATGTTGGTAGCTAAGTGATGTGATGGTAATGTTGGTAGCTGTGATGGCAAGGTGATGGTGACGACGGTGATGGTAATGTTGGTAGCTATGTGATGTGATGGTAATGTTGGTAGCTATGTGATGTGATGGTAATGTTGGTAGCTCTGATGGCTAGGTGATGGTGACGACGGTGATGGTAATGTTGGTAGCTTTGATGGCTAGGTGATGGTGACGATGGTGATGGTAATGTTGGTAGCTGTGATGGCAAGGTGATGGTGACGACGGTGATGGTAATGTTGGTAGCTATGTGATGTGATGGTAATGTTGGTAGCTATGTGATGTGATGGTAATGTTGGTAGCTATGTGATGTGATGGGTAGGTGATGGTAATGTTGGTAGCTATGTGATGTGATGGTAATGTTGGTAGCTAAGTGATGTGATGGTAATGTTGGTAGCTGTGATGGCTAGGTGATGGTGACGTTGGTGATGGTAATGTTGGTAGCTGTGATGGCAAGGTGATGGTGACGATGGTGATGGTAATGTTGGTAGCTCTGATGGCTAGGTGATGGTGACGACGGTGATGGTAATGTTGGTAGCTGTGATGGCTAGGTGATGGTGACGTTGGTGATGGTAATGTTGGTAGCTATGTGATGTGATGGTAATGTTGGTAGCTCTGATGGCTAGGTGATGGTGACAATGGTGATGGTAATGTTGGTAGCTCTGATGGCTAGGTGATGGTGACAATGGTGATGGTAATGTTGGTAGCTATGTGATGTGATGGTAATGTTGGTAGTTTGATGGCTAGGTGATGGTGACAATGGTGATGGTAATGTTGGTAGCTGTGATGTGATGGCAAGGTGATGGTGACGATGGTGATGGTAATGTTGGTAGCTCTGATGGCTAGGTGATGGTGACGACGGTGATGGTAATGTTGGTAGCTCTGATGGCTAGGTGATGGTGACGACGGTGATGGTAATGTTGGTAGCTCTGATGGCTAGGTGATGGTGACGACGGTGATGGTAATGTTGGTAGCTGTGATGTGATGGCAAGGTGATGGTGACGATGGTGATGGTAATGTTGGTAGCTCTGATGGCTAGGTGATGGTGACGACGGTGATGGTAATGTTGGTAGCTCTGATGGCTAGGTGATGGTGACGACGGTGATGGTAATGTTGGTAGCTGTGATGGCTAGGTGATGGTGACAATGGTGATGGTAATGTTGGTAGCTGTGATGGCTAGGTGATGGTGACGACGGTGATGGTAATGTTGGTAGCTGTGATGGCAAGGTGATGGTGACGACGGTGATGGTAATGTTGGTAGCTTTGATGGCTAGGTGATGGTGACAATGGTGATGGTAATGTTGGTAGCTGTGATGGCTAGGTGATGGTGACGACGGTGATGGTAATGTTGGTAGCTGTGATGTGATGGTAATGTTGGTAGCTGTGATGGCAAGGTGATGGTGACGACGGTGATGGTAATGTTGGTAGCTATGTGATGTGATGGTAATGTTGGTAGCTCTGATGGCTAGGTGATGGTGACAATGGTGATGGTAATGTTGGTAGCTCTGATGGCTAGGTGATGGTGACAATGGTGATGGTAATGTTGGTAGCTATGTGATGTGATGGTAATGTTGGTAGCTCTGATGGCTAGGTGATGGTGACAATGGTGATGGTAATGTTGGTAGCTATGTGATGTGATGGTAATGTTGGTAGCTCTGATGGCTAGGTGATGGTGACAATGGTGATGGTAATGTTGGTAGCTATGTGATGTGATGGTAATGTTGGTAGCTGTGATGGCTAGGTGATGGTGACAATGGTGATGGTAATGTTGGTAGCTGTGATGTGATGGTAAGGTGATGTTGACGGTGGTGATGGTAATGTTGGTAGCTCTGATGGCTAGGTGATGGTGACGACGGTGATGGTAATGTTGGTAGCTATGTGATGTGATGGTAATGTTGGTAGCTCTGATGGCTAGGTGATGGTGACGACGGTGATGGTAATGTTGGTAGCTCTGATGGGTGAATACAGATGGGAATACCTAACCATAGATTAATATACTACATATATTAAAAGACAGTAAGGACTCCTTATCATAATAATAATAATAATAATAATAATAATAATGATAATAATAATAATTCCAAAACATGCTCTAGGTCGCGAGGGACACAAGGAGAGACGAGACAAAATTTCCCCTAGGCCTCCCCTGGGGGAGCTGAGGTACTCAGTATTGTGTAGCAGGATATAAGTTTGTCTGACAAGAAATCCCAAGACTTGTCGAGAATTTCGTCTCTAAAACATTATTTTCTCTTTGACAATATATATTATGTATAAATGTATATCTTTTCATATACATATTTTTTTTTATTATACTTTGTCGCTGTCTCCCGCGTTAGCGAGGTAGCGCAAGGAAACAGACGAAAGAATGGCCCAACCCACACACATACATACATATGGTATGTCTTGGACAATCGCATGTTTACCAAATGGCGTCTTCGCTTCGTCTCTTCGATGTATATCAACTGACTGTTATGTTTCTCTCTTGTGTCTCCCCTGATGATGTGATTATTACACGAAAGTGCACTTGGGAACTTTTCGTGTTTCATTTTCCCCGTGGTGGACTCATAGGAATATATATATATATATATATATATATATATATATATATATATATATATATATATATATATATATATATATATATATATTGTATCTTCATATATCCACTTGTATCTTATATATGCCCAAATGTATATGTTTCCTCGCTATCACCTAGCTAACTACCCTTCCACCTCCTGCCTGGTCAGGTCCGTACATCCGGGTGCTCCTCATTAGCGGCACTGGCCGGGTCCTGAAGAAGAAGAAGACCACCTGGAGGTCCAACACAGCCTCGCCCATCTGGAACGAGACGCTCATCTTCGACCTGGCGCAGGCGCAGGTGAGGCGGGAAGCCATGTTGCTGCTCTTCTTGTCCTCTCCACTGGCTATATAATATATATTCTTGATTATATTCCTTCCTTTACGCAGAGGTTCAATTTAATGACTTTCGTTTGAAGTTTAGGCGTTCATCTCTCGCTGATAGACATTCCCTGGCCTGTATGAGCTGATATTGATGAATAAATTAACTTTTTTTTTCATTATATCTCTCGCACAGGTTGAGCATGTGACGTTTTTGCTGGTGGTATGCACCCGCCCCCAGCTTCCAGTCACGCCCACGAACTCCGACGTGTCCCTCCAGTCCTCGGACACCATCCAAGAACCTCCCAGCAACCTCCTGCAGCCGGACTTCACCTCCTCGCCCCTCCACGACCAGAACCAGAACAAGAAGCAGGACAGATACGTGGGCAAGCTGGCGCTCGGGTGCGCCGTGCGTGGCGAGGAACAGCGGCAACACTGGGTCGCCATCATGGCCTCCCCCAGGAAGGTGGTGTCGCAGTGGCACGCCCTCAAGTAACCTCACGACTTGACGAAGACCCTCTTCCTCCTCCTCCTCCTCGTCGTCCTAAACAGAACCACGAAGGAAGCTTTATGGACGGGTGTGAGAGAACAGATGGGAGACGGAAGGACAAGAGAAAGAAGTGATAGTAAACGGGTATAAAGACAGAAGACGGGGGTCGAAGTTAACGAAAGGAAAGTCTCGAAAATACATTTCTTGGAACTCAAACGTCATTGGGACATATTTTGATGAGCCTGGCGGTTGATTCGGTGAAGGTCTGATGGTTATTTTGCTATATTAAGTGTTCAGTAAGTCAAAAGGAATATGCAAGACTCATTAATATAATCCACTAACTTTTTTAAGAAAACCCGTGGCACCCTGGTAACTGGTCAAGTCCAGTAAACAATATCTCAAAGTCCAGTAAACAATATCCCAAAGTCCAGTAAACAATATCCCAAAGTCCAGTAAACAATATCCCAAGTAGGTTTAAGGTAATCCCAGTCATGGCGTCTCTCTCTCTCTCTCCCAACATACGTGAATGAACGCAAATGTTCATAGTTCATCGTCCACAAGTTAGCTGTAGGGACATGAATATGAATATGATATCATCATGAGAACTTATTCTTTCTGTCAGTTCGCTGTGGACAACCTGTGTAGTGTAAGAGAGTGAACTAGTCCCTGACTTACGTGAACTAGTCCCTGACTTAACGTGAACTAGTCCCTGACTTAACGTGAACTAGTCCCTGACTTAACGTGAACTTGTCCCTGACTTAACGTGAACTTGTCCCTGACTTACGTGAACTAGTCCCTGACTTAACGTGAACTAGTCCCTGACTTAACGTGAACTAGTCCCTGACTTAACGTGAACTAGTCCCTGACTTAACGTGAACTAGTCCCTGACTTAACGTGAACTAGTCCCTGACTTACGTGAACTAGTCCCTGACTTACGTGAACTAGTCCCTGACTTACGTGAACTAGTCCCTGACTTAACGTGAACTAATCCCTGACTTACGTGAACTAGTCCCTGACTTAACGTGAACTAGTCCCTGACTTAACGTGAACTAGTCCCTGACTTAACGTGAACTAGTCCCTGACTTAACGTGAACTAGTCCCTGACTTACCGTGAACTAGTCCCTGACAACGTGAACTAGTCCCTGACTTACGTGAACTAGTCCCTGACTTACGTGAACTAGTCCCTGACTTAACGTGAACTAATCCCTGACTTACGTGAACTAGTCCCTGACTTAACGTGAACTAGTCCCTGACTTAACGTGAACTAGTCCCTGACTTAACGTGAACTAGTCCCTGACTTACGTGAACTAGTCCCTGACTTACGTGAAGTAGTCCCTGACTTAAAGTAGGTAATGTTAAATGAGAAGGTAGATGCATCCATCCTCCTAGAGCCTTGTATGTGGTGGCTTGGCATCTCTCTCTCCCTCCCTGCAAGTGATAAATTAGTTAACCATTTATCCAGCACTTACCTGCTCTGTAGCATCATTACCAAGACGTTCTTCTCTTCTTAGCTGACCTGACCACATATACAGCAAGGTTAGAAATAGCAGCTAAACTTCATGAAGAAAAAAGAAATGTATATATTGTCACACAAGTTTGTGAGGAAGATGGAGAAAGAAAATATATATATGATATCGTAAGTGTTTGAGAACATGAAACATATTTTTAGATGATACTTTGATACTAACTTTTTAAAATGTTTTTGCTCAGACATTCATGAGATGATATGAATTCACATTAGTTTTTCATATGAAATTGATTTACATGACAGTGGGTCGTGTTTCTTTAATGTTAACTGTTACTTTTCTTGCATTTTCCACGTTTCAGTATTTATGTTGAAAACATTGATATATATATATATATATATATATATATATATATATATATATGAAAAGCACTATACCATTTTTTAAAACGTGGAGCATTTTACTGCAATTAGACAGTGTTGTCCACCAGATTCTAACAACATTCTGAAGTGTTAATTAAGTTATACAGATACTGATTATTACAGTTTGAAATATATGTTTAATAGAAAAAAACAGTGAGTTGTGATAATGATGGCAAGGCTTCTTCTAAGCTTGAGCTGATGACTTTTTACTAAAGGTGAAAACAGAAAGCTGGAAAGAGGACACCAAAATTTCTCGTTAGGCTTCGAATATTTTTTTTTCTTCGTGGTTGATTATTCTGCTAAGCTCAGAAATCGATTGAAAAGGAGAAAATACTTATATTTTTTCCCCCCTTATCATCATCAGTACCATTATCTTCCTCATAGGTAAGCCTAGGTGTGAACCCCACCACGATGACCACCATTAAGGAAGGATGGCTGACCTGACCATTTTATAAATAGGTCAGGTCAAAAGGCGACTAGGTTTTGTACCCAAAGGTTGCATTGTGGTCACGCCTGGGAACAGATCGCTCAGCCTTAGGTTAAAAAAGGATGATAATAATCCATATGTCCCTCTACATAACGTAGGAGATACGTGGGTAGTGCTGTCTCCCAAAACCCTAGTGTTATATGAATTTTATATTTGGATATAAGGGGTATAATATATATATATATATATATATATATATATATATATATATATATATATATGTCTTGCTTAGAACAAGCCTAGTGACAGTTGTTTCTTTAATGTGCCAGTGATTCTGTTATGTGATATAGGATCTCTTAAGAAGTGAGATAAGTGCACATCTATAGTTCAAGAATGACTTTGAAAAGGTGATTATATCTTTTAGAAAAAATATGTGACAAGGATACCACACTAGAGTTTATCTATGATACAACTGTAGTGCATGTGTGATACCTAAGACTTGCTAAGATATACAGTGTATGATTTCCAGAATGCAAAGTAGAATTTTGTTAGGCAAAGTATGCACTTTGCTGGTGGCATTGCTTATGGTGTTTTGAATGCCTTATTTTCTTTTCGTTTTTAACCCCCGTTTGATTGTAGGCATTTCGAGGGTATTGTATATGTCTCGAGACTTGAGGGCGTCCATGCCACAAAGCCCTTGGAGAAACAAAAGAAGCTTTAATTCGTGCAATCTTGATAACCTGACAATCATTGATGACCCACCCACAACCTTCATGTGTCACACACTCCATTTCGCCTCTTCTTCTTCCCTTGGTGAAGCTCTGGAGGAGTGAGACGTGGTGGCTGAAGGAAGGAAGGAGTTTGCTGCAACCCTCCCGGCTCTCATATCATCATCAGTCCAGAAAATATATTTAAAGAAAAAAACAATCACGTTTTCAGTATAGCTTGGTAATAGAGTTATGTCGTTTTTTGCAGATACATGTCTATTCTTACTTTTTCAGTGTGCCATGCGCAAGACATCTTTAGATTGTAAACTAGAGCAAGTGAAATGTGACTTTAAGAAATACCATGATGTGGTGAATGCAACTTTTACGAAAGAATTTTTTTTTTTCAGTGGGTTTAAAATATGCTGTAACCAGCCATTACCTTGTGTGTCAGTCGATACAGGTGTTATTAGGTGGCTCCACAGTGGATTCCTAGTCATTTGTTACTATCCAGTGGTGAGGGTGTATATAATGGGCGTGGCAATTCTTAGAAAAAAAACCTAATATATTCTCCATTGTTGAATATTAAGTGTTTTGAACGCTTTATTTGAGGCAGCCGAGGTAACTATTAGCATAACGAAGCTATTCCATTGCCAAGGTTGGTTTAGTAACTTGAGGAAAGACAGTGTGAAAAGTTTGGTAAAATTGTGTTTGTAGAAACCCGCCCCACCACCACAAGCCTCGCCCAAACTTGTGGCGTATTGGATAGCTTACATTGCATCTGTTACACTACCAAGTGTTTGATATATAAGGAAAGGCCGCAGATACAGCGATGTATATATATACCATAAAAGTATAATTTTCAACAGAAAAAAATGAGATTGGGAATATATTGATAATCTAGAAGTTTAGTTAAGACTTTGGACACTGGGATTTGCTTCATTCCCACCATATTGTATCAGATATCTCTAGTTATGGTACTAGTTATGGTATTTTGATCCAGTGACTATAATAATATAAGTCGTCCAAAAGACATTAGAAATTCTGCGGCGATTCTCTTTCGTATTTCACTTTACTCCAAAGATGAACAAACGTAGTTCATTCCACCCCAGGGATGAAACATGACTGGGAAGGGAAAGTGTCGAGGTTTTTATGGCATATATCAAACCCTCACAAGATGATGGGGGTTCTCTGCTCACACTTCTTTAAGAAAGCTTTTACCATATTTTTGTAGAAACTTCCGTCAGTTTAAAAAAAAAAAAAAAAAGGTTTTAGCGTCCATGATATCCTCCCTTGAGGTCTGTTTGACAACAGTCCACATCTCTGATGCGAGTGATGTAGTTCTTAGTGGATGCCTCCTGTGCAATTCTTACGCTGATTGGATACACAGCCGATGGCAAGGGAGAGAGAGCCTTTGGTAGGAAATACTGTGGGTTTGGCCTAGGTCCTTCATGATCCACTGGCCTGGGTCCTTCATGATCCACTTGGTCGGGCATTTGAGAAAAATTTGGGTGATGGTTTCGAAGTGTACCTTCTGCCTTTGAGGTCGTGGCCAAGATGCAGGCCAGCAACGGGATACTTGACCCTATTTTGGGGTCAACTTCGTTGTGATTTTTAACGAATGATCATTAAGTGTAATTCTATATGTGATATCTTAGAGTAAGTTTTAGACTGAATTACTTTAATATAGTTCCGGCCTATGTCGTCATCTGTGAGGATGTCTTTAGTGTTTTAGGTGTGGATTTTCAATGTGTAATATATTAAAAGAATCGCAGAACCTGTTGGTTCTCTCGATACTGAGAAATAATGTATGGAAACAGCAGAGGTTCTCTTGATGAACCTGTTATTCATGAAGTAGAAAAATGTATTGAGAATTGCCAAGGGTGAGTTTGTTTTCGTAAGTTTGGGTGAAAATGAGATTTCCACTGATGGTAATTTTGTTTGGGGGGTTTGAGAAAGGCTGCTTCGTCATCAACACAGGAGCCATCTTGCCGTCTTTAACTATTTATGATGTGTTGATGGTTTGAAAAACAACCTGTTGTTGTTGTTGTTGTTGATATTATTGACGAGTATGTTGGGCATTGTTCCGTGAAGTAAACTAGTGCTCTCCCTCGACGTACAATATGCAACTTTACTTCCAAAATCTGCCTGTCAACGACCCCCCCCCCACCCCCCCGTACCCTCTCTCTACCTGTCTAGCAGACAGACCCCAGTTCCTGTCCATTCGGCAGACGTCCATTTTAAAGGTTCTTGTCATATTCTGAAGAAAAGGTTAAAGGCCGTCAGAATAACAATGGCCCGGGCTAGACCGAGGCTTTGACAAACTTATACAAAGAAAACTCGTGAAGGAAAGACACATGTCATTTAATGTATGTAAATGCTTTATGTAGGATGGGGTTCGAACCATGTGTCTCTCAGTGTTCCCCAGGCTACCACTGACCCCAGCATTGGATTTTGATATTAACTTCCATGATTGGAGGTGAGCTTTTTAACTCATGGCCTCACTGAAGCAAAAATAAATAAATAAATAAATATGATCTTTTGAAGGAAAAAAATAATCTTATAGGACCTCAACACTTATGATTACCATGAGATGCAGCTTCTAAATATTTATTCACATATTAATTTATTTTGAACGAAATATGAGAAAACCTAGGTAGAATATGCACTCTTGAATAATGTTTATATCATGAAAATCATAAACATTTGTTGAACCTACATGTAAGGTATCACAACATATGTGAAGTATAATTGAACTTTGGTTATCATCCACAGATGTAAACATATGTAGATAAAGGGTTTGAAGGTATGATTATTTTTTAAGGTTGCCTTCTGGAGTGGAGACTAGGATTATGTACTAATGATGAACTTGCACAAAAGCTTTAATACGTATGAGTGTATGCACTCCGTTGTGTCAGTGTGGAACAAGAGACAAGATTATTATAATGTAAAAGAAAAATATATCTATATATAACCATGATTTACCATGTTTTGATTAACCTTACCACAACCATACGTGTCTCGGGTAAAAGTAGGCTAGTAATATATATATATATATATATATATATATATAGTGACGTAAGGCCTATATATGGAAACCTTTATTTTCGTGACCAAATATTTTCATTTTTAGGAAGAGTTATGGTGGTTCAATCACGAACGCTTTAATATTTTCCTTGATATATGCTTAACCTTAAATAAAACTTGACTGGGAAAATGTATTTTATCTTCATACAATGAACTGAAGAAAATTGTCATAGATATTTGAGTTGCTTAATGAAATCTGAATCTATGGAATTATGGGAAAGCTCAAAGGATTTACGTTTACCATATATATATATATATATATATATATATATATATATATATATATATATATATATATATATATATATATACGCTGATTTCTCCTTAGAATTCAGAGATGAACTTCCTCCTGCCCGGGCGGGTAATAAGGAAGCGGAGGAGCAACTTCTCAACAATCAACTTCCACCTCGAAGAAAAAAAAAAAAAGGAGGATTTTATAGGAAATCGACATCCGCCATTTAATACCTTCGGGTCAGCTGGTAAAAAACGAAAAAAAATATGATTAGGTCGTCTTCCGGTCAGTTAGTTGCAAAACTCATGTAATTAATCTTGACCTAACTAATTACTGTTAACGAGGTCTCCTGTAAGTCATTATCGTATCGAAAATTATATTTTCCACATTTTACAATTCGTCGCTATGACTAGAGTTGGTCCATAGACTGGCTCAGGCTAGGGTATATAGGATATAAATAAATATATAGCGATATGAGAAGCTGCAGAAGCTGGTGACGGAGTTTGGTAAAGTGTGTGGAAGAAGAAAGTTAAGAGTAAATGTGAATAAGAGCAAGGTTATTAGGTACAGTAGGGTTGAGGGTCAAGTCAATTGGGAGGTGAGTTTGAATGGAGAAAAACTGGAGGAAGTGAAGTGTTTTAGATATCTGGGAGTGGATCTGGCAGCGGATGGAACCATGGAAGCGGAAGTGGATCATAGGGTGGGGGAGGGGGCGAAAATTTTGGGAGCCTTGAAAAATGTGTGGAAGTCGAGAACATTATCCCGGAAAGCAAAAATGGGTATGTTTGAAGGAATAGTAGTTCCAACAATGTTGTATGGTTGCGAGGCGTGGGCTATGGATAGAGTTGTGCGCAGGAGGATGGATGTGCTGGAAATGAGATGTTTGAGGACAATGTGTGGTGTGAGGTGGTTTGATCGAGTAAGTAACGTAAGGGTGAGAGAGATGTGTGGAAATAAAAAGAGCGTGGTTGAGAGAGCAGAAGAGGGTGTTTTGAAATGGTTTGGGCACATGGAGAGAATGAGTGAGGAAAGATTGACCAAGAGGATATATGTGTCGGAGGTGGAGGGAACGAGGAGAAGAGGGAGACCAAATTGGAGGTGGAAAGATGGAGTGAAGAGGATTTTGTGTGATCGGGGCCTGAACATGCAGGAGGGTGAAAGGAGGGCAAGGAATAGAGTGAATTGGAGCGATGTGGTATACAGGGGTTGACGTGCTGTCAGTGGATTGAATCAAGGCATGTGAAGCGTCCGGGGTAAACCATGGAAAGCTGTGTAGGTATGTATATTTGCGTGTGTGGACGTGTGTATGTACATGTGTATGGGGAGGGTTGGGCCATTTCTTTCGTCTGTTTCCTTGCGCTACCTCGCAAACGCGGGAGACAGCGACAAAGTATAAAAAAAAAAAAAAAAAAAAAAAAAAAAAAAAATGAGATGGCTTTGATTAGGGCCTCGTTAGCTCGTGCCGTCTTAAGAAAACATAAACCATTAAATGATTGATGAAAAAAGGGACAAATGTCATTATCCCCAGTGACGGCGAGATAATACGATCGCAGATTGAAATTATTTGAATATAAATCCAAAATTCTGCATCCATCTTACGAGTTTAGATGTAAATTTGATTTATTTACGTCGCTTTACGTTCATCATGGCGGTGCATGACTGGCTAAAATATGAATCCATTGTCCATCCATTTGTTTAAAAAGGCATCTATATCAATACGCTTTTGTATTTCGTTCCATCTCTATTTTGGGAACATTATTATTCATAAAATGATAGATAAACAACTTCCACTTGCATGTATATATTCTCACTGTTGCTTAATGCGTTGAAGTGATATTAAGATGTCGCTGAGTGGTAGAGGTTCCTCAAATCCTACTAAATGGTTTTGTATGAACGAAATCGTGTGAATGAGGGAACCAAATCATCATAGATATAGATCCAAGTCAAGAATACTTCAAGAAAAAATATTTGGAGGGACATACACGTTTATACTGGGAAATATATAGACTTTTTTATCATTTTAAAAGACTAATGATGTACGAAACATGAGGCAGAGATTCTGCTGTGCCGTGGAGGGTACCAGACAGTGGCTGAATTCTACGATATTTTTAGTTTTCTACAATGTTTCATCTTGTTATTTGTGTCATGGCTCATCCTATCGTCGCAGTGACATGGGCTAAGTGTTCTGATAAAGGTGAGTTTCACGTAAATGAAGGAAATCAAAGTAAACATGTTGGCTGGGGGAGGGGGGTGTTATTAGATTTCCAAAAGAAGGAACAGAGAAGGAAGCCAGGTGAGGATATTCCCAGTCCTCTGTTCTTAACGCTACCTTGCTAACACGGGAAATGGCGAATAGTTTGAAAGAAAAAAGAAATTATATATATATATATATATATATATATATATATATATATATATATATATATATATATATATATATATATATGTGTGTGTGTGTGTGTGTGTGTGTGTAAGAAAGGTTTTTTATATAGTATCATTTATGCAATGTAACTAAGCCTAGGAAGAAAGAGTACTTAAAATATAGATAAATGTATCATCTCAGATCGTAAATGTAAAATTTCTTGGTATGATTATCCTTGATTTACTTAACAGATAAAGGCAGCCTGGTGAGTTTGCCTTTTTCTATGTAGACATCATCTTGGAGAATATTTTTTTTTGTGCCACTGTATTATTTTTTTTTTTTGAGGCAATAATTTCAATAATTCAAATTTTAAACAAAAAGATTTTTCGGCCAAAAATTTCCCTTAACTATTATCTTCAGTTTTTGGTATTTTTTCAGGTTGTTAAATGTGCTAAAAAACTGTAATATAAGGACTATTTTCCATGCTGAATTTCAATCTGTATTTGAAAATGCATGTTAGAGAACATTAGGCCATTTAATAAGTAATTAATGATTATGCTTTTTAGCAACTCTGTAATTATCCAGTTTTTATTTCCTGGGTATCCGTTGCCTTTGGAAAGCATTATGAGGTATCTTCTATGATCAATTCAAGTATAGAAGCGTTACACTGTGTCATATTTCAGTTTTAAACCAAAAACGGTTTTACTTTAAAAAATTCCCTTAACTATTACCTTCAATTGTAGTATTTTTTTGTGTTTGCTAGATTTACTTGAAAACCACAGTATAAAGACTATTTTTCATGCTGAATTTGAATCTGTATTTGAAAATATGTGTTAGGGGACATTACACAATTAACAAGCAGTTAATTGTTATGGTTTTTGACAATTCTGTAATTAATTTGTAGTTATTTATTAGGTATCCATTGTCTTTGGAAAACTTTATGAGGTATCTCTGGTAATCATTTCAAGTATAGAAATGTTGGAGTATGTCATTTTTCAATTTTGAGACAAAAAGATTTTTGGGGTAAAAAATTCCCTGAACTATTACCTTCAATTTTTGGTATTTTTTCAGGTTATTAGATTTGCTTGGAAACCACCGTATAAGGAGTAATTTTCATGCTGAATTTGAATCTATTTGAAAATATATGTTAGGGAACATTACGCCATTGAATAAGTAGTTGATTATTATGCTTTTTGACAATTTTGTAAATACTATGTAGATACTTATTAGGTATCCCTTGTCTTTGGAAATCTTTATAAGGTATCTTTGGTGATCATTTCAAATTTGGAACTATTAGAGTATGTCATTTTTCAATTTTGAAACAAAAAGTTTTTTGGGGTAAAAAATTCCCTGAACTATTACCTTCAATTTTTGATATTTTTTTGATGTTATTAGATTTGCCTGAAACCCACAGTATAAGGAGTATTTTCCATGCTGAATTTGAATCTGTATTTGAAAGTATATTTTAGGGGACCTTACACAATTAATAAGTAGTTAATTATTATGGTTTTTGACACTTCTGTAATTAATTTGTAGTTATTTATTAGGTATCCGTTGTCTTTGGAAAGCTTCACGAGGTATCTCCGGTGATCATTTCAAGGATAGAAGTGTTACAGTATGTCATATTTCAATTATGAAACAAAAACTTTTTTGGGGTGAAAAATTTCCTGAACAATTACCTTCAATTTTTGGTATTTTTTTGATATAATTAGATTTGTTTGAAAACCCAGTGTAAGGAGTATTTTTCATGCTGAATTTGAATCTGGATTCGAAAATATATGTTAGGCAGCATTACACCATTAAATATGTAGTTGATTATTATGCTTTTTGACAATTTTGTAAATAATATGTAGTTAGTTATTAGGTATCCGTTGTCTTTGGAAAGCTTTATGAGGTATCTGTGATCATTTCAAATATGGAACTATTAGAGTATGTCAATTTTAAAACAAAAAGTTTTTTGGGGTAAAAAATTCCCTTCAATTTTTCGTATATTTTTGAGATTATTGGGTTTGCTTGAAAACCACTGTATAAGGAGTAATTTTCATGCTGAATTTGAATCTGTATTTGAAAATATATGTTAGGCAGCATTACATCATTAAATAAGTAGTTAATGATTATGCTTTTTGACAATTCTTTAATTAATCTGTAGTCATTTATTAGGTATCCGTTGTCTTTAGAAAGCTTTATGAGGTATCTCTGGTGATCATTTCAGGGATAGAAGCATTACAGTATGTCATATTTCAGTTTGGAACAAAAACATTTTTGGGGTGAAAAATTCCCTGAATTTTTGGTATTTTTATGAGGTTATTAGATTTGCTTGAAATGAAAAGTATAAGGAGTATTTTTCTTGCTGAATTTCATTGTGTATTTGAAAATATGTGTTATGGAACAATACACCATTTAATAAGTAGTTAATTATCATGATTTTTGACAATTTTGTAATTAATCTGTAGTTATTTTTTGGTTATCCTTTGTCTTTGGAAAGCTTTATGAAGTATTTCTGGTAATCATTTCAAGTATAGAAGTGTTAGAGTTTGTCATATATCAATTTTGAAACAAAAACTTTTTTGGGTAAAAGATTCCCTGAATTATTACCTTCAATTTTTGGTATTTTTTGAGGTTATTAGATTTGCTTAGAAACCACAGTATAAGGAGTATTTTTAATGCTGAATTTGAAACTGTATTTGAAAATATATGTTTGGGAAGATTACAGCATTTGATAAGTATGTAATCATTATGCTTTTTGACAATTTTGTAATTAATCTGCACTTATTTATTGGGTATCTGTTGTCCTTGGATTGCTTTATGAGGTATCTGTGGTGATCATTTGAAGTATAGAAGTGTTAGAGTATGTCATATTTCAATTTTGAAAGAAAAAGTTTTTTTGGGTAAAAAATTCCTGAACTATTACCTTCAATTTTTGGTATTTTTTTGATGTAATTAGATTTGTTTCAAAACCACAGTGTAAGGGGTATTTTTCCATGCTGAATTTGAATCTGGATTTGAAACTATATGTTAGGCAACATTGCACCATTAGATAAGTAGTTGATTATTATGCTTTTTAACAAATTTGTAAATAATATGTAGTTAGCTATTAGGTATCCGTTATCTTTGATAAGCTTTATGAGGTATCTTCGGTGATCATTTCAAATATAGAAAGATTAGAGTATGTCATTTTTCAATTTTGAAACAAGTTTTTTGGGGTAAAAAATTTCCTTAACTATATTACCTTCAATTTTTGGTATAGTTTTGAGGTTATTAGATTTGCTTGAAAACCACAGTATAAGGAGTAATTTTCATGCTGAATTTGAATCTGTATTTGAAAATATATGTCAGGCAACATTACATCATTAGATACGTAGTTAATGATTATGCTTTTTGACAATTCTTTAATTAATCTGTAGTCATTTATTAGGTATCCGTTGTCTTTGGAAAGCTTTATGAGGTATCTCTGGTGATCATTTCAAGGATAGAAGCATTACAGTATGTCATATTTCAATTTTGAAACAAAAACTTTTTTGGGGTGAAAAATGCCTTGAAATATTACCTTCAATTTTTGGTATTTTTATGAGGTTATTAGATTTGCATGAAATGAAAAGTATAAGGAGTATTTTTCATGCTGAATTTAGATCTGTACTTGAAAATCTGTGTTATGGAACAATACACCATTTAATAAGTAGTTAATTATGATGATTTTTGACAATTTTGTAATTAATCTGTAGTTATTCTTTGGTTATCCTTTGTCTTTGAAATGCTTTATGAAGTATCTCTGGTGGTCATTTCAAGTATAGAAGTATTACAGTATGTCATATATCAATTTTGAAAGAAAAAGTTTTTTTGGGTAAAAAATTCCCTGAAATTCCCTTCAATTTTTGGTATTTTTTGAGGTTCTTAGATTTGGTTGAAAACCACAGTATAAGGAGTATATTTCATGCTGAATTTGAAACTGTATTTGAAAATATATGTTTGGGAAGATTGCAGCATTTGATAAGTATGTAATCATTATGCTTTTTGACAATTTTGTAATTAATCTGTACTTATTTGTTGGGTATCCGTTGTCTTTGGATAGCTTGATGAGGTATTTGTGGTGATCATTTGAAGTATAGAAATGTTAGAGTATGTCATATTTCAATTTTGAAAAACAAAGTTTTTTTGGGTAAAAAATTCCCTGAACTATTACCTTCAATTTTTGGTATTTTTTTGAGGTTATTGGTTTTGCTTGAAAACCACGGTATAAGGAGTATTTTTCATGCTGAATTTGAATCTGTATTTGAAAATATATGTTAGGGACCATTACACAATTAATAAGTAGTTAATTATTATGCTTTTTGGCAATTCTGTAATTAATTTGTAGTTATATATTGGGGATAGGGGAGAAAGAATTCTTCACACGCATTCCTCACGTCTCGTAGAAGGCGACTAGAGGGGACGGGAGCTTGGGGCCAGAAATCCTCCACTCCTTGTATTTTAACTTTCTAAAATGGGAAACAGAAGGAGTCACGCGGGGAGTGCTCATCCTCCTCGTATGCTCAGATTGGGGTGTCTAAATGTGTGTGTGGATGTAACCAAGATGTGAAAAAAGGAGAGATAGGTAGTATGTTTGAGGAAAGGAACCTGGATGTTTTGGCTCTGAGTGAAATGAAGCTTAAGGGTAAAGGGGAAGAGTGGTTTGGGAATGTCTTGGGAGTAAAGTCAGGGGTTAGTGAGAGGACAAGAGCAAGGGAAGGAGTAGCACTACTCCTGAAACAGGAGTTGTGGGAGTATGTGATAGAATATAATAAAGTAAATTCTAGATTGATATGGGTAAAACTGAAAGTTGATTGAGAGAGATGGGTGATTATTGGTACATAAGCACCTGGGCATGAGGAGAAAGATCATGAGAGGCAAGTGTTTTGGGAGCAACTGAATGAGTGTGTTAGTGGTTTTGATGCACAAGACCGAGTTATAGTGATGGTGATTTGAATGCAAAGGTGAGTAATGTGGCAGTTGAGGGAATAATTGGTATACATGGGGTGTTCAGTGTTGTAAATGGAAATGGTGAAGAGCTTGTAGATTTATGTGCTTAAAAAGGACTGGTGATTGGGAATACCTGGTTTAAAAAGCGAGATATACATAAGTATACGTATGTAAGTAGGAGAGATGGCCAGAGAGCATTATTGGATTACGTGTTAATTGACAGGCGCGTGAAAGAGAGACTTCTGGATATTAATGTGCTGAGAGGTGCAACTGGAGGGATATCTGATCATTATCTTGTGGAGGCGAAGGTGAAGATTTGTGGGGGTTTTCAGAAAAGAAGAGAGAATGTTGGGGTGAAGAGGGTGGTGAGAGTAAGTGAGCTTGGGAAGGAGACTTGTGTGAGGAAGTACCAGGAGAGACTGAGTACAGAATGGAAAAAGGTGAGAACAAAGGAGGTAAGGGGAGTGGGGGAGGAATGGGACGTATTTAGGGAAGCAGTGATGGCTTGCGCAAAAGATGCTTGTGGCATGAGAAGCGTGGGAGGTGGGTTGATTAGAAAGGATAGTGAGTGGTGGGATGAAGAAGTAAGATTATTAATGAGAGAAGAGAGAGGCATTTGGACGATTTTTGCAGGGAAAAAATGCAAATGAGTGGGATATGTATAAAAGAAAGAGACAGGAGGTCAAGAGAAAGGTGCAAGAGGTGAAAAAGAGGGCAAATGAGAGTTGGGGTGAGAGAGTATCATTAAATTTTAGGGAGAATAAAAAGATGTTCTAGAGGGAGGTAAATAAAGTGCGTAAGACAAGGGAGCAAATGGGAACTTCAGTGAAGGGGGCAAATGGGGAAGTGATAACAAGTAGTGGTGATGTGAGAAGAGATGGAGTGAGTATTTTGAAGGTTTGTTGAATGTGTTTGAAGATAGAGTGGCAGATATAGGGTGTTTTGGTCAAGGTGGTGTGCAAAGTGAGAGGGTTAGGGAAAATGATTTGGTAAACAGAGAAGAGGTAGTAAAAGCTTTGCGATAGATGAAAGCCGGCAAGGCAACAGGTTTGGATGGTATTACAGTGGAATTTATTTAAAAAGGGGTGACTGTATTGTTGACTGGTTGGTAAGGTTATTTAATGTATGTATGATTCATGGTGAGGTGCCTGAGGATTGGCGGAATGCGTGCATAGTGCCATTGTACAAAGGCAAAGGGGATAAGAGTGAGTGTTCTAATTACAGAGGTATAAGTTTGTTGAGTATTCCTGGTAAATTATATGGGAGGGTATTGATTGAGAGGGTGAAGGCATGTACAGAGCATCAGATTGGGGAAGAGCAGTGTGGTTTCAGAAGTGGTAGAGGATGTGTGGATCAGGTGTTTGCTTTGAAGAATGTATGTGAGAAATACTTAGAAAAGCAAATGGATTTGTACGTAGCATTTATGGATCTGGAGAAGGCATATGATAGAGTTGATAGAGATGCTCTGTAGAAGGTACTAAGAATATATGGTGTGGGAGGCAAGTTGTTAGAAGCAGTGAAAAGTTTTTATCGAGGATGTAAGGCATGTGTACGTGTAGGAAGAGAGGAAAGTGATTGGTTCTCAGTGGATGTAGGTTTGCGGCAGGGGTGTGTGATGTCTCCATGGTTGTTTAATTTGTTTATGGATGGGGTTGTTAGGGAGGTGAATGCAAGAGTTTTGGAAAGAGGGGCAAGTATGAAGTCTGTTGTGGATGAGAGAGCTTGGGAAGTGAGTCAGTTGTTGTTAGCTGATGATACAGCGCTGGTGGCTGATTTGTGTGAGAAACTGCAGAAGCTGGTGACTGAGTTTGGTGAAGTGTGTGAAAGAAGAAAGTTAAGAGTAAATAAATGTGAATAAGAGCAAGGTTATTAGGTACAGTAGGGTTGAGGGTCAAGTCAATTGGAAGGTAAGTTTGAATGGAGAAAAACTGGAGGAAGTAAAGTGTTTTAGATATCTGGGAGTGGATCTGGCAGCGGATGGAACCATGGAAGCGGAAGTGAATCATAGGGTGGGGGAGGGGGCGAGAATCCTGGGAACATTGAAGAATGTGTGGAAGTCGAGAACATTATCTCGGAAAGCAAAAATGGCTATGTTTGAAGGAACAGTGGTTCCTTCAATGTTGTATGGTTGTGAGGTGTGGGCTATGGATAGAGTTGTGCACAGAATGGTGGATGTGCTGGAAATGAGATGTTTGAGGACAATATGTGGTGTGAGGTGGTTTGATCGAGTAAGTAATGTAAAGGTAAGAGAGATGTGTGGAAATAAAAAGAGTATGGTTGAGAGAGCAGAAGAGGGTGTTTTGAAATGGTTTGGGCACATGGAGAGAATGAGTGAGGAAAGATTGACCGAGAGGATATATGTGTCGGAGGTGGAGGGAACGAGGAGAAGTGGGAGACCAAATTGGAGGTGGAAAGATGGAGTGAAAAAGATTTTGAGTGATCGGAGCCTGAACATGCAGGAGGGTGAAAGGCGAGCAAGGAATAGAGTGAATTGGATCGATGTGGTATACCGGGGTCGACGTGCTGTCAATGGATTGAATCAGGGCATGTGAAGCGTCTGGGGTAGACCATGGAAAGTTGTGTGGGGCCTGGATGTGGAAAGGGAGCTGTGGTTTCGGGCATTATTGCATGACAGCTAGAGACTGAGTGTGAACAGATGCGGCCTTTTTGTCCTTCCCAAGCGCTACCTCGCACACATGAGGGGGGAGGGGGATGTTATTCCATGTGTGGCGAGGTTGCAATGGGAATGAATAAAGGCAGCCAATGTGAATTGTGTGCATGTGTATATATGTATGTGTCTGTGTGTGTATAAATATGTGTACATTGAGATGTATGGGTATGTATATTTGCGTGTGTGGACGTGTATGTATATACATGTGTATGGGGGTGGGTTGGGCAATTTCTCTCGTCTGTTTCCTTGCGCTACCTCGCAAATGCGGGAAGCAGCGACAAAGCAAAATAATAATAAAAAAATATTGGGTATCTGTTTTCTTAGGAAAGCTTTATGAGGATCTCCTGTGATCATTTCAAGGAAAGAAGCATTACAGTATGTCATATTTCAATTTGAAACAAAAACGCTTTGGGGGTGAAAAATTCCCTGATTTTATTACCTTCAATTTTTGGTATTTTTTTGAGGTTATTAGATTTGCTTGAAAACCACAGTATAAGGAGTACTTTTCATGCTGAATTTGAATCTGTATTTGAAAATATATATCAGGCAACATTACATCATTAAATAAGTAGTGAATGATTATTCTTTTTGACAATTCTTTAATTAATCTGTAGTCATTTATTAGGTATCCATTGTCATTGGAAGGCTTTATGAGGTATCTCCAGTGATCATTTCAAGGATAGAAGCATTTCAGTATGTCATATTTCAGTTATGAAACAAAAACTTTTTTGGGGTGAAAAATTCCCTGAACTATTACCTTCAATTTTTGGTATTTTTTTGTGGTTATTAGATTTGCTTGAAAACCACAGTATAAGGAGTACTTTTCATGCTGAATTTGAATCTGTATTTGAAAATATATATCAGGCAACATTACATCATTAAATAAGTAGTGAATGATTATTCTTTTTGACAATTTTTAATCTGTAGTCATTTATTAGGTATCCATTGTCTTTGGAAAGCTTTATGAGGTGTCTCCAGTGATCATTTCAAGGATAGAAGCATTTCAGTATGTCATATTTCAGTTATGAAACAAAAACTTTTTTGGGGTGAAAAATTCCCTTCAATATTTGGTGTTTTTATGAGGTTTCTAGATTTGCATGAAATGAAAAGTATAAGGAGTATTTTTCATGCTGAATTTGAATATGTATTTGAAAATATGTGTTATGGAACAATACACCATTTAATAAGTAGCTAATTATTATGATTTTTGACAATTTTGTAATTAATCTCTAGTTATTTTTTGGTTGTCCTTTGTCTTTGGAAGGCTTTATGAAGTATTTCTGGTGATCATTTCAAGTATAGAAGTGTTACAGTATGTCGTATATCAATTTTGAAAGAAAAAGTTTTTTTTAGGTAAAAAATTCCCTGCTATTTTTTTTGATGTTATTAGATATGCTTGAAAACCACGGTGTAAGGAGTATTTTTAATGTTGAATTTGAATCTGTATTTGAAAATATATGTTAGGCAACATTACACCATTAAATATGCAGTTAATTATTATGCCTTTTGATAATTCTTCAATTAATTTTTAGTTACTTATTAGGTATCTGTTGTCTATGGAGAGCTTTATGAGGTTTCTGTGGTGATCATTTCAAGTATTGAAGCGTTACAGTATGTCATATTTCAATTGTGAAACAAAAAGTTTTTTTGGGTAAAAAATTCCCTGAATTATTACTTCCAATTTTTGGTACTTTTTTTCAGGTTATTAGATTTGCTTGAAAACCACAGTATAAGGAGTATTTTTCATGCTGAATTTGAATCTGTATTTGAAAATGTATGTTAGGCAACATTATAATATTAAATGAATAGTTTATTATACTTTTTGACCATTGTTTAATTAATATGCAGTTATTTATTGGGTATCCGTTGTCTTTGGAAAGCTTTATCAGGCATCTACAGTGATCATTTTGATTAGAGAAGCATTACAGTATGTCATATTTCAATTTTGAAAAACAAAGTTTTTTTGTGTAAAAAATTCCATGAACTATTACCTTCAATTTTTGGTATTTTCTTGAGATTACTAGATTTTCTTGGAAACCACAGTATAAGGAGTATTTTTCATGCTGAATTTGAATCTGTGCTTTAAAATATGTGTTAGGGAACATTAGACAATTAATAAGTAGTTAAGTATTATGCTTTTTGGCAATTCTGTAATTAATTTGTGGTTATTCATTGGGTATCCGTTTTCTTTGGAAAGCTTTACGAGGTATCTCCTGTGATCATTTCAAGGATAGAAGCGTTACAGTATGTCATATTTCAATTTTGAAACAAAAACATTTTTGGGGTGAAAAATTCCCTGAACTATTACCTTCAATTTTTGGTATTTTTTTGATGTAATTAGATTTCCTTGAAAACCACAGTGTAAGGATTATTTTTCATGCTGAATTTGAATCTGGATTTGAAATTATATGTTAGGCAACATTACACCATTAAATAAGTAGTTCATTATTATGCTTTTTGATAATTTTGTAAATACTATGTGAATACTTATTAGGTATCCCTTGTCTTTGGAAAGCTTTATGAGGTATCTTCGGTGATCATTTCAAGTATAGAAATGTTAGAGTATGTCATTTTTCAATTTTGAAATAAAAAGTTTTTTGGGGTAAAAAATTCCCTGAACTATTACCTTCAATTTTTGGTATTTTTATGAGATTATTAGATTTGCTTGAAAACCACAGTATAAGGAGTACTTTTCATGCTGAATTTCAATCTGTATTTGAAAATATATGTTAGGGCACATTACACAATTAATAAGTAGTTAAATATTATCCTTTTCGGCAATTCTGTAATTGATTTGTAGTTATTTATTATATATCCTTTGTCTTTGGAAAGGTTTATGAGGTATCTCCAGTGATCATTTCAAGGATAGAAGCGTTACAGTGTGTCATATTTCAATTTTGAAACAAAACCTTTTTTGGGGTGAAAAATTCCCTAAAGTGTTACCTTCAATTTTTGGTATTTTTTTGATGTAATTAGATTTGTTTGAAAACCACAGCGTAAGGAGTATTTTTCATGCTGAATTTGAATCTTGATTTGAAAATATATGTTAGGCAACATTACACCATTGAATAAGTAGTTGATTATTTTGCTTTTTGACAATTTTGTAAATAATGTGTAGTTAGTTATTAGGTATACGTTGTCTTTGGAAGGCCTAATGAGGTATCTTTGGTGATCATTTCAAGTATGGAAATATTAGAGTATGTCTTTTTTCAATTATGAAACAAAAAGTTTTTGGGGGCAAAAAATTTCGTATATTTTTCAGGTTGTTAGATTTGCATGAAAACCCCTCTATAAGGAGCAATTTTCATGCTGAATTTGAATCTGTATTTGAAAGTATATATCAGGCAACATTACATCATTAGATAAGTAGTGAATGATTATTCTTTTTGACAATTCTTTAATTAATCTGTAGTCATTTATTAGGTATCCATTGTCTTTGGAAAGCTTTATGAGGTATCTCTGGTGATCATTTCAAGGATAGAAGCATTTCAGTATGTCATATTTCAGTTTTGAAACAAAAACTTTTTTGGGGTGAAAAATTCCGTGAACTATTACCTTCAATTTTTGGTATTTTTATGAGGTTTTTAGATTTGCATGAAATGAAAAGTATAAGGAGTATTTTTCATGCTGAATTTGAATATGTATTTGAAAATATGTGTTATGGAACAATACACCATTTAATAAGTAGCTGATTATTATGATTTTTGACAATTTTGTAATTAATCTCTAGTTATTTTTTGGTTGTCCTTTGTCTTTGGAAGGCTTTATGAAGTATTTCTGGTGATCATTTCAAGTATAGAAGTGTTACAGTATGTCATATATCAATTTTGAAAGAAAAAGTTTTTTTGGGTAAAAAATTCCCTGAACTATTACCTTTAATTTTTGGTATTTTTTTGATGTTATTAGATATGCTTGAAAACCACGGTGTAATTTGAATTTGTATTTGAAAATATATGTTAGGCAACATTACACAATTAGATATGCAGTCAATTATTATGCCTTTTGATAATTCTTCAATTAATTTTTAGTTACTTATTAGGTATCCGTTGTCTACGGAAAGCTTTATGAGGTATCTCTGGTGATCATTTCAAGTATTGAAGCGTTACAGTATGTCATATTTCAATTTTGAAACAAAAAGTTTTTTTGGGTGAAAAATTCCCTGAATTATTACTTCCAATTTTTGGTACTTTTTTTTTTCAGGTTATTAGATTTGCTTGAAAACCACAGTATAAGGAGTATTTTTCATGCTGAATTTGAATCTGTATTTGAAAATGTATGTTAGGCAATATTACAATATTTAATGAATAGTTTATTATACTTTTTGACAATTGTTTAATTAATATGCAATTATTTATTGGGTATCCGTTGTCTTTGGAAAGCTTTATCAGGCATCTCCAGTGATCATTTTGATTAGAGAAGCATTACAGTATGTCATATTTCAATTTTGAAAAACAAAGTTTTTTTTGGTAAAAATTCTATGAACTATTACCTTCAATTTTTGGTATTTTCTTGAGATTACTAGATTTTCTTGAAAACCACAGTATAAGGAGTATTTTTCATGCTGAATTTGAATCTGTGCTTGAAAATATGTGTTAGGGAACATTACACAATTAATAAGTAAAGTATTATGCTTTTTGGCAATTCCGTCATTAATTTGTGGTAATTCATTGGGTATCCGTTTTCTTTGGAAAGCTTTACGAGGTATCTCCTGTGATCATTTCAAGGATAGAAGTGTTACAGTATGTCATATTTCAATTTTGAAACAAAAACATTTTTGGGTTGAAAAATTCCCTGACCTTCAATTTTTTGTATTTTTTGATGTAATTAGATTTCCTTGAAAACCACAGTGTAAGAAGTATTTTTCATGCTGAATTTGAATCTGGATTTGAAAATATATGTTAGGCATCATTACACCATTAAATAAGTAGTTCATTATTATGCTTTTTGATAATTTTGTAAATACTATGTGGATACTTATTACGTATCCCTTGTCTTTGGAAAGCTTTATGAGGTATCTTCGGTGATCATTTCAAGTATAGAAATGTTAGAGTATGTCATTTTTCAATTTTGAAACGAAAAGTTTTTTTGGGGTAAAAATTCCCTGAACTATTACCTTCAATTTTTGGTATTTTTTTGAGGTTATTAGATTTGCTTGAAAACCACAGTATAAGGAATACTTTTCATGCTGAATATGAATATGTATTTGAAAATATATGTTAGGGCACATTACACAATTAATAAGTAGTGAAATGTTATCCTTTTCAACAATTCTGTAAATGATTTGTAGTTATTTATTTTATATCCTTTGTCTTTGGAAGGCCTTATGAGGTATTTCCAGTGATCATTTCAAGGATAGAAGCGTTACAGTGTGTCATATTTCAATTTTGAAGCAAAACCTTTTTTGGGGTGAAAAATTCCCTAAAGTATTACCTTCAATTTTTGGTATTTTTTTGATGTAATTAGATTTGTTTGAAAACCACAGTGTAAGTAGTATTTTTCATGCTGAATTGAATCTGGATTTGAAAATATATGTTAGGCATCATTACACCATTAAATAAGTAGTTCATTATTATGCTTTTTGATAATTTTGTAAATACTATGTGGATAATTATTAGGTATCCCTTGTCTTTGGAAAGCTTTATGAGGTATCTTTGGTGATCATTTCAAATATGGAAATATTAGAGTATGTCATTTTTCAATTATGAAACAAAAAGTTTTTTTGGGCAAAAAATTCCCTGAACTATAACCTTCAATTTTTCGTATATTTTTGAGGTTATTAGATTTGCTTGCAAACCACACTATGAGGAGCAATTTTCATGCTGAATTTGAATCTGTATTTGAAGGTATATGTCAGGCAACATTACATTATTAAATAAGTAGTGAATGATTATTCTTTTTGACAATTCTTTAATTAATCTCTAGTCATTTATTAGGTATCCATTGTCTTTGGAAAGCTTTATGAGGTATCTTTGGTGATCATTTTAAGGATAGAAGCATTTCAGTATGTGATATTTCAGTTTTGACACAAAAACTTTTTTGGGGTGAAAAATTCCCTTCAATTTTTGGTATTTTTATGAGTTTTTAGATTTGCATGAAATGAAAAGTATAAGGAGTATTTTTCATGCTCAATTTGAGTATGTATTTGAAAATATGTGTTATGGAACAATACACCATTTAATAAGTAGCTAATTATTATGATTTTTGACAATTTTGTAATTAATCTCTAGATATTTTTTGGTTGTCCTTTGTCTTTGGAAGGCTTTATGAAGTGTTTCTGGTGATCATTTCAAGTATAGAAGTGTTACAGTATGTCATATATCAATTTTGAAAGAAAAATTTTTTTTGGGTAAAAAATTCCCTGAACTATTAACTTTAATTTTTGGTATTTTTTTGATGTTATTAGATATGCTTGAAAACCACGGTTAAGGAGTATTTTTAATGCTGAATTTGAATCTGTATTTGAAAATATATGTTAGGCAACATTACACCATTAAATATGCAGTTAATTATTATGCCTTTTGATAATTCTTCAATTAATTTTTATTTACTTATTAGGTATCCGTTGTCTATGGATAGCTTTATGAGGTATCTGTGGTGATCATTTCAAGTATTGAAGCGTTACAGTATGTCATATTTCAATTTTGAAACAAAGAGATTTTTTGGGTGAAAAATTCCGTGAATTATTACTTCCAATTTTTGGTACTTTTTTTCGAGGTTATTATATTTGCTTGAAAACCACAGTTTGAAGAGTATTTTTCATGCTGAATTTGAATCTGTATTTGAAAATGTATGTTAGGCAACATTACAATATTAAATGAATAGTTTATTATACTTTTTGACCATTGTTTAATTAATATGCAGTTATTTATTGGGTATCCGTTGTCTTTGGAAAGCTTTATCAGGCATCTCCATTGATCAGTTTTTGGTTTTTTTTTGAGATTACTAGATTTTCTTGAAAACTACAGTATAAGGAGTATTTTTCATGCTGAATTTGAATCTGTGCTTGAAAATATGTGTTAGGGAACATTACACAATTAATAAGTAGTTAAGTATTATGCTTTTTGGCAATTCTGTAATTAATTTGTGGTTATTCATTGGGTATCCGTTTTCTTTGGAAAGCTTTACAAGGTATCTCCTGTGATCATTTCAAGGAGAGAAGCGTTACAGTATGTCATATTTCAATTTTGAAACAAAAACATTTTTGGGGTGAAAAATTCCCTGAACTATTACTACCTTCAATTTTTGGTATTTTTTTGATGTAATTAGATTTCCTTGAAAACCACAGCTTAAGGAGTATTTTTCATGCTGAATTTGAATCTGGATTTGAAAGTATATGTTAGGCAACATTACACCATTAAATAAGTAGTTCATTATTATGCTTTTTGATAATTTTGTAAATACTATGTGGATACTTGTTAGGTATCCCTTGTCTTTGGAAAGCTTTATGAGGTATCTTCGGTGATCATTTCAAGTATAGAAATGTTAGAGTATGTCATTTTTCAATTTTGAAACGAACAAATTCCCTGAACTATTACCTTCAATTTTTGGTATTTTTTGAGGTTATTAGATTTGTTTGAAAACCACAGTATAAGGAGTACTTTTCATGCTGAATTTCAATCTGTATTTGAAAATATATGTTATCGCACATTACACAATTAATAAGTAGTTAAATATTATTCTTTTCGACAGTTCTGTAATTGATTTGTAGTTATGTATTATATATCCTTTGTCTTTGGAAAGGTTTATGAGGTATCTCCAGTGATCATTTCAAGGATAGAAGTGTTACAGTGTGTCATATTTCAATTTTGAAACAAAACCTTTTTTGGGGTGAAAAATTCCCTAAAGTATTACCTTCAATTTTTGGTATTTTTTTGATGTAATTAGATTTGTTTGAAAACCACAGTGTAAGGAGTATTTTTCATGCTGAATTTCAATCTGGATTTGAAAGTATATGTTAGGCAACATTACACCATTAAATAAGTAGTTGATTATTATGCTTTTTGACAATTTTGTAAATAATATATAGTTAGTTATTAGGTATACATTGTCTTTGCAAGGCTTTATGAGGTATCTTTGTTGATCATATCAAATATGGAAATATTAGAGTATGTCATTTTTCAATTATGAAACAAAAACTTTTTTGGGGCAAAAAACTTTTCGTATATTTTTGAGGTTATTAGATTTGCTTGAAAACCACACTATAAGGAGCAATTTTCATGCTGAATTTGAATCTGTATTTGAAAATATATGTCAGGCAACATTACATCATTAAATAAATAGTGAATGATTATTCTTTTTGACAATTCTTTAATTATTCTATAGTCATTTATTAGGAATCCATTGTCTTTGGAAAGCTTGATGAGGTATCTCTGGTGATCATTTCAAGGATAGAAGCATTTCAGTATGTCATATTTCAGTTTTGAAACAAAAACTTTTTTGGGGTGAAAAATTCCCTGAACTATTGCCTTCAATTTTTGGCATTTTTATGAGGTTTTTAGATTTGCATGAAATGAAAAGTATAAAGAGTATTTTTCATGCTGAATTTGAATATGTATTTGAAAATATGTGTTATGGAACAATACATTTAATAAGTAGCTAATTATTTTGATTTTAGACAATTTTGTTATTAATCTCTAGTTATTTTTTGGTTGTCATTTGTCTTTGGAAGGCTTTATGAAGTATTTCTGGTGATCATTTCAAGTATAGAAGTGTTACAGTATGTCATATATCAATTTTGAAAGAAAAAGTTTTTTTGGGTAAAAAATTCCCTGAACTATTACCTTTAATTTTTGGTATTTTTTTGATGTTATTAGATATGCTTGAAAACCACGGTGTAAGGAGTATTTTTAATGCTGAATTTGAATCTGTATTTGAAAATATATTTTAGGCAACATTACACCATTAAATATGCAGTTAATTGTTATGGCTTTTGATAATTCTTCAATTAATTTTTAGTTACTTATTAGGTATCCGTTGTCTATGGAAAGCTTTATGAGGTATCTGTGGTGATCATTTCAAGTATTGAAGCGTTATAGTATGTCATATTTCAATTTTGAAACAAAAAGTTTTTTTGGGGTAAAAAATTCCCAATTTTTGGTTCTTTTTTTCAGGTTATTAGATTTGCTTGAAAACGACAGTATAAGGAGTATTTTTCATGCTGAATTTGAATCTGTATTTGAAAATGTATGTTAGGCAGCATTACAATATTAAATGAATTGTTTATTATACTTTTTGACCATTGTTTAATTACAGTATGTCATATTTCAATTTTGAAAAACAAAGTTTTTTTGGGTAAAAAATTCCATGAACTATTACCTTCAATTTTTGGTATTTTCTTGAGATTACTAGATTTTCTTGAAAACCACAGTATAAGGAGTATTTTTCATGCTGAATTTGAATCTGTGCTTGAAAGTATGTGTTAGGGAACATTACACAATTAATAAGTAGTTAAGTATTATGCTTTTTGGCAATTCTGTAATTAATTTGTGGTTATTCATTGGGTATCCGTTTTCTTTGGAAAGCTTTACGAGGTTTCTCCTGTGATCATTTCAAGGATAGAAGCGTTACAGTATGTCATATTTCAATTTTGAAACAAAAACATTTTGGGATGAAAAATTTCCTGAACTATTACCTTCAGTTTTTGGTATTTTTTTGATGTAATTAGATTTCCTTGAAAAATACAGTGTAAGAAGTATTTTTCATGCTGAATTTGAATCTGGATTTGAAAACACATGTTAGGCAACATTACACCATTAAATAAGTAGTTCATTATTATGCTTTTTGATAATTTTGTAAATACTATGTGGATACTTATTAGGTATCCCTTGTTTTTAGAAAGCTTTATGAGGTATCTTCGGTGATCATTTCAAGTATAGAAATGTTAGAGTATGTCATTTTTCAATTTTGAAACGAAAAGTTTTTTGGGGTAAAAAATTCCCTGAACTATTACCTTCAATTTTTGGTATTTCTTTGAGGTTATTAGATTTGCTTGAAAACCACAGTATAAGGAGCAATTTTCATGCTGAATTTGAATCTGTATTTGAAAATATATATCAGGCAACATTACATCATTAAATAAGTATTTTATTTTATTTATTATACTTTGTCGCTGTCTCCCGCGTTTGCGAGGTAGCGCAAGGAAACAGACGAAAGAAATGGCCCAACCCCCCCCCCCCATACACATGTATATACATACGTCCACACACGCAAATATACATACCTACACAGCTTTCCATGGTTTACCCCAGACGCTTCACATGCCTTGATTCAATCCACTGACAGCACGTCAACCCCGGTATACCACATCGCTCCAATTCACTCTATTCCTTGCCCTCCTTTCACCCTCCTGCATGTTCAGGCCCCGATCACACAAAATCTTTTTCACTCCATCTTTCCACCTCCAATTTGGTCTCCCTCTTCTCCTCGTTCCCTCCACCTCCGACACATATATCCTCTTGGTCAATCTTTCCTCACTCATTCTCTCCATGTGCCCAAACCACTTCAAAACACCCTCTTCTGCTCTCTCAACCACGCTCTTTTTATTTCCACACATCTCTCTTACCCTTACGTTACTCACTCGATCAAACCACCTCACACCACACATTGTCCTCAAACATCTCATTTCCAGCACATCCATCCTCCTGCGCACAACTCTATCCATAGCCCACGCCTCGCAACCATACAACATTGTTGGAACCACTATTCCTTCAAACATACCCATTTTTGCTTTCCGAGATAATGTTCTCGACTTCCACACATTCTTCAAGGCCCCCAGAATTTTCGCCCCCTCCCCCACCCTATGATCCACTTCCGCTTCCATGGTTCCATCCGCTGCCTGATCCACTCCCAGATACCTAAAACACTTCACTTCCTCCAGTTTTTCTCCATTCAAACTCACCACCCAATTGACTTGACCCTCAACCCTACTGTACCTAATAACCTTGCTCTTATTCACATTTACTCTTAACTTTCTTCTTCCACACACTTTACCAAACTCAGTCACCAGCTTCTGCAGTTTCTCACATGAATCAGCCACCAGCGCTGTATCATCAGCGAACAACAACTGACTCACTTCCCAAGCTCTCTCATCCCCAACAGACTTCATACTTGCCCCTCTTTCCAAAACTCTTGCATTTACCTCCCTAACAACCCCATCCATAAACAAATTAAACAACCATGGAGACATCACACACCCCTGCCGCAAACCTACATTCACTGAGAACCAATCACTTTCCTCTCTTCCTACACGTACACATGCCTTACATCCTCGATAAAAACTTTTCACTGCTTCTAACAACTTTCCTCCCACACCATATATTCTTAATACCTTCCACAGAGCATATCTATCAACTCTATCATATGCCTTCTCCAGATCCATAAATGCTACATACAAATCCATTTGCTTTTCTAAGTATATCTCGCATACATTCTTCAAAGCAAACACCTGATCCACACATCCTCTACCACTTCTGAAACCACACTGCTCTTCCCCAATCTGATGCTCTGTACATGCCTTCACCCTCTCAATCAATACCCTCCCATATAATTTACCAGGAATACTCAACAAACTTATACCTCTTTAATTTGAGCACTCACTCTTAACCCCTTTGCCTTTGTACAATGGCACTATGCATGCGTTCCGCCAATCCTCAGGCACCTCACCATGAGTTATACATACATTAAATAACCTTACCAACCAGTCAACAATACAGTCACCCCCTCTTTTAATAAATTCCACTGCAATACCATCCAAACCTGCTGCCTTGCCGGCTTTCATCTTCCGCAAAGCTTTCACTACCTCTTCTCTGTTTACCAAATCATTTTCCCTAACCCTCTCACTTTGCACACCACCTCGACCAAAACACCCTATATCTGCCACTCTATCATCAAACACTTTCAACAAACATTCAAAATACTCACTCCATCTCCTTCTCACATCACCACTACTTGTTATCACCTCCCCATTTGCGCCCTTCACTGAAGTTCCCATTTGCTCCCTTGTCTTACGCACTTTATTTACCTCCTTCCAGAACATCTTTTTATTCTCCCTAAAATTTAATGATACTCTCTCACCCCAACTCTCATTTGCCCTTTTTTTCACCTCTTGCACCTTTCTCTTGACCTCCTGTCTCTTTCTTTTATACATCTCCCACTCAATTGCATTTTTTCCCTGCAAAAATCGTCCAAATGCCTCTCTCTTCTCTTTCACTAATATTCTTACTTCTTCATCCCACCACTCACTACCCTTTCTAATCAACCCACCTCCCACTCTTCTCATGCCACAAGCATCTTTTGCGCAATCCATCACTGATTCCCTAAATACATCCTATTCCTCCCCCACTCCCCTTACTTCCATTGTTCTCACCTTTTTCCATTCTGTACTCAGTCTCTCCTGGTACTTCCTCACACAGTAGTGAATGATTATTCTTTTTGACAATTTTGTAATTAATCTGTAGTCATTTATTAGGTATCTATTGTCTTTGGAAAGCTTTATGAGGTATCTCTGGTGATCATTTCAAGGATAGAAGCATTTCAGTATGTCATATTTCAGTTTTGAAAAAAAACTTTTTTGGGGTGAAAAATTCCCTTCAATTTTTGATCTTTTTATGAGGTTTTTAGATTTGCATGAAATGAAAAGTATGAGGAGTATTTTTCATGCTGAATTTGAATATGTATTTGAAAATATGTGTTATGGAACAATACACCATTTAATAAGTAGCTAATTATTATGATTTTTGACAATTTTGTAATTAATCTCTAGTTATTTTTTGGTTGTCCTTTGTCTTTGGAAGGCTTTATGAAGTATTTCTGGTGATCATTTCAAGTATAGAAGTGTTACAGTATGTCATATATCAATTTTGAAAGAAAAAGTTTTTTTGGGTAAAAAATTCCCTGAACTATTACCTTTGATTTTTGGTATTTTTTTTGATGTTATTAGATATGCTTGAAAACCACGGAGTATGGAGTATTTTTAATGCTGAATTTGAATCTGTATTTGAAAATATATGTTAGGCAACATTACACCATGAAATATGCAGCTAATTATTATGCCTTTTGATAATTCATCAATTAATTTTTAGTTACTTATTAGGTATCCGTTGTCTATGGAAAGCTTTATGAGGTATCTGTGGTGATCATTTCAAGTATTGAAGTGTTACAGTATGTCATATTTCAATTTTGAAACAAAAAGTTTTTTTTGGGTAAAAAATTCCCTGAATTATTACTTCCAATTTTTGGTACTTTTTTTTCAGATTATTACATTTGCTTGAAAACCACAGTATAAGGAGTATTTTTCATGCTGAATTTGAATCTGTATTTCAAAATGTATGTTAGGCAGCATTACAATATTAAATGAATAGTTTATTATACTTTTTGACAATTGTTTAATTAATATGCAGTTATTTATTGGGTATCCGTTGTCTTTGGAAAGCTTTATCAGGCATCTCCAGTGATCATTTTGATTAGAGAAGCATTACAGTATGTCATATTTCAATTTTGAAAAACGAAGTTTTTTGGGTAAAAAATTCCATGAACTATTACCTTCAATTTTTGGTATTTTCTTGAGATTACTAGATTTTATTGAAAACCACAGTATAAGGAGTATTTTTCATGCTGAATTTGAATCTGTGCTTGAAAATATGTGTTAGGAAACATTACACAATTAATAAGTAGTTAAGTATTATGCTTTTTGGCAATTCTGTAATTAATTTGTGGTTATTCATTGGGTATCCGTTTTCTTTGGAAAGCTTTACAAGGTTTCTCCTGTGATCATTTCAAGGATAGAAGCGTTACAGTATGTCATATTTCAATTTTGAAACAAAAACATTTTGGGATGAAAAATTCCCTGAACTATTGCCTTCAATTTTTGGTATTTTTTTGATGTAATTAGATTTCCTTGAAAACCACAGTGTAAGGAGTATTTTTCATGCTGAATTTGAATCTGGATTTGAAAATACATGTTAGGCAACATAACACCATTAAATAAGTAGTTCATTATTATGCTTTTTGATAATTTTGTAAATACTATGTGGATACTTATTAGGTATCCCTTGTCTTTGGAAAGCTTTATGAGGTATCTTCGTTGATCATTTCAAGTATAGAAATGTTAGAGTATGTCATTTTTCAATTTTGAAACGAAAAGTTTTTTGGGGTAAAAAATTCCCTGAACTATTACCTTCAATTTTTGGTATTTTTTTGAGGTTATTAGATTTGCTTGAAAACCACAGTATAAGGAGCTATTTTCATGCTGAATTTGAATCTGTATTTGAAAATATATATCAGGCAACATTACATCATTAAATAAGTAGTGAATGATTATTCTTTTTGACAATTTTTTAATTAATCTGTAGTCATTTATTAGGTATCCATTGTCTTTGGAAAGCTATATGAGGTATCTCTGGTGATCATTTCAAGGATAGAAGCATTTCAATATGTCATATTTCAGTTTTGAAACAAAAACATTTTTGGGGTGAAAAATTCTCTTCAATTTTTGGTCTTTTTATGAGGTTTTTAGATTTGCATGGAATGAAAAGTATGTGGAGTATTTTTCATGCTGAATTTGAATATGTATTTGAAAATATGTGTTACGGAACAATACACCATTTAATAAGTAGCTAATTATTATGATTTTTGACAATTTTGTAATTAATCTCTAGTTATTTTTTGGTTGTCCTTTGTCTTTGGAAGGCTTTATGAAGTATTTCTGGTGATCATTTCAAGTATAGAAGTGTTACAGTATGTCATATATCAATTTTGAAACAAAAAGTTTTTTTGGGTAAAAAATTCCCTGAACTATTACCTTTGATTTTTGGTATTTTTTTGATGTTATTAGATATGCTTGAAAACCACGGAGTAAGGAGTATTTTTAATGCTGAATTTGAATCTGTATTTGAAAATATATGTTAGGCAACATTACACCATTAAATATGCAGCTAATTATTATGCCTTTTGATAATTCATCAATTAATTTTTAGTTACTTATTAGGTATCCGTTGTCTATGGAAAGCTTTATGAGGTATCTGTGGTGATCATTTCAAGTATTGAAGTGTTAAAGTATGTCATATTTCAATTTTGAAACAAAAAGTTTTTTTTGGGTAAAAAATTCCCTGAATTATTACTTCCAATGTTTGGTACTTTTTTTCAGGTTTGCTTGAGAACCATAGTATAAGGAGTATTTTTCATGCTGAATTTGAATCTGTATTTCAAAATGTATGTTAGGCAACAATACAATATTGAATGAATAGTTTATTATACTTTTTGACCATTGTTTAATTAATATGCAGTTATTTATTGGATATCCGTTGTCTTTGGAAAGCTTTATCAGGCATCTCCAGTGATCATTTTGATTAGAGAAGCATTACAGTATGTCATATTTCAATTTTGAAAAACAAAGTTTTTTTGGGTATTTTCTTGAGATTACTAGATTTTCTTGAAAACCACAGTATAAGGAGTATTTTTCATGCTGAATTTGAATCTGTGCTTGAAAATATGTGTTAGGGAACATTACACAATTGTTAAGTTTTTTTTTTTTTTTTTTTTTTTTTTATACTTTGTCGCTGTCTCCCGCGTTTGCGAGGTAGCGCAAGGAAACAGACGAAAGAAATGGCCCAACCCCCCCCCCCCCCCATACACATGTACATACGTCCACACACGCAAATATACATACCTACACAGCTTTCCATGGTTTACCCCAGACGCTTCACATGCCTTGATTCAATCCACTGACAGCACGTCAACCCCTGTATACCACATCGCTCCAATTCACTCTATTCCTTGCCCTCCTTTCACCCTCCTGCATGTTCAGGCCCCGATCACACAAAATCTTTTTCACTCCATCTTTCCACCTCCAATTTGGTCTCCCTCTTCTCCTCGTTCCCTCCACCTCCGACACATATATCCTCTTGGTCAATCTTTCCTCACTCATTCTCTCCATGTGCCCAAACCACTTCAAAACACCCTCTTCTGCTCTCTCAACCACGCTCTTTTTATTTCCACACATCTCTCTTACCCTTACGTTACTTACTCGATCAAACCACCTCACACCACACATTGTCCTCAAACATCTCATTTCCAGCACATCCATCCTCCTGCGCACATCTCTATCCATAGCCCACGCCTCGCAACCATACAACATTGTTGGAACCACTATTCCTTCAAACATACCCATTTTTGCTTTCCGAGATAATGTTCTTGACTTCCACACATTTTTCAAGGCTCCCAAAATTTTCGCCCCCTCCCCCACCCTATGATCCACTTCCGCTTCCATGGTTCCATCCGCTGACAGATCCACTCCCAGATATCTAAAACACTTCACTTCCTCCAGTTTTTCTCCATTCAAACTCACCTCCCAATTGACTTGACCCTCACCCCTACTGTACCTAATAACCTTGCTCTTATTCACATTTACTCTTAACTTTCTTCTTCCACACACTTTACCAAACTCAGTCACCAGCTTCTGCAGTTTCTCACATGAATCAGCCACCAGCGCTGTATCATCAGCGAACAACAACTGACTCACTTCCCAAGCTCTCTCATCCCCAACAGACTTCATACTTGCCCCTCTTTCCAGGACTCTTGCATTTACTTCCCTAACAACCCCATCCATAAACAAATTAAACAACCATGGAGACATCACACACCCCTGCCGCAAACCTACATTCACTGAGAACCAATCACTTTCCTCTCTTCCTACACGTACACATGCCTTACATCCTCGATAAAAACTTTTCACTGCTTCTAACAACTTGCCTCCCACACCATATATTCTTAATACCTTCCACAGAGCATCTCTATCAACTCTATCATATGCCTTCTCCAGATCCATAAATGCTACATACAAATCCATTTGCTTTTCTAAGTATTTCTCACATACATTCTTCAAAGCAAACACCTGATCCACACATCCTCTACCACTTCTGAAACCGCACTGCTCTTCCCCAATCTGATGCTCTGTACATGCCTTCACCCTCTCAATCAATACCCTCCCATATAATTTACCAGGAATACTCAACAAACTTATACCTCTGTAATTTGAGCACTCACTCTTATCCCCTTTGCCTTTGTACAATGGCACTATGCACGCATTCCGCCAATCCTCAGGCACCTCACAATTGTTAAGTATTTAAGTATTATGCATTTTGGCAATTCTGTAATTAATATGTGGTTATTCATTGGGTATCCGTTTTCTTTGGAAAGCTTTACGAGGTATCTACTGTGATCATTTCAAGGATAGAAGCGTTACAGTATTTCATATTTCAATTTTGAAACAAAAACATTTTTGGGGTGAAAAATTCCCTGAACTATTACCTTCAATTTTTGGTATTTTTTTGATGTAATTAGATTTCCTTGAAAACCACAGTGTAAGGAGTATTTTTCATGCTGAATTTGAATCTGGATTTGAAAATATATGTTAGGCAACATTACACCATTAAATAAGTAGTTCATTATTATGCTTTTTGATAATTTTGTAAATACTATGTGAATACTTATTAGGTATCCCTTGTCTTTGGAAAGCTTTATGAGGTATCTTCGGTGATCATTTCAAGTATAGAAATGTTAGAGTATGTCAATTTTCAATTTTGAAATGAAAAGTTTTTTCGGGTAAAAAATTCCCTGAACTATTACCTTCAATTTTTGGTATTTTTTTGAGGTTATTAGATTTGCTTGAAAACCACAGTATAAGGAGTACTTTTCATGCTGAATTTGAATCTGTATTTGAAAATATATGTTATCGCACATTACACAATTAATAAGTAGTTAAATATTATCCTTTTCGGCAATTCTGTAATTGATTTGTAGTTATTTATTATATATCCTTTGTCTTTGGAAAGCTTTATGAGGTATCTCCAGTGATCATTTCAAGGATAGAAGCATTACAGTGTGTCATATTTCAATTTTGAAACAAAACCTTTTTTGGGGTGAAAAATTCCCTAAAGTATTACCTTCAATTTTTGGTATTTTTTTGTTGTAATTAGATTTGTTTGAAAACCACAGTGTAAGGAGTATTTTTCATGCTGAATTTCAATCTGTATTTGAAAATATATGTTAGGCAACATTACACCATTAAATATGCAGCTAATTATTATGCCTTTTGATAATTCATCAATTAATATTTAGTTACTTATTAGGTATCCGTTGTCTATGGAAAGCTTTATGAGGTATCTGTGGTGATCATTTCAAGTATTGAAGTGTTAAAGTATGTCATATTTCAATTTTGAAACAAAAAGTTTTTTTTGGGTAAAAAATTCCCTGAATTATTACTTCCAATGTTTGGTACTTTTTTTCAGGTTTGCTTGAGAACCATAGTATAAGGAGTATTTTTCATGCTGAATTTGAATCTGTATTTCAAAATGTATGTTAGGCAACAATACAATATTGAATGAATAGTTTATTATACTTTTTGACCATTGTTTAATTAATATGCAGTTATTTATTGGATATCCGTTGTCTTTGGAAAGCTTTATCAGGCATCTCCAGTGATCATTTTGATTAGAGAAGCATTACAGTATGTCATATTTCAATTTTGAAAAACAAAGTTTTTTTGGGTATTTTCTTGAGATTACTAGATTTTCTTGAAAACCACAGTATAAGGAGTATTTTTCATGCTGAATTTGAATCTGTGCTTGAAAATATGTGTTAGGGAACATTACACAATTATTCAGTAGTTAAGTATTATGCATTTTGGCAATTCTGTAATTAATATGTGGTTATTCATTGGGTATCCGTTTTCTTTGGAAAGCTTTACGAGGTATCTACTGTGATCATTTCAAGGATAGAAGCGTTACAGTATTTCATATTTCAATTTTGAAACAAAAACATTTTTGGGGTGAAAAATTCCCTGAACTATTACCTTCAATTTTTGGTATTTTTTTGATGTAATTAGATTTCCTTGAAAACCACAGTGTAAGGAGTATTTTTCATGCTGAATTTGAATCTGGATTTGAAAATATATGTTAGGCAACATTACACCATTAAATAAGTAGTTCATTATTATGCTTTTTGATAATTTTGTAAATACTATGTGAATACTTATTAGGTATCCCTTGTCTTTGGAAAGCTTTATGAGGTATCTTCGGTGATCATTTCAAGTATAGAAATGTTAGAGTATGTCAATTTTCAATTTTGAAATGAAAAGTTTTTTCGGGTAAAAAATTCCCTGAACTATTACCTTCAATTTTTGGTATTTTTTTGAGGTTATTAGATTTGCTTGAAAACCACAGTATAAGGAGTACTTTTCATGCTGAATTTGAATCTGTATTTGAAAATATATGTTATCGCACATTACACAATTAATAAGTAGTTAAATATTATCCTTTTCGGCAATTCTGTAATTGATTTGTAGTTATTTATTATATATCCTTTGTCTTTGGAAAGCTTTATGAGGTATCTCCAGTGATCATTTCAAGGATAGAAGCATTACAGTGTGTCATATTTCAATTTTGAAACAAAACCTTTTTTGGGGTGAAAAATTCCCTAAAGTATTACCTTCAATTTTTGGTATTTTTTTGTTGTAATTAGATTTGTTTGAAAACCACAGTGTAAGGAGTATTTTTCATGCTGAATTTCAATCTGGATTTGAAAATATATGTTAGGCAACATTACACCATTAAATAAGTAGTTGATTATTATGCTTTTTGACAATTTTGTAAATAATATGTAGTTAGTTATTAGGTATACGTTGTCTTTGGAAGGCTTTATGAGGTATCTTTGGTGATCATTTCAAATATGGAAATATTAGAGTATGTCATTTTTCAATTATGAAACAAAAAGTTTTTTGGGGCAAAAAATTTCGTATATTTTTCAGGTTGTTAGATTTGCATGAAAACCCCTCTATAAGGAGTAATTTTCATGCTGAATTTGAATTTGTATTTGAAAGTATATATCAGGCAACATTACATCATTAGATAAGTAGTGAATGATTATTCTTTTTGACAATTCTTTATTAGGTATCCATTGTCTTTGGAAAGCTTTATGAGGTGTCTCTAGTGATCATTTCAAGGATAGAAGCATTTCAGTATGTTATATTTCAGTTTTGAAACAAAAATTTTTTTTTGGTATTTTTATGAGGTTTTTAGATTTGCATGGAATGAAACGTATGAGGAGTATTTTTCATGCTGAATTTGAATATGTATTTGAAAATATGTGTTACGGAACAATACACCATTTAATAAGTAGCTAATTATTATGCTTTTTGACAATTTTGTAATTAATCTCTAGTTATTTTTTGGTTTTCCTTTGTCTTTGGAAGGCTTTATGAAGTATTTCTGGTGATCATTTCAAGTATAGAAGTGTTACAGTATGTCATATATCAATTTTGTAAGAAAAAGTTTTTTGGGTAAAAAATTCCCTGAACTATTACCTTTAATTTTTGGTATTTTTTTAATGTTATTAGATATGCTTGAAAACCACGGTGTAAGGAGTATTTTTAATGCTGAATTTGAATCTGTATTTGAAAATATATTTTAGGCAACATTACACTATTAAACATGCAGTTAATTATTATGCCTTTTGATAATTCTTAAATTAATTTTTAGTTACTTATTAGTTATCCGTTGTCTATGGAAAGCTTTATGAGGTATCTGTGGTGATCATTTCAAGTATTGAAGCGTTACAGTATGTCATATTTTAATTTTGAAACAAAAAGTTTTTTTTTGGGTAAAAAATTCCCTGAATTATTACTTCCAATTTTTGGTACTTTTTTTCAGGTTATCACATTTGCTTGAAAACCACAGTTTAAGGAGTATTTTTCATGCTGAATTTGAATCTGTATTTCAAAATGTATGTTAGGCAGCATTACAATATTAAATGAATAGTTTATTATACTATTTGACCATTGTTTAATTAATATGCAGTTATTTATTGGGTATCCATTGTCTTTGGAAAGCTTTATCAGGCATCTCCAGTGATCATTTTGATTAGAGAAGCATTACAGTATGTCATATTTCAATTTTGAAAAACAAAGTTTTTTTGGGTAAAAAATTCCATGAACTATTACCTTCCATTTTTGGTATTTTCTTGAGATTACTAGATTTTCTTGAAAACCACAGTATAAGGAGTATTTTTCATGCTGAATTTGAATCTGTGCTTGAAAATATGTGTTAGGGAACATTACACAATTAATAAGTAGTTAAGTATTATGCTTTTTGGCAATTCTGTAATTAATTTGTGGTTATTCATTGGGTATCCGTTTTCTTTGGAAAGCTTTACGAGGTATCTCCTGTGATCATTTCAAGGATAGAAGCGTTACAGTATGTCATATTTCAATTTTGAAGCAAAAATATTTTTGGGGTGAAAAATTCCCTTCAATTTTTGGTATTTTTTGATGTAATTAGATTTCCTTGAAAACCACAGTGTAAGGAGTATTTTTCATGCTGAATTTGAATCTGGATTTAAAAATATATATGTTAGGCAACATTACACCATTAAATAAGTAGTTCATTATTATGCTTTTTGATAATTTTGTAAATACTATATGGATACTTATTAGGTATCCCTTGTCTTTGGAAAGCTTTATGAGGTATCTTCGGTGATCATTTCAAGTATAGAAATGTTAGAGTATGTCATTTTTCAATTTTGAAATGAAAAGTTTTTTGTGGTAAAAAATTCCCTTCAATTTTTGGTATTTTTATGAGGTTATTAGATTTGCTTGAAAACCACGGTATAAGGAGTACTTTTCATGCTGAATTTGAATCTGTATTTGAAAATATATGTTAGGGCACATTACACAATTAATAAGTAGTTAAATATTATCTTTTTCGACAATTCTGTAATTGTAGTTATTTATTATATATCCTTTGTCTTTGGAAAGCTTTATGAGGTATCTCCAGTGATCATTTCAAGGATAGAAGCGTTACAGTGTGTCATATTTCAACTTTGAAACAAAACCTTTTTTGGGGTGAAAAATTCCCTAAAGTATTACCTTCAATTTTTGGTATTTTTTTGATGTAATTAGATTTTTTTGAAAACCACAGTGTAAGGAGTATTTTTCATGCAGAATTTGAATCTGGATTTGAAAATATATGTTAGGCAACATTACACCATTAAATAAGTAGTTGATCATTATGCTTTTTGACAATTTTTTAAATAATATGTAGTTAGTTATTATTTTATCCCTGGGGATAGGGGAGAAAGAATACTTCCCACGTATTCCCTGCGTGTCGTAGAAGGCGACTAAAAGGGGAGGGAGCGGGGGGCTGGAAATCCTCCCCTCTCAATTTTTTTAATTTTCCAAAAGAAGGAACAGAGAAGGGGGCCAGGTGAGGATATTCCCTCAATGGCCCAGTCCTCTGTTCTTAACGCTACCTCGCTAGTGCGGGAAATGGCGAATAGTTTGAAAAAAAAAAAAAAAAAAAAAAAAAGTTAGTAATTAGGTATACATTATCTTTGAAAGGCTTTATGAGGTATCTTTGGTGATCATTTTAAATATGGAAATGTTAGAGTATGTCATTTTTCAATTATGAAACAAAAAGTTTTTTGGGGCAAAAAATTCCCTGAACTATTACCTTCAATTTTTCGTATATTTTTGAGGTTATTAGATTTGCTTGAAAGCCACACTATAAGGAGCAATTTTCATGCTGAATTTGAATCTGTATTTGAAAATAAATGTTAGCCAACATTACATCATTAAATAAGTAGTGAATGATTATTCTTTTTGACAATTCTTTAATTAATCTGTAGGCATTTATTATGTATCCATTGTCTTTGGAAAGCTGTATGAGGTATCTCTGGTGATCATTTCAAGGATAGAAGCATTTCAGTATGTCATATTTCAGTTTTGAAACAAAAACTTTTTTGGGGTGAAAAATTCCCTGAACTATTACCTTCAATTTTTGGTATTTTTATGAGGTTTTTAGATTTGCATGAAATGAAAAGTATAAGGAGTATTTTTCATGCTGAATTTGAATATGTATTTGAAAATATGTGTTATGGAACAATACACCATTTAATAAGTAGCTAATTATTATGATTTTTGACAATTTTGTAATTAATCTCTAGTTATTTTTTGGTTGCCCTTTGTCTTTGGAAGGCTTTATGAAGTATTTCTGGTGATCATTTCAAGTATAGAAGTGTTACAGTATGTCAAATATCAATTATGAAAGAAAAAGTTTTTTGGGTAAAAAATTCCCTGAACTATTACCTTTAATTTTTGGTATTTTTTTGATGTTATTAGATATGCTTGAAAACCACGGTGTAAGGAGTATTTTTAATGCTAAATTTGAATCTGTATTTGAAAATATATGTTAGGCAACATTGCACCATTAAATATGCAGTTAATTATTATGCCTTTTGATAATTCTTCAATTAATTTTTAGTTACTTATAAGGTGTCCGTTGTCTATGGAAAGCTTTATAAGGTATCTGTGGTGATCATTTCAAGTATTGAAGTGTTACAGTATGTCATATTTCAATTTTGAAACAAAAAGTTTTTTTTGGGTAAAAAATTCCGTGAAATATTACTTCCAATTTTTGGTACTTTTTTTCAGGTTATATTTGCTTGAAAACCACAGTATAAGGAGTATTTTTCATGCTGAATTTGAATCTGTATTTGAAAATGTATGTTAGGCAACATTACAATATTGAATGAATAGTTTATAATACTTTTTGACCATTGTTTAATTAATATGCAGTTATTTATTGGATATCCGTTGTCTTTGGAAAGATTTATCAGGCATCTCCAGTGATCATTTTGATTAGAGAAGCATTACAGTATGTCATATTTCAATTTTGAAAAACAAAGTTTTTTTGGGGTAAAAAATTCCATGAACTATTACCTTCAATTTTTGGTATTTTCTTGAGATTACTAGATTTTATTGAAAACCACAGTATAAGGAGTATGTTTCATGCTGAATTTGAATCTGTGCTTGAAAATATGTGTTAGGGAACATTACACAATTAATAAGTAGTTAAGTATTATGCTTTTTGGCAATTCTGTAATTAATTTGTGGTTATTCATTGGGTATCCGTTTTCTTTGGAAAGCTTTACGAGGTATCTCCTGTGATCATTTCAAGGATAGAAGCGTTACAGTATGTCATATTTCAATTTTGAAACAAAAACATTTTTGGGGTGAAAAATTCCCTGAACTATTATACCTTCAATTTTTGGTATTTTTTTGATGTAATTAGATTTCCTTGAAAACCACAGAATAAGGAGTATTTTTCATGCTGAATTTGAATCTGGATTTGAAAATATATGTTAGGCAACATAACACCATTAAATAAGTAGTTCATTATTATGATTTTTGATAATTTTGTAAATATTATGTGGATACTTATTAGGTATCCCTTGTCTTTGGAAAGCTTTATGAGGTATCTTCGGTGATCATTTCAAGTATAGAAATGTTAGAGTATGTCATTTTTCAATTTTGAAACTAAAAGTTTTTTGAGGTATAAAATTCCCTGAACTATTACATTCAATTTTTGGTATTTTTATGCGGTTATTAGATTTGCTTGAAAACCACAGTATAAGGAGTACTTTTCATGCTGAATTTGAATCTGTATTTGAAAATATATGTTATGGCACATTACACAATTGATAAGTAGTTAGATAGTATCCTTTTCGACAATATTGTAATTGATTTGTAGTTTTTTTTTTTTTTTTTTTATACTTTGTCGCTGTCTCCCGCGTCTGCGAGGTAGCGCAAGGAAACAGACGAAAGAAATGGCCCAACCCCCCCGCCATACACATGTATATACATATGTCCACACACGCAAATATACATACCTACACAGCTTTCCATGGTTTACCCCAGACGCTTCACATGCCTTGATTCAATCCACTGACAGCACGTCAACCCCGGTATACCACATCGCTCCAATTCACTCTATTCCTTGCCCTCCTTTCACCCTCCTGCATGTTCAGGCCCCGATCACACAAAATCCTTTTCACTCCATCTTTCCACCTCCAATTTGGTCTCCCTCTTCTCCTCGTTCCCTCCACCTCCGACACATATATCCTCTTGGTCAATCTTTCCTCACTCATTCTCTCCATGTGCCCAAACCATTTCAAAACACCCTCTTTTGCTCTCTCAACCACGCTCTTTTTATTTCCACACATCTCTCTTACCCTTACGTTACTTACTCGATCAAACCACCTCACACCACACATTGTCCTCAAGCATCTCATTTCCAGCACATCCATCCTCCTGCTCACAACTCTATCCATAGCCCACGCCTCGCAACCATACAACATTGTTGGAACCACTATTCCTTCAAACATACCCATTTTTGCTTTCCGGGATAATGTTCTCGACTTCCACACATTTTTCAAGGCTCCCAAAATTTTCGCCCCCTCCCCCACCCTATGATCCACTTCCGCTTCCATGGTTCCATCCGCTGACAGATCCACTCCCAGATATCTAAAACACTTCACTTCCTCCAGTTTTTCTCCATTCAAACTCACCTCCCAATTGACTTGACCCTCAACCCTACTGTACCTAATAACCTTGCTCTTATTCACATTTACTCTTAACTTTCTTCTTCCACACACTTTACCAAACTCAGTCACCAGCTTCTGCAGTTTCTCACATGAATCCGCCACCAGCGCTGTATCATCAGCGAACAACAACTGACTCACTTCCCAAGCTCTCTCATCCCCAACAGACTTCATACTTGCCCCTCTTTCCAAAACTCTTGCATTTACCTCCCTAACAACCCCATCCATAAACAAATTAAACAACCATGGAGACATCACACACCCCTGCCGCAAACCTACATTCACTGAGAACCAATCACTTTCCTCTCTTCCTACACGTACACATGCCTTACATCCTCGATAAAAACTTTTCACTGCTTCTAACAACTTGCCTCCCACACCATATATTCTTAATACCTTCCACAGAGCATCTCTATCAACTCTATCATATGCCTTCTCCAGATCCATAAATGCTACATACAAATCCATTTGCTTTTCTAAGTATTTCTCACATACATTTTTCAAAGCAAACACCTGATCCACACATCCTCTACCACTTCTGAAACCACACTGCTCTTCCCCAATCTGATGCTCTGTACATGCCTTCACCCTCTCAATCAGTACCCTCCCATATAATTTACCAGGAATACTCAACAAACTTATACCTCTGTAATTTGAGCACTCACTCTTATCCCCTTTGCCTTTGTACAATGGTACTATGCACGCATTCCGCCAATCCTCAGGCACCTCACCATGAGTCATACATACATTAAATAACCTTACCAACCAGTCAACAATACAGTCACCCCCTTTTTTAATAAATTCCACTGCAATACCATCCAAACCTGCTGCCTTGCCGGCTTTCATCTTCCGCAAAGCTTTTACTACCTCTTCTCTGTTTACCAAATCATTTTCCCTAACCCTCTCACTTTGCACACCACCTCGACCCAAACACCCTATATCTGCCACTCTGTCATCAGACACATTCAACAAACCTTCAAAATACTCATTCCATCTCCTTCTCACATCACCACTACTTGTTATCACCTCCCCATTTACGCCCTTCACTGAAGTTCCCATTTGCTCCCTTGTCTTACGCACCCTATTTACCTCCTTCCAGAACATCTTTTTATTCTCCCTAAAATTTACTGATAGTCTCTCACCCCAACTCTCATTTGCCCTTTTTTTCACCTCTTGCACCTTTCTCTTGACCTCCTGTCTCTTTCTTTTATACTTCTCCCACTCAATTGCATTTTTTCCCTGCAAAAATCGTCCAAATGCCTCTCTCTTCTCTTTCACTAATACTCTTACTTCTTCATCCCACCACTCACTACCCTTTCTAAACAGCCCACCTCCCACTCTTCTCATGCCACAAGCATCTTTTGCGCAATCCATCACTGATTCCCTAAATACATCCCATTCCTCCCCCACTCCCCTTACTTCCATTGTTCTCACCTTTTTCCATTCTGTACACAGTCTCTCCAGATACTTCTTCACACAGGTCTCCTTCCCAAGCTCACTTACTCTCACCACCTTCTTCACCCCAACATTCACTCTTCTTTTCTGAAAACCCATACTAATCTTCACCTTAGCCTCCACAAGATAATGATCAGACATCCCTCCAGTTGCACCTCTCAGCACATTGACATCCAAAAGTCTCTCTTTTGTAGTTATTTATTATATATCCTTTGTCTTTGGAAAGATTTATGAGGTATCTCCAGTGATCATTTCAAGGATAGAAGCGTTACAATGTGTCATATATCAATTTTGAAACAAAACCTTTTTTGGGGTGAAAAATTCCCTAAAGTGTTACCTTCAATTTTTGGTATTTTTTTGATGTAATTAGATTTGTTTGAAAACCACAGTGTAAGGAATATTTTTCATGCTGAATTTGAATCTGGATTTGAAAATATATGTTAGGCAACATTACACCATTAAATGAGTAGTTGATTATTATGCTTTTTGACAATTTTGTAAATAATATGTAGTTAGTTATTAGGTATACGTTGTCTTTGGAAGGCTTTATGAGGTATCTTTGGTGATCATTTCAAATGTGGAAATATTAGAGTATGTCATTTTCCAATCATGAAACAAAAAAGTTTTTTGGGGCAAAAAACTCCCTGAACTATTACATTCAATTTTTCATATATTTTTGAGGTTATTAGATTTGCTTGAAAACAACACTATAAGGAGCAATTTTCATGCTGAATTTGAATCTGTATTTGAAAATGTATGTCAGGCAACATTACATTATGAAATAAGTAGCGAATGATTATTCTTTTTGACAATTCTTTAATTAATCTGTAGTCATTTATTATGTATCCATTGTCTTTGGAAAGCTTTATGAGGTATCTCTGGTGATCATTTCAAGGATAGAAGCATTTCAGTATGTCATATTTCAGGTTTTTAGATTTGCATGAAATGAAAAGTATAAGGAGTATTTTTCATGCTGAATTTGAATGTGTATTTGAAAAGATGTGTTATGGAACAATACACCATTTGATAAGTAGCTAATTATTATGATTTTTGACAATTTTGTAATTAATCTCTAGTTATTTTTTGGTTGTCCTTTGTCTTTGGAAGGCTTTATGAAGTATTTCTGGTGATCATTTCAAGTATAGAAGTGTTACAGTATGTCATATATCAATTTTGAAAGAAAAAGTTTTTTTGGGTAAAAAATTCCCTGAACTATTACCTTTAATTTTTGGTATTTTTTTGATGTTATTAGATTTGCTTAAAAACCACAGTGTAAGGAGTATTTTTAATGCTGAATTTGAATCTGTATTTGAAAATATATGTTAGGCAACATTACACCATTAAATATGCAGTTAATTATTATGCCTTTAGATAATTCTTCAATTAATTTTTAGTTACTTATTAGGTATCTGTTGTCTATGGAAAGCTTTATGAGGTATCTGTGGTGATCATTTCAAGTATTGAAGTGTTACAGTATGTCATATTTCAATTTTGAAACAAAAAGTTTTTTTGGGTAAAAAATTCCCTGAATTATTACTTCCAATTTTTGGTACTTTTTTTCAGGTTATTATATTTGCTTGAAAACCACGGTATAAGGAGTATTTTTCATGCTGAATTTGAATCTGTATTTGAAAGTGTATGGTAGGCAACACTACAATATTAAATGAATAGTTAATTATTATACTTTTTGGGTATTCTTTAATTAATCTGTGGTTATTTATTGGGTATCCGTTGTCTTTGGAAAGCTTAATCAGACATCTTCAGTGATCATTTTAATTAGAGAAGGATTACAGTATGTCATATTTCAATTTTGAAAAACAAAGTTTTTTTTTGGGTAAAAAATTCCATGAACTATTACCTTCAATTTTTGGTATTTTTGTGAGGTTTTTAGATTTGCATGAAATGAAAAGTATAAGGAATATTTTTCATGCTCAATTTGAATATGTATTTGAAAATATGTGTTATGGAACAATACAACATTTAATAAGTAGCTAATTATTATGATTTTTGACAATTTTGTAATTAATCTCTAGTTATTTTTTGGTTGTCCTTTGTCTTTGGAAGGCTTTATGAAGTATTTCTGGTGATCATTTCAAGTATAGAAGTGTTACAGTATGTCATATATCAGTTTTGAAACAAAAAGTTTTTTTGGGTAAAAAATTCCCTGAACTATTACCTTTAATTTTTGGTATTTTTTTTAGATTATTCGATTTTCTTGAAAACCACAGAATAAGGAGTATCTTTCATGCTGAATTTGAATCTGTGCTTGAAAATATATGTTAGGGAACATTACACAATAAATAAGTAGTTAATTATTATGCTTTTTGGGAATTCTGTGATTAATTTGTAGTTATCTATCGGGTATCCGTTTTCTTTGGAAAGCCTTACGAGGTATCTCCTGTTATCATTTCAAGGATAGAAGCGATACATTATGTCATATTTCAATTTTGAAACGAAAACGTTTTTGGGGTGAAAAATTCCCTGAACCATTACCTTCAATTTTTGGTATTTTTTTGATGTAATTAGATTTCCTTGAAAACCACAGTGTAAGGAGTATTTTTCATGCTGCATTTGAATCTGGATTTGAAAATATATGTTAGGCAACATAACACCATTAAATAAGTAGTTCATTATTATGATTTTTGATAATTTTGTAAATATTATGTGGATACTTATTAGGTATCCCTTGTCTTTGGAAAGCTTTATGAGGTATCTTCGGTGATCATTTCAAGTATAGAAATGTTAGAGTATGTCATTTTCCAATTTGGAAACAAAAAGTTTTTTGGGGCTAAAAAATTCCCTGAACTATTACCTTTAATTTTTGGTATTTTTTTTTTTTATGTTATTAGATTTGCTTGAAAACCGCGGTGTAAGGAGTATTTTTCATGCGTAATTTGAATCTGTATTTGAAAATATATGTTAGGCAACATTACGCCATTAAATAAGTAGTTGATTATTATGCTTTTTGACAATTTTGTAAATAATATGTTGTTAGTTATTAGGTATCCCTTGTCTTTGGAAAGTTGATTTGGAAAGTTTTTTTGAGGTTATTAGATTTGCTTGAAAACCACAGGATAAGGAGTATTTTTCATGCTGAATTTGAATCTGTATTTGAAAATATATGTTATGGAACAGTACACCATTTAATAAGTAGTTAATTATTATGCTTTTTGACAATTTTGTAATTAATCTGTTGTTATTTTTTGGTTATCCTTTATCTTTGGAAAGCTTTTTGAAGTTTCTCTGGTGATCATTTCAAGTATAGAAGTTTTACAGTAAGTCATATTTCAATTTTTAAACAAAAAGTTTTTTTGGGTAAAAAATTCCCTGAATTATTTATTACCTTCAATTTTTGGTATTTTTTGAGATTATTAGATTTGCTTGAAAACCACAGTATAAGGAGTATTTTTCATGCTGAATTTGAAACTGTATTTGAAAATATGTGTTAGGGGACATTACATCATTTTATAAGTAGTTAATTATTATGCTTTTTGACTTCTGTAATTATTCAATTTTTTTACTGGGTATCCGTCACCTTTGGAAGGATTATGAGGTATCTTTTGTGATCATTTCAAGTATAGAGGCATTGCAGTATGTCATAATCAAATTTTAAAAGAAAGAGTTTTGGGCAAAAAAATTTCCTGAACTATTACCTTCAGTTTTTGGTATTTTTTTTGAGGTTATTAGATTTGCTTGAAAACCACAGTATAAGGAGTACTTTTCATACTGAATTTGAATCTATATTTGAAAATATATATTAGGGAACATTACACCATTTAATAAGTAGTTATTCATTATGCTTTTTGACAATCCTGTTAAAAATCTGTAGTTATTTATTGGGTATCTGTTGTCTTTGGAAAGCACAACTCTATCCATAGCCCACGCCTCGCAACCATATAACATTGTTGGAACCACTATTCCTTCAAACATACCCATTTTTGCTTTGCAAGATAACGTTCTCGACTTTCACACATTTTTCAACGCTCCCAGAACTTTCGCCTCCTCCCCTACCCTATGATTCACTTCTGCTTCCATGGTTCCATCTGCTGCCAAATCCGCTCCCAGATATCTAAAACACTTCACTTCCTCCAGTATTTCTCCATTCAAACTTGCCGCCCAATTGACTTGTCCCTCAACCCTACTGTACCTAATAACCTTGCTCTTATTCACATTTACTCTCAGCTTTCTTTCACACACTTTACCAAACTCAGTCACCATCTTCTGCAGTTTCTCACCCGAATCAGCCACCAGCACTGTATCATCAGCAAACCACAACTGACTCACTTCCCTAGCTCTCTCATCAAAAACAGACTGCATACTTGCCCCTCTTTCCAAAACTCTTGCATTCACCTCCCTAACAACCCCATCCATAAACAAATTAAACAGCCATGGACAAAGTATGATAAATATAAATAAAAAATTCAAATATGGGGTTGACGTATTTGTTAGCGGATAATAAGAACTGTTGATTAGTAATTAAGTGATACTCTGAGAATATTCTGTGAATATCTGGATTATATGTATTAGGTAATGTGTTGTCTTGGGTAAGCATTATGAGATATATTTCATGAAATTATATAGAAACATTTTATTATATTTCAGTTTTATAACAAAAAGGATTTTGAGCTAAAAAAAAAAGTTCCCTGAGCTGTTACCAGCAGTTTTTAGTGTTTTTGAGGATATTAGATTTGCCTGAAAATCTCAGTGTAAGGACTGTTTCTCATGCTGAATTAATATCTATGATTTGAATATATGGTGGGTTACATTAAGGCTAGTAAATAAGTGGTTAATTGTTACTCTTTGGGAAGGATTATTAGATATTATCCATTATTTCAAATGTAGAAGCAATTCCTTATATTTCAATTCTAAAACCAAAAGATTTTTTGGTAAAAAAAAAAAAAATTCTCTGAACTATTTCCTATATCTTTTTTTTTTTTTTTTTATTTTTGTGAGAGTATTAGATTTGCTTGAAAAGCTGAGTGGAAGGACTATTTTTCATGCTGAATTTGAATGTTTGGTTTAAGTTTATGTTGTTGGACATTAAGGCCTGTATATAAATAATTAATTGAAATTCTTTTTAGACAATTCTAAGGTGTTTCAATTCATAATTATTAGGTATCTCAGTTTGGAGAAGCTTTATGAGATATTTTCCATGATTATTTCAAGTATAGAAGCATCACATTATATCATGTTTCATTTTTACAACAAAAATCCCTGAACTATTTCCTGCAATTTTCTTGAAAAGTTCGTGATAAGGTTTTTTTTCATGCTGAATTCAAATATGGAGTTGAAGTATTTGTTAGGGGATATTAAGACCTGTTGATTAATAATCAGTTGATACTCATAGAATATTTTGTGAATGTTTGGTTTGTATTTATTAGGGATATGTTGTCTTGGATAAGCATTGTGAGATATATTTTGTGATTATTTTAAGTATAGAAACGTTTCATTATATCATTTATCAATTTCAAAACAATAAGCATTTTGGAATATAAAAAATTTCCTGAATTGTTACCAGCATTTTTTAGTATTATTGTATGTTAGATTTGTTTGAAAAGCTCAGTGTAAAGACTATTTTTCATCCTAAATTTGAATCTTTTGTTGAAACATATGTTAGGGGACATTAAAGCCTGTAAATAAGAAATCAATTATTACTCTTTAGGACAGTTCTGAGATTATTCGATTCACACTTATTGGGTATCTGTGGGCTTGGGGAATCATTACTAGATAATTTCTGTGATTATTTCAAGTATAGAAGAGTTTCATTAAATCATACTTCAATTTTAAGACAAAATGGTTTAGAGCTAAAAAAAAAAAAAAATTCCTGGACTGTTACCTGCAATTTTTAGTATTTTTTGTAAGGATGTTCAATTTGCTTGAAAAGCTCAGGGTAAGGACTAATTTTCATGCTAAATTAGACTTCTGTAACCCAGCATGTGAGACTGTTTCTGATGTGAATTCTTGAATGAACATCCGGAATGAACACGACAAATCTAATTTAGTGTGATTTTGAGGTAAAATGGACTGAACTGGTGTTTTGCTGCATATTAGTAGTGGATTTTGCAAGTAGTATTTGCAGATAGTTTTTAGCAAATTAGCAACTGGCATGAAGTCATTTGGAGGGGTTCTCTTGTGATTTATCGTGATGTTTGGAGCACCTTTTCATGTCAGAGTCAGAAAAGTAGATATGAAAGGAATAGGAAAATAGTCTTATGTTTGGTGCGTAAAAAAATATATGTTTCAGACCACCAAATGAAACTGCTATCTGCATATGACAAAAAATAGATAATGAATGGGAAAATGGATGGATCTCCCATAAAAGTGCTTCCACTGGTGACTAAGGCCAACTGTTTACTGTACAGAATTAAATAATGGAAATTGCAATATTTCACTTTTGATACAAAACACTTGAGGAATACATGAATACTTAATAATGTTTTTATAATAACATATACAAGAGTAAAATATAAGATGTAACTTAAAATTGATTTTATTTACTGACTTAAGTACAGCATCATTTAGATCTTTGTAAAGTTTTGTACATGATCTCATTTCTTTACAACAAATTACACATATGTACATAAAAGATGCTATGTCTAGAAACATCATACCTTCCTGAAAATTAAGAAATAAAATTATATATATATATATATATATATATATATATATATATATATATATATATAATGTAGGACAACAGAATTTCACTCAAAGCATGAGTTTACCAGAAAGGAAAGCTGTTGGAATGGATCACACCATAAGTGATTAATATGTACACTACTAATTTACCAATTGTATTTAAGGAATCCCCTGAACTCAAGTGTACCCAGCCAAAGACATCCTCCTATGAAAAACAAGCACCAGTTACAAGTTTATCACAATAAGGTAATTACTTATATCAGAATCAGTTTTAAACCTTACTTAATTCTCCAAATGTCACAACTTACACTTTTCATAAGCTTAAAAAATGGACTAGTTGTGGGGTATTAATTCACTGTGGAACACAAATCAACTGCACTAAGGCAAAATATTGTACTGTAATACTGTGAGATTATATTTATAATCTTATAAGAATAATAATTAAGTCTGTAGTTAAACAAGTTAAGAAGAGTATGTGAGGTGTCAGTGCTCTAGCACATCATTAACAGTGCATAATTTCTTTCATTATAAACCACAGTACATCTAGGACGAGCTTCAGATCAAATGTAAGAAAATGTATCTTTTCTCTCAAAAGTGAGACCAAGTTCACAAGAGTTTCATGAAAAAAATGTATAAGGCATCACAAGATGATTTTATGCAAAAGATGCAACTATACCATGTGATATTGAACCCCTGTGTTAAATAATATTGTCATTATCTTTTTCAGATCCTTCTTAATAACTGTTCCATTGAATGGCAATTTGAACCTAAGATGATATTTAGAACTACAATGCCCATACCTTCAAATTTTGATGTACTCATCTTCTACAAACATCGGATGTTCAGCTTGAGGTTTTATGGCAGGCATAATATATAGTATTTAGTGACTAAGCTGCCTGAGGACTTCAGACATTTTTTAAGGTAAAGCATGTGTGGCTAGAAATGGTACAATACGAGACTTTATCATGACATCACATTTGAATATGTCCCATATTATATTAAAGGGATGTTACAATGTACACTTCTGAAATCAAGCTTTACATTCTGATATTAGATAGGTGCCTCTGGAAACACTGTTTGCCCTGTGCCAGTGGCCTGTTAAGGGTTTGGCACTAAAGGCTAAGGAGTGGCACTGGAGTTCACCAGTTATATAAACTCTTTTGCTGTGACTAACTCCTTGAGGGAGTTCCCAGAGGGAATGAGCATCAGAGATGTAAATAGATCCTGATATCAGAATATCATATAATAATCGTGTTAGATTTTGAACAGTAGTACTAGCAACTTTCAAAAACATACTTTCTTGCTTTTAATGTTGTGTATTACACTGTTTTTTGATACTGAATCTGGAAGGGACAATCTTTCACTATTAATAATTTTGAATAATATTTATTACTACATGGTCAGCAATACCTGTTCTCCATAACTTTTTAATGAATAATCAAACTTAAGTCTCTAATTCAGATTACAAGTGCTTGCCTTTCTCCTTTTATTTGTTACTACTTTGCTGCAGTTTAAATTCCATGACTTAAATCATAATTTGACATGAAAGCATGTTGTCCTTAGGTAAAAAAAGTGTTTATTGAGCTTTAAGCCTGCTTGTTCGGAATTTAAGAAATTGCTGTACATAATTACGTCCTAAAAATTACTATTGACTGCATGTAAGAAAATAAATATCTATTAACATTACCTACATTGGCAGAAGTTAGAGAAAGCTTAATAGTTCTCACCAATTCCCTGACTTCAAACATCCTGTACTATGTAATCAGAATCTAGTAAATATGAAATACCATTCAGTGTTCTTGAACAACATAAACAAGAATCAGATGTATTGATGGGTACCATGAATAAAACTTGTTTGGTAATTTACAGAAACATCTTGAAAATATACAAGTCAAACATCTTAGGATGCAGCCATCAGAAGAAATTTAAATAACACTGAAGTCTTCATTGAGCTACAGTGTTCACATGTCATCTTTACTCCTGTCTTCTGAATTGCATTCAAAACTAAGATGGTTTCAAGTCATTTAAGGTTCTAACTTCGTCACTCCATGGTGGCTTTACATCACATATGTATCATAATTTCAGACTGCCTTGTTCAGGTAAGATGTTTGTATATGATCTAAAGTGTTAATGAAAGTATCTCTTCCCCTAGAAGTGTTACTTGATTTACTAGAAAGAGGGCAGTCTTGATACTAAGACTCATGCATAATGGGGTGAGCCCTTGTGGTACCCAAAAGATAATACAGGCACATACAGTCCGCAGTCAGCCACACATTGATTGTACTCCCTTTCATCAACAGATGTTACAGCCTCACTGGTGACTTTTCACATGCGGTGTAAACACAGTTAGGTAGAGTTTAGTATTATTATTATCATCATCATAATAATAATAATACTAACAATAATAAGGATAATATTAATAATAATAAGTTTGGAAGAATGTGTGAAAGGAGAAAGTTGAGAGTGAATGTGAATAAAAGCAAGGTTACTAGGTTCAGCGGGGTTGAGGGACAAATTGATTGGGATGTAAGTTTGAATGGAGAAAAATCGGTGGAAGTGAAATGTTTTAGATATATAGGAGTGGACATGGCAGCAAATGGAATCACAGAAGTGGAAGTGAATCATAGGGTAAGGGAGGGGGTGAAGGTTCTGGGAGTGCTGAAGAATGTGTGGAAAGAGAGCATTAACTGGGAGGGCAAAAATGGGTATGGTTGAAGGAACAGTAGTCCCAACAGTGTTACATGGTTGCAAGGCATGGGCTATTGATAGTGTTGTGTGGAGGAGGGTGAATGTGATGGAAATTAAATGTTTGAGGACAATATGTGGAGTGAGGTGGTTTAATCGGGTAAGTAATGAAAGGGTAAGAGAGATGTGTGGTAATAAAAAGTGCAGTTGATTGAGCAGAAGTTGTTTTGAAATGGTTTGAACATATGGAGAGAATGAGTGAGGAAAGGTTGACAAAGAGGATTTATGTGTCAGAAGTGGAGGGAACAAGAAGAATGGGGAGACCAAGTTGGAGATGGAAGGATGGAGTGAAAAAGATTTTGAGGATGGAGTGAAAAAGATTTTGAGTGATTGGAGGCTGAAAATAAAGAAGGGTGACAGGAATGCATTGGAACAATGTGGTATTCTGGGGTCAACATGCTGTCAGTGGACAGAACTAGGTCATGTGAAAAATCCAGGGTATCCCATGGAAAGTTTTATGGGGTCTGGGTTTGGATAGGGAGCTGTGGTTTCAGTGCATTACACGTAACAGCTAGAGAATGGATTTGCGCAGATGTGATTTTTCTCTATGTTTCCTGGTGCTACATCGCAGTCGCAGGGGTTTGCGATGCTGCTTCCTGTGGGATAGTGTAGTGCTGGGAAATGGATAAAGGCAAGCAAGTATGAATATGTACATATGCATGTATTTATAGGTTTTTTTTTTTTTTTTTTTTTTTCAAACTATTCGCCATTTCCCGCATTAGCGAGGTAGCGTTAAGAACAGAGGACTGGGCCTTTGAGGGAATACCCTCACCTGGCCCAATTCTCTGTTCCTTCTTTTGGAAAATATATATATTTATAGGTATAAATATATATATATATATATATATATATATATATATATATATATATATATATATATATATATATATATATATAGTTGGGGTGAGAGAGTATCATTAAATTTTAGGGAGAATAAAAAGATGTTCTGGAAGGAGGTAAATAAAGTGCGTAAGACAAGGGAGCAAATGGGAACTTCAGTGAAGGGCGCAAATGGGGAGGTGATAACAAGTAGTGGTGAAGTGAGAAGGAGATGGAGTGAGTATTTTGAAGGTTTGTTGAATGTGTTTGATGATAGAGTGGCAGATATAGGGTGTTTTGGTCGAGGTGGTGTGCAAAGTGAGAGGGTTAGGGGAAATGATTTGGTAAACAGAGAGGAGGTAGTAAAAGCTTTGCGGAAGATGAAAGCTGGCAAGGCAGCAGGTTTGGATGGTATTGCAGTAGAATTTATTAAAAAAGAGGGTGACTGTATTATTGACTGGTTGGTAAGGTTATTTAATGTATGTATGTCTCATGGTGAGGTGCCTGAGGATTGGCGGAATGCGTGCATAGTGCCATTGTACAAAGGCAAAGGGGATAAGAGTGAGTGCTCAAATTACAGAGGTATAAGTTTGTTGAGTATTCCTGGTAAATTATATGGGAGGGTATTGATTGAGAGGGTGAAGGCATGTACAGAGCATCAGATTGGGGAAGAGCAGTGTGGTTTCAGAAGTGGTAGAGGATGTGTGGATCAGGTGTTTGCTTTGAAGAATGTATGTGAGAAATACTTAGAAAAGCAAATGGATTTGTATGTAGCATTTATGGATCTGGAGAAGGCATATGATAGAGTTGATAGAGATGCTCTGTGGAAGGTATTAAGAATATATGGTGTGGGAGGCAAGTTGTTAGAAGCAGTGAAGAGTTTTTATCGAGGATGTAAGGCATGTGTACGTGTAGGAAGAGAGGAAAGTGATTGGTTCTCAGTGAATGTAGGTTTGCAGCAGGGATGTGTGATGTCTCCATGGTTGTTTAATTTGTTTATGGATGGGGTTGTTAGGGAGGTGAATGCAAGAGTTTTGGAAAGAGGGGCAAGTATGAAGTCTGTTGTGGATGAGAGAGCTTGGGAATTGAGTCAGTTGTTGTTCGCTGATGATACAGCGCTGGTGGCTGATTCATGTGAGAAACTGCAGAAGCTGGTGACTGAGTTTGGTAAAGTGTGTGAAAGAAGAAAGTTAAGAGTAAATGTGAATAAGAGCAAGGTAATTAGGTACAGTAGGGTTGAGGGTCAAGTCAATTGGGAGGTAAGTTTGAATGGAGAAAAACTGGAGGAAGTAAAGAGTTTTAGATATCTGGGAGTGGATCTGGCAGCGGATGGAACCATGGAAGCAGAAGTGGATCATAGGGTGGGGGAGGGGGCGAAAATCCTGGGAGCCTTGAAAAACGTTTGGAAGTCGAGAACATTATCTCAGAAAGCAAAAATGGGTATGTTTGAAGGAATAGTGGTTCCAACAATGTTGTATGGTTGCGAGGCGTGGGCTATGGATAGAGTTGTGCGCTGGAGGGTGGATGTGCTGGAAATGAGATGTTTGAGGACAATATGTGGTGTGAGGTGGTTTGATCGAGTAAGTAATGTAAGGGTGAGAGAGATATGTGGAAATAAAAAGAGTGCGGTTGAGAGAGCAGAAGAGGGTGTTTTGAAATGGTTTGGTCACATGGAGAGAATGAGTGGGGAAAGATTGACCAAGAGGATATATGTGTCGGAGGTGGAGGGAACGAGGAGAAGTGGGAGACCAAATTGGAGGTGGAAAGATGGAGTGAAAAAGCTTTTGAGTGATCGGGGCCTGAACATGCAGGAGGGTGAAAGGCGTGCAAGGAATAGAGTGAATTGGAACGATGTGGTATACCGGGGTCGACGTGCTGTCAATGGATTGAACCAGGGCATGTGAAGCGTCTGGGGTAAACCATGCAAAGTGTGTGGGGCCTGGATGTGGAAAGGGAGCTGTGGTTTCGGTGCATTATTACATGACAGCTAGAGACTGAGTGTGAACAAATGGGGCCTTTGGTGTTTTTCCTAGCGCTACCTCGCACACATGAGGGGGGAGGGGGTTGTTATTCCATGTGTGGCGAGGTGGTGATGGGAACAAATAAAGGCAGACAGTATGAATTATGTACATGTGTATATATGTATATGTCTGTGTGTGTATATATATGTGTACATTGAGATGTATAGGTATGTATATTGTGCATTTGTGGACATGTATGTAAATACATGTGTATGTGGGCGGGTTGGGCCATTCTTTCATGTTTCCTTGCACTACCTCGCTAACGCGGGAGACAGCGACAAAGCAAAATAAAGTAAAATAAATAAATATATATATATATATATATATATATATATATATATATATATATATATATATATATATATATATATATATATATATATTTCCTTTCATACTATTCGCCATTTCCCGCGTCAGTGAGGTAGCGTTAAGAACAAAGGACTGGGCATTTGAGGGAATATCCTCACCTGGCCCCCCTTCTCTGCTCCTTCTTTTGGAAAATTAAAAAAAAAGAGAGGGGAGGATTTCCAGCCACCTGCTCCCTCCTCTTTTAGTCGCCTTCTACAACATGCCAGGAATACGTGGGAAGTATTGTTTCTCCCCATCCCCAGGGATATATATATATATGTATATTATTATTTTTTTTATTATTTTGCTTTGTCGCTGTCTCCCGTGTTTGCGAGGTAGCGCAAGGAAACAGACGAAAGAAATGGCCCAACCCACCCCCATACACATGTATATACATACACGTCCACACATGCAAATATACACACCCATACATCTCAATGTACACATATATACACACACACAGACACATACATATATACACATGCACACAATTCACACTGTCTGCCTTTGTTCATTCCCATCGCCTCCTCGCCACACATGGAATAACATCCCCCTCCCCCCTCATGTGTGCGAGGTAGCACTAGGAAAAGACAACAAAGGCCCCATTCGTTCACACTCAGTCTCTAGCTGTCATGCAATAATGCCCGAAACCACAGCTCCCTTTCCACATCCAGGCCCCACAGAACTTTGCATGGTTTACCCCAAACGCTTCACATGCCCTGGTTCAATCCATTGACAGCACTTCGACCCCGGTATACCACATCGTTCCAATTCACTCTATTCCTTGCACACCTTTCACCCTCCTGCATGTTCAGGCCCCGATCACTCAAAATCTTTTTCACTCCATCTTTCCACCTCTAATTTGGTCTCCCACTTCTCGTTCCCTCCACCTCTGACACATATCCTCTTGGTCAATCTTTCCTCACTCATTCTCTCCATGTGACCAAACCATTTCAAAACACCCTCTTCTGCTCTCTCAACCACACTCTTTTTATTACCACACATCTCTCTTACCCTATTATTACTTACTCGATCAAACCACCTCACACCACATATTGTCCTCAAACATCTCATTTCCAGCACATCCATCCTCCTGTGCACAACTCTATCCATAGCCCACGCCTCGCAACCATACAACATTGTTGGAACCACTATTCCTTCAAACATATCCATTTTTGCTTTCCGAGATAATGTTCTCGACTTCCACACATTCTTCAAGGCCCCCAGAATTTTCGCCCCCTCCCCCACCCTATGATCCACTTCCGCTTCCATGGTTCCATCCACTGCCAGATCCACTCCCAGATATCTAAAACACTTCACTTCCTCCAGTTTTTCTCCATTCAAACTCACCTCCCAATTGACTTGACCCTCAACCCTACTGTACCTAATAACCTTGCTCTTATTCACATTTACTCTTAACTTTCTTCTTCCACACACTTTACCAGAAAGTATCATTAAATTTTAGGGAGAATAAAAAGATGTTCTGGAAGGAGGTAAATAAAGTGCGTAAGACAAGGGAGCAAATGGGAACTTCAGTGAAGGGCGCAAATGGGGAGGTGATAACAAGTAGTGGTGATGTGAGAAGGAGATGGAGTGAGTATTTTGAAGGTTTGTTGAATGTGTTTGATGATAGAGTGGCAGATATAGGGTGTTTTGGTCGAGGTGGTGTGCAAAGTGAGAGGGTTAGGGGAAATGATTTGGTAAACAGAGAGGAGGTAGTAAAAGCTTTGCGGAAGATGAAAGCCGGAAAGGCAGCAGGTTTGGATGGTATTGCAGTAGAATTTATTAAAAAAGGGGGTGACTGTATTATTGACTGGTTGGTAAGGTTATTTAATGTATGTATGACTCATGGTGAGGTGCCTGAGGATTGGCGGAATGCATGCATAGTGCCATTGTACAAAGGCAAAGGGGATAAGAGTGAGTGCTCAAATTACAGAGGTATAAGTTTGTTGAGTATTCCTGGTAAATTATTTGGGAGGGTATTGATTGAGAGGGTGAAGGCATGTACAGAGCATCAGATTTGGGGAAGAGCAGTGTGGTTTCAGAAGTGGTAGAGGATGTGTGGATCAGGTGTTTGCTTTGAAGAATGTATGTGAGAAATACTTAGAAAAGCAAATGGATTTGTATGTAGCATTTATGGATCTGGAGAAGGCATATGATAGAGTTGATAGAGATGCTCTGTGGAAGGTATTAAGAATATATGGTGTGGGAGGCAAGTTGTTAGAAGCAGTGAAAAGTTTTTATCGAGGATGTAAGGCATGTGTACGTGTAGGAAGAGAGGAAAGTGATTGGTTCTCAGTGAATGTAGGTTTGCAGCAGGGGTGTGTGATGTCTCCATGGTTGTTTAATTTGTTTATGGATGGGGTTGTTAGGGAGGTGAATGCAAGAGTTTTGGAAAGAGGGGCAAGTATGAAGTCTGTTGTGGATGAGAGAGCTTGGGAAGTGAGTCGGTTGTTGTTTGCTGATGATACAGCGCTGGTGGCTGATTCATGTGAGAAACTGCAGAAGCTGGTGACTGAGTTTGGTAAAGTGTGTGAAAGAAGAAAGTTAAGAGTAAATGTGAATAAGAGCAAGGTAATTAGGTACAGTAGGGTTGAGGGTCAAGTCAATTGGGAGGTAAGTTTGAATGGAGAAAAACTGGAGGAAGTAAAGAGTTTTAGATATCTGGGAGTGGATCTGGCAGCGGATGGAACCATGGAAGCAGAAGTGGATCATAGGGTGGGGGAGGGGGCAAAAATCCTGGGAGCCTTGAAGAATGTGTGGAAGTCAAGAACATTATCTCGGAAAGCAAAAATGGGTATGTTTGAAGGAATAGTGGTTCCAACAATGTTGTATGGTTGCGAGGCGTGGGCTATGGATAGAGTTGTGCGCAGGAGGATGGATGTGCTGGAAATGAGATGTTTGAGGACAATGTGTGGTGTGAGGTGGTTTGATCGAGTAAGTAACGTAAGGGTAAGAGAGATGTGTGGAAATAAAAAGAGCGTGGTTGAGAGAGCAGAAGAGGGCGTTTTGAAATGGTTTGGTCACTTGGAGAGAATGAGTGAGGAAAGATTGACCAAGAGGATATATGTGTCGGAGGTGGAGGGAACGAGGAGAAGAGGGAGACCAAATTGGAGGTGGAAAGATGGAGTGAAAAAGATTTTGTGTGATCGGGGCCTGAACATGCAGGAGGGTGAAAGGAGGGCAAGGAATAGAGTGAATTGGAGCAATGTGGTATACTGGGGTTGACGTGTTGTCAGTGGATTGAATCAAGGCATGTGAAGCGTCTGGGGTAAACCATGGAAAGCTGTGTAGGTATGTATATTTGCATGTGTGGACGTATGTATATACATGTGTATGGGGGTGGGTTGGGCCATTTCTTTCGTCTGTTTCCTTGCGCTACCTCACAAACGCAGGAGACAGCGACAAAGCAAAAAAAAAAAAAAAAAAAAAATATGTGTGTGTGTGTGGATCAGGTGTTTGCTTTGAAGAATGTATGCAAGAAATACTTAGAAAAACAAATAGATTTGTATGTAGCATTTATGGATCTGGAGAAGGCATATGATAGAGTTGATAGAGATGCTCTGTGGAAGGTTTTAAGAATATATGGTGTGGGAAGCAAATTGTTAGAAGCAGTGAAAAATTTTTATCGAGGATGTAAGGCATGTGTACGTATAGGAAGAGAGGAAAGTGATTGGTTCTCAGTGAATGTAGGTTTGCGGCAGGGGTGTGTGATGTCTCCATGGTTGTTTAATTTGTTTATGGATGGGGTTGTTAGTCAGGTGAATGCAAGAGTTTTGGAAAGAGGGGCAAGTATGCAGTCTGTTATGGATGAGAGAGCTTGGGGAGTGAGTCAGTTGTTGTTCGCTGATGATACAGCGCTGGTGGCTGATTCATGTAAGAAACTGCAGAAGCTGGTGACTGAGTTTGGTAAAGTGTGTGAAAGAAGAAAGTTAAGAGTAAATGTGAATAAGAGCAAGGTTATTAGGTACAGTAGGGTTGAGGGTCAAGTCAATTGGGAGGTAAGTTTGAATGGAGAAAAGCTGGAGGAAGTGAAGTGTTTTAGATATCTGGGAGTGGATCTGGCAGCGGATGGAACCATGGAAGCAGAAGTGAATCATAGGGTGGGGGAGGGGGCGAAAATTCTGGGAGCCTTGAAAAACGTTTGGAAGTCGAGAACATTATCTCAGAAAGCAAAAATGGGTATGTTTGAAGGAATAGTGGTTCCAACAATGTTGTATGGTTGCGAGGCGTGGGCTATGGATAGAGTTGTGCGCTGGAGGGTGGATGTGCTGGAAATGAGATGTTTGATCGAGTAAGTAATGTAAGGGTGAGAGAGATGTGTGGAAATAAAATGAGTGTGGTTGAGAGAGCAGAAGAGGGTGTTTTGAAATGGTTTGGTCACATGGAGAGAATGAGTGGGGAAAGATTGACCAAGAGGATATATGTGTCGGAGGTGGAGGGAACGAGGAGAAGTGGGAGACCAAATTGGAGGTGGAAGGATGGAGTGAAAAAGCTTTTGAGTGATCGGAGCCTGAACATGCAGGAGGGTGAAAGGCGTGCAAGGAATAGAGTGAATTGGAACGATGTGGTATACCGGGGTCGACGTGCTGTCAATGGATTGAACCAGGGCATGTGAAGCGTCTGGGGTAAACCATGCAAAGTGTGTGGGGCCTGGATGTGGAAAGGGAGCTGTGGTTTCGGTGCATTATTACATGACAGCTAGAGACTGAGTGTGAACAAATGGGGCCTTTGGTGTTTTTCCTAGTGCTACCTCGCACACATGAGGGGGGAGGGGGTTGTTATTCCATGTGTGGCGAGGTGGTGATGGGAACAAATAAAGGCAGACAGTATGAATTATGTACATGTGTATATATGTATATGTCTGTGTGTGTATATATATGTGTACATTGAGATGTATAGGTATGTATATTGTGCGTTTGTGGACATGTATGTAAATACATGTGTATGTGGGCGGGTTGGGCCATTCTTTTGTGTTTCCTTGCACTACCTCGCTAACGCGGGAGACAGCGACAAAGCAAAATAAAGTAAAATAAATATATATACCACATCGATCCAGTTCACTCTGTTCCTTGCCCGCCTTTCACCCTCCTGCATGTTCAGGCCCCGATCACTCAAAAGCTTTTTCACTCCATCTTTCCACCTCCAATTTGGTCTCCCACTTCTCGTTCCCTCCACCTCCGACACATATATCCTCATGGTCAATCATTCCTCATTCATTCTCTCCATGTGCCCAAACCATTTCAAAACACCCTCTTCTGCTCTCTCAACCACACTCTTTTTATTTCCACACCCTTACAGTACTTACTCGATCAAACCACCTCACACCACATATTGTCCTCAAACATCTCATTTCCAGGACATCCACCCTCCTGCGCACAACTCTATCCATAGCCCACGCCTCGCAACCATACAACATTGTTGGAACCACTATTCCTTCAAACATACCCATTTTTGCTTTCTGAGATAATGTTCTTGACTTCCAAACATTCTTCAAGGCTCTCAGAATTTTCGCCCCCTCCCCCACCCTATGATTCACTTCCGCTTCCATGGTTCCATCTGCTGCCAGATCCACTCCCAGATATCTAAAACACTTTACTTCCTCCAGGTTTTCTCCATTCAAACTTACCTCCCAATTGACTTGACCCTCAACCCTACTGTACCTAATAACCTTGCTCTTATTTACATTTACTCTTAACTTTCTTCTTTCACACTCTTTACCAAACTCAGTCACCAGCTTCTGCAGTTTCTCACATGAATCAGCCACCAGCGTCATATCATATCATCAGCGAACAACAACTGACTCACTTCCCAAGCTCTCTCATCCACAACAGACTGCATACTTGCCCCTCTCTCCAAAACTCTTGCATTCACCTCCCTAACAACCCCATCCATAAACAAATTAAACAACCATGGAGACATCACGCACCCCTGCCGCAAACAGACATTCGCTCAGAACCATTCACTTTCCTCTCTTCCCACTCGTACACATGCCTTACATCCTTGATAAAAACTTTTCACTGCTTCTAGCAACTTGCCTCCCACACCATATACTCTTAATGACTTCCACAGAGCATCTCTATCAACTCTTATCATATGCCTTCTCCAGATCCATAAATGCTTCATACAGATCCATTTGTTTTTCTAAGTAGTTCTCACATACATTCTTCTAAGCAAACACCTGATCCACACATCCTCTACCACTTCTGAAACCACACTGCTCTTCCCCAATCTGATGCTCTGTACATCTGTACATCTCTATCAACTCTATCATATGCCTTCTGCAGATCCATAAATGCTTCATACAGATCCATTTGTTTTTCTAAGTGTTTCTCACATACATTCTTCTAAGCAAACACCTGATCCACACATCCTCTACCACTTCTGAAACCACACTGCTCTTCCCCAATCTGATGCTCTGTACATCTGTACATCTCTATCAACACTATCATATGCCATCTGCAGATCCATAAATGCTTCATACAGATCCATTTGTTTTTCTAAGTATTTCTCACATACATTCTTCTAAGCAAACATCTGATCCACACATCCTCTACCACTTCTGAAACCACACTGCTCTTCCCCAATCTGATGCTCTGTACATGCCTTCACCCTCTCAATCAATACCCTCCCATAAATTTCCCAGGAATACTTAACAAACTTATACCTCTGTAATTTGAATACTCACCTTTATCCCCTTTGCCTTTGTACAATGGCACTATGCATGCATTCCGCCAATCCTCAGGCACTTCACCATGAGCCATACACACATTGAATATCCTCACCAACCAGTCAACAACACAGTCATCCCTTTTTTTAGAAATTCCACTGCAATATCATCCAAACCTGCCGCCTTCCCGGCTTTCATCTTCCGCAAAGCTTTTACTATCTCTTCTCTGTTTACCAAATCATTCTCCCTAACCCTCTCACTTCACACACCATATATATATATATTTATTTATTTATTTTATTTATTTTACTTTGTCGCTGTCTCCTGCGTTAGCGAGGTAGTGCAAGGAAACAGACAAAAGAATGGCCCAACCCACCCACATACACATATACACATGTATATACATACACGTCCACACACGCAAATATACATACCTATCCATCTCAACGTATACATATATATACACACACAGACATATACATATATACACATGTACATAATTCATACTGTCTGCCTTTATTCATTCCCATCGCCACACCGCCACACATGAAATAACAACCCCCTCCTTCCGCATGTGTGTGAGGTAGTGCTAGGAAAATACAACAAAGACCACATTCGTTCACACTCAGTCTCTAGCTGTCATGTATAATGCACCGAAACCACAGCTCCCTTTCATACTATTTGCCATCTTCTGGGGTAGCGAGGTATCGTTAAGAACGGAGGACTGAGCCTTTGAGGGAAATCCTCACTTGGCCCCCCTTCTCTATTCCTTCTTTTGGAAAATTAAAAACAAGAGGGGAGGATTTCCAGCCCCCCGCTCCCTCCCCTTTTAGTCGCTTTCTACAACACACAGGGAATACGTAGCATTAGGAAAAGACAACAAAGGCCACATTCATTCACACTTCCCTTATCATTCACATTTCCCTTATCAATGACCTTTCTGCCCCAAAAGAACCCATCTAACTCTGCTCTCTTGTAGAGTGTAGCTTTGAAGCTGCTGGAGTCCCATGTAAGGGGTTCCATAGATATATAATGTACTAATAATGTAGATGGTTTCCCAAAAAATTAATTGAAAAGGTGAATCTGAACACTGTCGTAAGTGCAGTACCTGTTGCAAAATATATGAAAAGTGGTATATACAGAGTTTACCATTCTAACAAACAGATCTTGGTATACGGACAACTTTTATTCTTTGTGCTTTTGTTATGTGACATATAGCTTCACTTGGAATGCTGTTGAACATACTGGTTTGGATAACCTATTTATATACATTGAATCAGGCTCCCTGAAAAGCAAATGGAAAGGTATGAACATTTTGTCATAGATTACAAAGTGTGCTGTAAAATAATAAAAACAAAATATATGCACTAAGCTTGGCATTCTTGCATATTTTGTATGGACGTTGATACATAGAAGCCATTAAAATGCAACCAAATTTAGAGTTATTAACGACTTGTAAAATTAAGTAGGTTTATTTCCAAAAACTTCTGTAGGGATGAAACGTTTTCTCCACAGGATTAGAAATATTGTACTGTACAGATATCCAGATTTATAGTGGAGGCATCTTAATGGATCATGAGAAAAGTTAAACTAATAGCAAAATGAATCAGAATTATTAGATGATATACATTACTGAGTATATGATTACCCATGGTGAAAAATTTTCTAACTACAAAATCTTATTTAGACATTCACCTTTGTTGATGCCTTACATACACTTCATGCTATTTTTTAGGGACTGTACTGTCTTGTAACTTAAACTGATAAGTTTGCAACCAAGCTTTCCTCATGAGACCCTGATTCATCAGGCCGCTTACTGCTTCAAATTACTTAATGTATGTTAGACAGGTTGGCTGGTCTGGTACACCTTAAAGGAAATTGTTTAGGTGGATTTCTGAAGTCTGTGGAGTTTCTTATAATTACTGGTACTATAGTAGTAGGTTGAACAGATATTTGCCTTTTACATATATATTTGTTGTTTCCTACTTCATTTCTGCATTTCATTGGCATTACTTTTTAAATCCTATCACTCCACCTTTGATTTTTTTTTTTTTTTTGAAGCTTAAGGAATAAACCTTAATGTTCTCCATTAGTCTTTTATGATGCATTTCTTGCACCAGAATTTTCACAAGTACAGTTTTAGAACTTATGGTTTGTCTCAATAATCATAATTGTTTACTAAACTGATGTAGATGAAAATGGACTTTTGGGCACATTTCGGCTAAGCAGATAGGGAATAATAGGTTCTGTGAATCGTACCATCACAGGTTTTGCGTCTTTTATTACAAATGCACCTCAAGTTGCTTACTTAATCTTTTTAGAGTTCTCATTACCTAGCCTATCACCTTCACACTTCAGCAGTTCCTTTATTGTTTTTGATAATGATGAGATTATCAGAAACCATCATTCATGATCTCTGATAACTTATTTTCTCTATGATATATACTATATTCCTTCCCCATCAAAAGATTTCGAATTCATTTTAACATGTTGAGCATCATATCATTTTCAAGAGTCCAAAGGATGAATAATCTTATATATTTCCATGTTTTCATTTTCCTTAGCAACTAAATTATATTGAGGATTATCACGTATTGGCAGTGTCAGATATAAGTATGATGATCGTTAGGGAAGCAAGGAGCTTCATGAAAGGCAAGAGGTTTTAGCTGTGAATTTGGTAATGATACATAATACTCTTTTGGATCTTTTGGTTGAACTTTGTATGGCTGGCATTCTGTTTCACCTGGTTTTGCCTTTACAGTTTCTCTGCCATCTCTCCTTGATGACGTTCCTCAAAAGTCTTTGTGAAGTATGGATAAATAATATCAGTACTGTGTTCTTCCTCGTTGGCCTCCAAGATCTTGCCTTAATGACCATGCAGATCCGAAAAACGTGGTAGGTCAACTCTAAAGTCCTCATGTCCCAATTTTAGTATATTGTTTTCATTCTGTATATTTGGTCACCTTTTTTTCTCCTTATACTCTGAAACCCATGTGGCTTGTGGTGTTAGTACAACCAACCTGTAGTTTTTTGTATCACTTTGCTCCTGTCCCTTTTAATTAGGTAGGCCATATCAGTAGTGTTTAATGCCCTCTAAGATGATATTGGACTGAAACTTTCCCAAAGACAACTGAATGCTTCATCAATTTATTCCATTGTTTTACGTAAACAGAACGCCACAAGACTGATTTTGAAGGGAATGCATGGGCATCATGTCAATTTAAAGGAAGAAACTGATTTATGTTGTATTTGTATTTGGAGTAGTGATAATGAAGAATTCCTGTTGGGCCCTAATACCTTCATTCCAAAGAATGTTTATTGGCATATTGAACACCAATTCATACTACTTTCCCAAAACTTTGGTGTTCTTTATTATGAGCCTTCCTCTTTGTGAAGGGTGCCAAACCTAGATGAAATTTTGATTTTGCCCATGGTTTTGATTTGATGGTCCAGTCTTTAACTTCTCTGAAAAAAAGGGGTGGGGGGATGACTCAGAAGGACTGTGAACCATTTCCTTCATCTATACTGTAATGGGCTTAGTGATTTTGGACTTTTTCTGTTCAATTGTTTCTTCTTTGAGTGTTTGATGCATACTTGGAAGCATTCATTTTCTTCTGTCCAAGCAGTAGTTTGAGGACATTATTAATAATATTATCATCAGGAATGGTAAAGTGAATTTCCATTTTAATTTGCAGCAATCAAGACAGTTAAATATTCTGATCATTGATTCCATCTGGGGATTTAGGCTTACATTTCAAAACCAAATGGTCCATCATCAGGTAATCTAAGTGTGATGTTTTGGTAGCAGTAAGTTACAGGTCAATTCTTCATCTTTTTTGTGAATATTTGGTTTGAGGTATTCTCTCTCCTTTTTAGTTGCCTTTTCACGTCTGCTCACGTCTTTTCATGCCTTAACAAGTTAGCATTAGAAAAATAGACAAATGAGCTTTCATGAAAAAACCTTGCTTCCTTTATCCTGTTCCCACGTATAGAGTGATAAAACAAGAAGGGAGGATTTCAGTCTCCCCAGCTTCCACCTACAAGAAGCAGATGCTGCACAGGTAGCATTCTCCACCCCACTATTCTTCATTTGCAAAAACAGAACACTTCCTCAATGGGTAATTGTTAAGTCTAGCCTGTTACTTGGTTTCTCAGCAACCACATTGTTTCCAGTTAGATTCTAACATAAATGTGGTGATTGGAGTAAAGTAAATTGAGAATGGAATTTCCCAAGTTTCAACATTCCTTGAAATCCCTTCCAGTTCATAAGGCAATTATGGAAGCATAAAATCTCACAGTTAATAGTTTTCCAAAGCACAATTTGAGGATCATAACAGTTTGGTACAAGTGAACAATTCCTATATATTTTCATATCCACTTCCTTGCATTCCATTGCCCTGAAGAGATCATATGATGGGATCCACATTCTTTTATTACTGCAAACCTTGATAGGAGTTTCTGTGAAGGCTGCAAATATTGTTCAAGCCCCTATTAGTATGCCATTTATACCAGAAAAAGGGATTTTGTGCGTTGTCTTTGGGTCGATGCGTGTTGGAGAAAAGGATTGATGCTAAGCAATTTGCAACATATTTTTGCATAGGAATGAGATGATTGGTTGGTTGTTTATAATTTACTATCTTCACACAGTGTTCAAATAACCTTGTTTCTATGTGGTTTTGGCCCATACAAATCATCTATTACTCCTAATATTGCTTAGTGCTTTTCACATGATAATAAGTATAATTTGAATCATATTATATGCTATTATAGTATGAGATCATGTTTATACTCCATGTTCCATTTATGATGTGATGTGGCAAGTTTTTGTGTCTCATTTCAATGTGATAATTTAATTATCACTCTGGATGTTGAAATTGACAGAAACGGTATTTCCTGTTGCTGGTTCCCATCAATTTTGCTTACAATATTTGATAAGCCATGTCCATGCTCAGATTTTTTCTAGATTTGTGTATGTTTATATCATTCTTGTCAATAGTACAGCATTTTGAATTGCAATATAGGATTCTAAGTAATGTTAGTTTTTTGCTGCTTGATTTGATTTTCATTGATGGTTCTTTGGTTTTCCACTCACAGAGAATAAGTAATTCCTTTGTGAATTCTCTGGGTGAAGTAATGCAACCATTAATGATGATTGCAAACCATGATGTTGTTGGATTTTCCACATATGAGACAAGACTAGCATAATGGGCCATATTCTAAGGTGGTTGGTTAGTTATTTGGGTTTTTTAAGCTTATCAGCTGCTAGAGTCATTAAATATGTCAGTGTTGTTATTGCTTCCAATCAAAAAATCTTGAACAAGATAACTCCATGATAACACCCAGTACATGTAATGTACTGGGTGATATTTTCATACCAGATGAATAAAACCACCTGCATCACTATATGGTGTGATGCATTCTCATGTTCAGAATTTTGTCTCCCTTTGGCAGCCCTTCATTTTCTAATACTGGCCTATACAAGGTGGCTGTGTCCTTAGTAGGGGTATATGGAAGTTGTTCAGTGTTTTTGCAGTGTTTATAATCAGCGAGTCACTTAATGTAAGACATGCTTGGTGTATTTCAGAAATAACACTTCAAGGGAATGCCACTGTGTAAGAATTTTTACTCAAAATTGTGATTGGAGGACTGTGCCTAGATGATATAAAATGAATAAATAAAAAATATATCATGTGAACATAATGTTCTCTCTCTCCAACTAGGACAGAGATAGGCTGGTTAATAGCAATTCAACTATAGCTCAGTGTAATTGACCCTCTGTTTCTCTAGTTTGTAATATCAAGTATACATTTCTTTTATAATTTTTTCCTCGATTGATATTTCAAGATACTGGTGCATTTGGACATTAAACCATAAAAAATGCACACCCTTTGGCTCTTGCATCTTCCCAATGATTGTTCACAATTTCAGTATGGTTAGGGGTTTCCATATTTCTGCTCTCTTTTTGATCAATTTATAAATGAAGATTCTTTTGCTGTGGACACCTTCTTGATGGGAGTTCCCAGAGGGATTGGCCAGCAGAGATATAGATAGCTAAAAGTAGTGATTCATTACTCTTTCCATTGGGGTTTACATTTCTCTGTATTATGTTTTATATATATGGGATATTCAGTATTATGAATGGAAATTGGGAACAGCTTGTGGAGTTGTGTGGTAAAAAAGGACTGTTGATTGGGAATAACAGGTTTAAAAAGAGGGAGATACACAAGTATGTATACGTGTGTGAGTAGGAAAGTTGGTCAGTAGGCATTCCTGGATTACATATTAATTGATGGGTGTGTAAAAGAGGGACTTTCGGTGTAAATACACTGGGAGTGGCAGCTAGTGGGATGTCCCATCTAGGGTGATGGCTTGTAGAGGTTTTAGGGAAAGAGAAAACAACATCAATTAAAAGAGAGTGGTGAAGGTGAGTGAGCTTAGAAAAGTTGCTTGTATAAACAGATTTTAGGAGACATTGTAGAATGGCAGAAGGTGAGATAGAATGAAGCAAGGGTAGGTATTTAGGGATGCAGTGCTGGCATTTGCAAGAGATGCATGTGGCATGCAAAAGATGGGAGGTAGGCAGATTAGAAAGGGTGGTGAGTGGTGGGATGAAGTAGAGTTGCAAGAAAGAGCTAAGGGAAGCATTTGGGCAGTACATACATAGAATGAGTGCAAATGATTGGGAGATATATATGAGAAAGTGGCAGGAGGTCAAAAGAAGGCCCAAGGGTTGAAAAAGAGGGCAAATGAGAGTTGGGTAGGTGAGGATCAATAAACTTTAGGGAGAATAAGATGTCTTGGAAGGAGGTTAATAATGTGTGGAATACAAAAGAACAAATAGGAACGTCAGTGAAGGGGCAAAATGGTAAGTGGTAACAGGTAGTGAAGTAAGTAAATCGAGCGAGTATGATGAAGGACTGTTGAACGTATTTGATGATATTGTTGCCAATGTAGGGTGTTTGGGTCAGGACGGTATGCAAAGTGCTTTGGTTAAGAGAGGAGGTAGGAAAAGCCTCACAAAGGATGAAGTGTGGAAAGGCAACTGGAATAGATGGTATTGCTGTTGAATTTATTATAAAAGGAGGTAACTGGGTTGTTGATTGGATAGTTAAGATTTTATGTGTATGTGTAGATCATGGTAAGGTGCCTGAGGAATGGCAGAATGCATGTATTGTGCCTTTGCATAAAGGAAAGGAGGATAAAGGGGAGTGTTCAGACTAGATAGGTTAAGTTTGCTGAGTATACCTGTTAAGTTGTATGGGAGGGTATTGATGGAGAGGGTGAAGGCATGTACAGAACATCAGACTGGGGAGGGAGCAGCATAGTCTCAGAAGTGGAAGGGGACATGTAGCTGAAGTGTTTGCATTGAAGAATGTGTGCGAGAAATATTTGGAAAAACAGATGGATTTGTATGTAGCATTTATGGATCTAGAGAAGGCATATGATAGGGTTGACAGATATGCTTTGAGGAAGATCTTAAGAATACACAGTTAAGGATTTACACTGCTAGAAACAGAATTTTTTTTATTAAGGGTGTAAGGCATGAGTTAGAGTAGGAAGGAAGGAGAGTGAATGATTCCAAGTGAAGGTTGGTCTGCGGCAGGGATGTGTGATGTCACCATGTTTGTTTAATTTGTATGTGGATGGGGTGGTTAGAGAGTTAAATGCAAGAGTCTTAGAGAAAGGGGGAAGTATGCAGTCTGTTGGGGATGAGAGGGCTTGGGAAGTAAGTTCAGATGTTATTTGATGATATGGCTCTAGTGGCAGATTCTAGTAAGAACTGCAGAAGTTGGTGACTGAGTCTGGAAGAGTGTGTGGAAGGAGAAAATTGAGAGTGAATGTAAATAAAATAAAGGTTCTTAGGTTCAGTAGGGTTGAAGGCCAGGTTAATATGGATGTGTTTAAATGAAGAAAAATTGGAGGAAGTGAAGTGTTTTGGATATCTGGGAGTGGACATGGAAACATGGAAGCAGAAATGAGTCATAGGGTGGGGAGGAGGCAAAGGTTCTAGGAGCACTGAAGAATGTATGAAAAGAGGGAGCATTATCTGGGAGAGTAATAATGGGTATGTCTGAAGGAAAAGTAGTCCCAACAGTATTACATGGTTGTAAGGCATGGGCTAGAGATAGGGTTGTGCGGAGGAGGGTTGACGTGTCAGAAATGAAATGTTTGATGACAATATGTGGCGTGAGGTGGTTTGATCAAGTAAGTAATGAAAGGGTAAGAGAGATGTTTGGAAATAAAAAGAGTGTGGTTGAGAGAGCAGAAGAGGGTGTGTTGAAATGGTGTGGACATATGGAGAGAACGAGTGGAGAAAGGTTGACACAGAGGATATATGTGTCAGAGGTGGAGGGAACAAGGAGAAGTGGGAGACCAAATTGGAGGTGGAAGGATGGAGTGAAGATTTTGAGCGATCAGGACCTGAACATATAGGAGGCTTAAAGGCATGCAAGGAATAGAGTGAATTGGAACCATGGAAAGGTCTGTTGGGTCTGGATGTGGACAGGGAGCTGTGGTTTCGATGCATTACACATGACAGCTAGAGATTGAGTGTGAACGAATGTGGCATTTTTTTTCTGTTTTCCTGACACTACCTCGCTGAAGCAGATGGGTAAATTGGTGAGAGAAATGGTCACCTATGTGCTATTTGCTTCGAAAGAACAGTTTTATGGAGCTTCTTTGGGAAAGCCTTTCACTTACTATTCTCTGATGTTTACCAACTTTTCCACACTTGAATTACTTAATTTCTTTTCCAGACAAAATCATTTCTTAGTATACTATTTAAGGTGCACCAGACCAGCACTTATGAGATGATCTTGCTACAGTTGACAGTTAATGGCCACCAAGATTTTTTCTCTTAAGTAAGAGTTACTGGGCCCATATACATTACACATTTACACTCGACATTTTTAACATATATGCACACACACATAAACATAGGTATAGGTTTACATGTTTAGGTAATAATACACATGCAGACATACACATTGGGGAAAACTCAGTTACATGGTCACTCTTTTTAGCAGACAGTAGGTTTGCAAGAAATTTTATAAGGCATCACAGCAGGAATGGAAAAAGAACTGAACTCTTTAACACTCGTTGTTTAGTTATTGCACAGTGGCTGTGTTTACACAAGTTGTGTATAATGCCTACTTTTTAATTTTGAAGTAAGTATGGTGAGTTTAGAAAAATACAATGAGGAATTTGTTGTAATTTTTTTGTTAAAAGGATGTCATTGTTGCTGAGGTGGACAGGACTGAGGATGTCTCCGCTCTATGTGAGATTTCATGTTCCACTTCAGCTGAGAACGAAAAGTACAGAAGGGGCACTTGAATGGCTTGTCTCCCAAGTGACTCCGGATGTGCCGTTCCAGGTTGTCCCGTCTGCTACTTGATCTACCACAGATGGGGCAGTGCAATTCTCCCCCAGCACCATACTGTAAAATATCACGAGTTTTTTTTTAGAAAAGGATAACATTTGATTGAGCAGGTTACTTGGATTAGGCCAAGTTCTGAAAAAGCAATCAACTGGGAAAATGTACCTTTTCCCTATTGCAGAGTAAATGATGTTAAGCAAAAATCTGGTGTGCTACAGTTGAATAACTGGGGTAGCAAGATGTTAAAGGAACATGTAAAGGTGTGATACTGTTAAGTTCTCATATCTAGAATAAAAATTCGAATTTCATTTCATATTCATGGTATATCAATACAAGCAGGCCCCATATGACATCATCCCATTTAACACCCCCATCATTTAAGGAACAAAGATTCACTCTGTCCCATTGTTCCACTTTTAAATCATAGTCATCACCCAGCAACATCAATGTTGAATCAGGCACCAAGTGAACTACTTTGTGCAGTTGTGTAACCATAACACTGGTCACACTCTATGCTGCAGTGCCCACACACACAGCCATTGTGTGTGGAGTATATTGTCAGCAAGATGTGTGTTGTAATTTGAAGCTATGATCCCTCAATCATGAGTAAAAAACACCCGGCTATTGTCTAAAGTGGGTCTTCTCCAACCAAGTTATCAAGAAAAACCACCACACAAAGTGAAATTAAATGCCTTGAACTGTTCAAATACTGGTGAATGAGCATTGAGCCTCTGGAATATACTTTGCTTACCTCCCACAACCAAGAGAACATTCTACAATAAGACAGGAAAGATTAGAGTAAGTACACAGAAAGTTCTACCCATAAGCTACTAAGTACAACCAAACAAATCTTACTATAAGCCACCTCAAGATTACAAAACTATTGGCAATGTGGATTGAGGATAAAAACATGTGTAGCTTACCTCCAAGTTGGGTGCTGATTCAGGTGAAGACTAGAAGTCAGTATGAAGGTTTAACCCTTAAAAGTCTTAATAGGTTTTCATTTACACCCCTCAAAATTCTTTTATAAGTTTAAAAAAATGTACTTAATTCTACAATTTCAAAGATATTCATTTTTTTTTTTTTTTTTTTTGCTTTGTCGCTGTCTCCCACGTTTGCGAGGTAGCGCAAGGAAACAGACAAAAGAAATGGCCCAAGATATTCATATAAAGAAAAAAAAAAACACTTTAAAAGTACATTTCATGTTTCATTCATTCTAATAACATGAAGAAGAGTAGCAAATGCTTCAGCATAATGCACTAAAAAGTGTAGGCGTGATGCCTGAATGTCAAGTGAGTTGCTGTTGTGCATTTTTTAGTTGTCATTTTATCTGGACCAAAAAATTTATTTATTATTATTATGCATCATCATGACATACATAATTTCCTGTTTTTTTCCCATCATAATTATTATGATATACAAACACACACACATCATATATACCTCACTAATGTGGGAAAAGGCAGATAGGAAAAAAAAAAAAAAAAATATATATATATATATATATATATATATATATATATATATATATATATATATATATATATATATATATATATATAAGGGGATAAGAGTGAGTGCTCAAATTACAGAGGTATAAGTTTGTTGAGTATTCCTGGTAAATTATATGGGAGGGTATTGATTGAGAGGGTGAAGGCATGTACAGAGCATCAGATTGGGGAAGAGCAGTGCGGTTTCAGAAGTGGTAGAGGATGTGTGGATCAGGTGTTTGCTTTGAAGAATGTATGTGAGAAATACTTAGAAAAGCAAATGGATTTGTATGTAGCATTTATGGATCTGGAGAAGGCATATGATAGAGTTGATAGAGATGCTCTGTGGAAGGTATTAAGAATATATGGTGTGGGAGGCAAGTTGTTAGAAGCAGTGAAAAGTTTTCATCGAGGATGTAAGGCATGTGTACGTGTAGGAAGAGAGGAAAGTGATTGGTTCTCAGTGAATGTAGGTTTGCGGCAGGGGTGTGTGATGTCTCCATGGTTGTTTAATTTGTTTATGGATGGGGTTGTTAGGGAGGTAAATGCAAGAGTCCTGGAAAGAGGGGCAAGTATGAAGTCTGTTGGGGATGAGAGAGCTTGGGAAGTGAGTCAGTTGTTGTTCGCTGATGATACAGCGCTGGTGGCTGATTCATGTGAGAAACTGCAGAAGCTGGTGACTGAGTTTGGTAAAGTGTGTGGAAGAAGAAAGTTAAGAGTAAATGTGAATAAGAGCAAGGTTATTAGGTACAGTAGGGGTGAGGGTCAAGTCAATTGGGAGGTGAGTTTGAATGGAGAAAAACTGGAGGAAGTGAAGTGTTTTAGATATCTGGGAGTGGATCTGTCAGCGGATGGAACCATGGAAGCGGAAGTGGATCATAGGGTGGGGGAGGGGGCGAAAATTTTGGGAGCCTTGAAAAATGTGTGGAAGTCGAGAACATTATCTCGGAAAGCAAAAATGGGTATGTTTGAAGGAATAGTGGTTCCAACAATGTTGTATGGTTGCGAGGCGTGGGCTATGGATAGAGTTGTGCGCAGGAGGATGGATGTGCTGGAAATGAGATGTTTGAGGACAATGTGTGGTGTGAGGTGGTTTGATCGAGTAAGTAACGTAAGGGTAAGAGAGATGTGTGGAAATAAAAAGAGCGTGGTTGAGAGAGCAGAAGAGGGTGTTTTGAAATGGTTTGGGCACATGGAGAGAATGAGTGAGGAAAGATTGACCAAGAGGATATATGTGTCGGAGGTGGAGGGAACGAGGAGAAGAGGGAGACCAAATTGGAGGTGGAAAGATGGAGTGAAAAAGATTTTGTGTGATCGGGGCCTGAACATGCAGGAGGGTGAAAGGAGGGCAAGGAATAGAGTGAATTGGAGCGATGTGGTATACAGGGGTTGACGTGCTGTCAGTGGATTGAATCAAGGCATGTGAAGCGTCTGGGGTAAACCATGGAAAGCTGTGTAGGTATGTATATTTGCGTGTGTGGACGTGTGTATGTACATGTGTATGGGGGGGGGGGTTGGGCCATTTCTTTCGTCTGTTTCCTTGCGCTACCTCGCAAACGCGGGAGACAGCGACAAAGTATAAAAAAAAAAAAAAATATATATATATATATATATATATATTATCCCTGGGGATAGGGGATTAAGAATACTTCCCACGTATTCCCTGCGTGTCGTAGAAGGCGACTAAAAGGGGAGGGAGCGGGGGGCTGGAAATCCTCCCCTCTCGTTTTTTTTTTTTTTTTTTTTTTTTTTTTTTTTTTTTTTTTCTCCAAAAGAAGGAACAGAGAATTGGGCCAGGTGAGGGTATTCCCTCAAAGGCCCAGTCCTCTGTTCTTAACGCTACCTCGCTAATGCGGGAAATGGCGAATAGTTTGAAAGAAAGAAAGAAAAGATATATATATATATATATATATATATTTCCCTGGGGATAGGGGAGAAAGAATACTTCCCACGTATCCCCTGCGTGTCGTAGAAGGCGACTAAAAGGGAAGGGAGCGGGGGGCTGGAAATCCTCCCCTCTCGTCTTTTTTTTTAATTTTCCAAAAGAAGGAACAGAGAAGAGGGCCAGGTGAGGATATTCCCTCAAAGGCCCAGTCCTCTGTTCTTAACGCTACCTCGCTATCGCGGGAAATGGCGAATAGTATGAAAAAAAAAAAAAAAAAAAAAATATATATATATATATATATATATATATATATATATATATATATATATATATGTTCCCTGGGGATAGGGGAGAAAGAATACTTCCCACGTATTCCCTGCATGTCGTAGAAGGCGACTAAAAGGGGAGGGAGCGGGGGGGCTGGAAATCCTCCCCTCTTGTTTTTTTTTAATTTTCCAAAAGAAGGAACAGAGAATTGGGCCAGGTGAGGGTTTTCCCTCAAAGGCCCACTCCTCTGTTCTTAACGCTACCTCGCTAATGCGGGAAATGGCGAATAGTTTGAAAGAAAGAATATATATATATATATATATATATATATATATATATATATATATATATATATATATATAATGTATGCATATAATATTTCATACTTGTTTGCTGTTTCCCGCTTTAGAGAGGAAGCGCCAGGAATATAAGAAGGAAAAGCCTCGTTCACTCACATCCATTCCCACAGTCCTCTCCATGGTTACCCCAATTAGCTTCATATGCCCTGGTTCAGTCCACTGACGGTTCATCTCATATTTACTGCATAGATCCAGTTCACTATGTCCCATGAATGCCTTTCACTCTCTTCCAAGTTCAGGTCCTGAACACAAAATTTGTTTCACTACATTCTTTCATTTCTAGTTTGGTATCCCCCTTCTCCTTCACCTCTCCACTTCTGACACATATATTTTTTGTCAACCTCTCCTCACTCCATCCAAACCATTTCAACACAGCCTCTTCACTTTTCTCAACCACACTCTTATTACCATGCCTCTCTTACTCTTTTAATACTTGATCAAACCACCTCACACCACATACTGTCCTCAGATATTTCATTTCCATCTATAGCCAATGCCTGACATCCATACACCATCACCTGCACTACTATAATTCAACCATACCCATTTTTGGCCTTCCAGATAACAGCCTCTCTTTCCACATATTCCCCATTGCTCTCACAACCCTTGCCCCCTCATCCACCCTATGACTCTCACCTGCTTCCACAGTTCCATTTGCTTCCGTGCCCACTCTCAAGTATCTAAAACACTTCACTTCCTTCAAATTTTCTCCATTCAAACTCACACCACAACTAACTTGTCCCTCAGCAGTGTTAAACCTAATAACCTTACTTTTGTTCACATTACTCGAAACTCCCTCCTTTCACACGCTTTCCCAAACTCAGACTCAAATCTGCCTTTACGCTACATCATCAGCAAACAATTGACGCACTTCCCAGGCACCCCACCATCCCCGAAAAACTGCAGACTCACCCCTCTTTCCCGGAGCTTGCATTTACCTCTCTCACCACCCCATCCATAAACAAACCATGGTGACATCACATACCCCTGCCACAGGCCAACCTTCACTCTCCTCTCTTCCTACTTGTACAAATGCCTTTCCCCCTTGATAAAAACTCTCACAATTTCTTGCAGCTTTCTCCCCACATTGCATATTATCAGGACCTTCCACAAGGCATTTCTAACAACCCTATTATATGATTTCTCTATATCCATAGATGTCACCTGGAAATCCCTTGTTTCCCTCAGTATTTCTTAAACACATTCTTTGGCATAGTTCTAGGTTCATCCATTTATAAACCATGGTTCTACTTTTCTTTTGGAGGTTTTTGTAGTTACTCCATTTAAATATCTTAGATTACCCAGTATTACAGTAAATAAACATTCCAACTTCCTTGGTGGGCATTCATGTAAGTTTGTCCTAAGCAATTTTGGCATGTTTCTAGGAAATACTCTTGACGTAATGATTCTTTATTGTCCTTCTCTGACTGCTTCAGGATCAGAACACTGTTCTTTATACCCTCTATTTGTTACCAAGCATATATTATATCTCTCTCTTAGATGTTTGAGACTGTAAAGCTTTAGTTCTTTACTTATTCATGGTAATCCATATGTTCCATTCCATGTATATTACTTGTGAGATGCTTCAGTATTTGCTCTATCTTGTTTAATTCAGTCTGTTAAACTGATAACCACACAGTTTAGCAGTATTCGAGTATCTTTCTAGCATTTACATTGAACATTCCCAGCATTGTCTGTTTCTTGTTGCAAGTGTTTTCAGTATCAATCCAGTCATTAGCTGGCTTGAAAACACTTTTTTCAATATGTTCCTTGAATTCAAGTTTTTACTGATAATTACTTCCAGCTCTAACACATTCCATTCTATTTCTTCTCCTTGGGCCCTCTGTATGTAATCACACCACAGCAAGATCATTAACTGTTCTATGACTAATATTTTCAAATTCCTCATCATAAAATTCCATTAAAGTCTCATCTGCCATCTGTAGATATTATCTCGGTGTCTTTGAAGATTTTCTTAATCTTCCACGCTCTCTATTGTATTACTTATTCTTGTGTTATCTGTAAAACAATAGACTACACTCTCTTACTTCCTTACATATGTATAGATAGATCTTGATTATAAAAAGCATAAAAAGCTTTGCAGCTAGAACTGTTCCTTGTAATAACCCACAGTACATCTTTCTCAGATGTTTCCATTTGTGACATTTAATTTTCTGTTGATAAAAAATAATTGATAAATTTTCCTAAACTTCCTTTTAATTTTGACTTGCCAATTTCTTCAGTAACATTTCATAGTTTATTTTGTCAAATGCTTTTGCAAAATCAAGAGAAAGGGTCTATTCTTTTCCCATCCACCAAATTTTCATGTCATTATGGGCAAGTGTTTTGTGTTTGCATACTTTTACTATGGACAAAATTGAGCAGTCCTTCATTCATGAATCAGTTTGCAATATGTTCCATTAAATGTTTTTAATTACTTTATCTCAAATATTCTGATTATATGCAAACTTAAGCTACCTGGTCTCTATTGCAGCAGTTACTTAGATCCTCGTGTTTACTGGTGTTACATATGCTATTTTGTATTTATCCACTATGCTAATTTGGTCTGTACTTTGTCCCAGCAACATTCCAATCTTTTTTGGATTGATTTCTGGAATCCCATCTGGCCTAGGAGCTGAGTTTTCTTTGTTATAAGTTGCTTTGAATATATAATTTTCTGGTAAGTTTATACCTGTGAATGCATGTTCATCAAAACTGTTAAATATTTCATCATCTGTGTCTTCGTGATATCTTGTACTAAACACTAACTTATACTAGCTAACTAACATGTGACATTTTATTTATGTAACTGTGACCTTTAAATGATCTAATCTCTGAGACCCTTTTTTTCTCTGTTCATGTAAGCAAACAGGACGTCTAAGTTTAGGTCTATACACTGTATTGCTTGCTCTTCTTCTTGTCTCAATTCCTTTCACTGTGAATCCATTATTTCTTTGTCGGCTTTCTTTATCTTTTAGTGTTTTTATCTTTGTTGTACATCTTAATTTTCTTTTCCATTCTCTTTGTCTATTCATCCAGTGGAAGACAGGAACCCCCACTTACCCACATCCTTGTATTTTCAGTTTCTGGAAGTTGGAACAGAGAGAGCCAAGCAAGGATTGCTCATCCTCTTCAAGAGGCTCAGGTATCAGAATGTACATGGACATAAATAAGGCAAGAAGAAGAGCACGACAGGTAGTATGTTTCAAGTGAGAGAAGAGGAAAATGTGAATGTTCTTGATGAACACAGCAAAGCTAAAGGGGAAAGGAGGAGAATGGTTTGGGAATGTCTTGGGGGTAAAGGCAAGAGCTAAGGAAGGAGGAGTATTGGGAATGTGGGGAAAGAATGTAAGAAAGTAAGCCCAACTGATATGGGTAAAAATTATTACAGGAAGTGGATGATTGTTAGTACTTATGCATATTATAGGTGAGGGAGCTTAAAGAATCAAATATTTTGGTAGGAGCCAAGTAAGTGTGTCTGTAATTATGATGCAAGGGACTGAGTATTATTGATGGGTAATTTGAATGCAAGAGTGGGTAAAGTGGCAGTTGAGGTTATAATTGGGAAGCATGGAGTACTCAGCAATGTGAGTATGAATGATGAACAGCTTATGGAGTTGTATGCTGAAAAAGAACTGGTGACTGGGAGTACCTGGTTTAAAAAGTGACATAAGCATAGATGGGTAAGAAAGATGGCAAGGGGGTACTACACTGATATTCAAAGGAAAACTTTTGGACATAAATGTCTTTTTAGGAGCGGCTGATAGGATGTCTGATCATTATTTGGTGTGGGTACTGGTGAAGGTTTGTAGAGGCTTTAGTAAAAGTGGAAATGATATGGGTGAGAAAAGGGTTACAAAAGTGAATGAGCTTGTGTGAAGAGATATCAGAAGAGTTTAAGTGTAGAATCTGAAAGAGAGAGTAAATAAAGTTAGAGTGAATAATGGGAGGTGTTTATAGCAGCACTGCTCACAAGTGCGAGCGTTACATGGCATATGGAAGATTGGAGATGGGCAGAAAAAAGAGTAGTGAGCAGTGGGATGAGGAAGTGTATGGGCATTATTTGCAGGAAAGGAATGTAAGTGTGAGATACACAAAAGAAAGTAGCAAAAGGTCAAGAGGAAGGTACAGGCTAAGGAGAGCTGGAGTAAGCAAATACTAGCAAGGGAGAATTAGAAAATGTTTTGTTAGGTTAATAGTGTGAGAAGAACAAGAAAACAAATGGGAACATCAGTGAAAAGGCCAAATGGGGAAGTGGTCATAGGCAAAAGTGAGGTGAAGAGGAAATGGATTGAAGGGTCATTTTATGTACTCAGTGACAAATGTGGGATGTTTTGAATGTTGAGGTACATGAAGTGAGAGTCTTGGCAAGTGGTCTGGTAAAAACAGAAGAGGGGTGAAAGTGTTACTTAAGATGAAGCAAGGCAAAGCAGCTGGAGTGGATAGTATTACAGTTTAATTTCTTAAAAAGGTGGATGTCAATTAATTAGTTAGGATTGTCAGATTCATAAAGGTATCTCAGGATTGGCAGAATGTATGTATAGTCCCATTATATAAAGGGGGACAAAAATGAGAGTTCCACATACAGTGTATAAATTTGTTAAATGTTCCTAGTAAGTTATACAGAAGAACTGTGATTAAGAGGGTAGTGGCATGCTCAGAGCATCAGATTGGGAAAGAACAATGTGGTTTCAGGAATGGTAGAGGATGTGTGGAACAGGAATTTGCTTTGCAGAATGAGTAAGAAGTACATGGAGAAATAGAGGATTTGTATGTGGCACTTGAGGATCTGGAGAAAGCATAATTAGGGTTGATAATGATGCTCTGTGGAAGGTGCTGCAAATACAGTGTGGTACAAAAGCTGCTAGAGGCAATAAGGAAGTTTTATCGAAAGAGTAGGGTAAGCATATGTTTGAGTAGGGAGGGAAGAGGGCAAGTGGTTGCAGGTGAAGGCTGGTCAGCAGATGGGGTGTATGGATCACGGCTGTTTCATGTGCCTTGGAACCAAGGAAAAACAGGACAGGTTGAATGGATGTAAATACAAAAGGATATCACTGTGGGGCTCACTTCTTTACTCTCATACATTCCCATAACTCCTTCACCAGAAAAGCTACCCCTTCCTTAGCTCTCGCCCTCATACGAATCTTTGATTTTACCCCAAAGACATTCCCAAAACATTCTTCCCCTTTACCCTTAATTAAGCTTTGTTTCACTCAGAGCTATGAGATCCAGATCACTTTACTCAAACATACTTTCTATCATCCCCTTTTCTCTCTTCTCATCGTGGTCACATCCAAACACAATTAGATACCCTTTCAATGAGGTTTCTTCTTCACTTTGATCCTTCACCTGTTCTTTTATAAATTAATATACAAGAAGGAGCAAAGGGCTGGAAAATGTCTCGATACATTATTGTGATTATTTTTACGTCATGGCAAAATACTATTTATTCATATCCCACCAACAGTCAAATAATGTTCAAGTTCATATCCCAGCTGCTAGCACTCTTCTCCTAAACAGGAGGATGCTTCCCCATTATTTACTGCCACCAAATTAAGTGTAACAATTCTGCATATGTACAAGGAATGTTAAAAATACTCATAAGAGTACAGGATGCAAGTTTATCACTCTTTATGTGAAATTATAGGTACTTGGGGTCTCTTGATGGTGAGGAACCCATGGCTCTAGACTGAGTCTTTATATTAAAAAAAAAATATCTAAGAAGTGTTTGATGTGATGAAACTGGGTTATTCAGGAAAAAAATGCAAGCCAGGTTATTGATTAGAAAGAAAGAAAGAGACTGCCCCAGAGTTTAAGGCAGCTAAAGACTGCTTGACATTTTTCCTGAAAGGGAATGCTGAGGATGATTTTAAGCTTAAGCCCTTGCTAGTGTTTCATTCAGAAAACCTGAAGACTTCAAATGATTACGAAACATCCTCATTACTAATGATTTGGAAATGTTTAGTCAGATAATTTGCTGGGTTATACAGACAACCCTTGTGTTCCTCCTTTTCCCTCCACGTAACAGTCACACAAACTTATCCCACTGCACCACCATCTTCAGCTTGGATCACATTTTCCACTATCTAAAGTTTATGATATGAGAGCATGGTAAGTGTTCTTAAGCTGTTTCAGCTATATTCCATACTTAAAACTTCGATAAGGAAAAGTATTGATTAATAATTCAAACCGTTTTATAATGGGTTTCAGTTGCTCAACTTAAACAATTCAACTTGCAACAGGGTTTCCAGGACCGCAACCCTACTGCAGTTTGTGAGATGTTGGTAAATGGTAAAGGGAAATCATAAATCATTAACTGCTGTTTTATATGTAAATGATAGGTAAACTATTGAGTAAGAGTATTTAGAAACACAATGAGGAAAAATAGGTTGTGTTGATGTGTTCAACATTTGAAAATGTGAAAGAAAAATTCTCTTCATAATTTGAAAGTAAAAATACGGATAAACATAATTATTTTGGAATTCAATAACATTATATTATAAAGTCATCAAATAACTACTCAAGCTCTCTATAAATCAATAACTGATCTTCACTAAACACTGTCTGGGATTTAATAGAAATAAGCAAAGACCAAAACATGATCTGTCTTTATTTATGTATTCATAGCCTCTCAAATCATCAAACTTAGAAGAATGTACCTAGACAAAAACCTAATAATTTTTTAACCGTGTCACTGGAATTTTTAAATTCGTAACTTTTCTGTATTTTATATTTTAATTATTTCTTGACAATACAGTCATTAACTGACTTTAATACAAAAGTATCAGCTAAGGGCGAATGCAAAATCTAAGATATAATAATGGTACAAAAAGTTAATATAATATTAAAATGTTTGGCATTCAATTAATTACTTGGCCTTTCTGCTTGCATATCAAACTATCTGTAAATTATACAAATAATCCTAAAATACATGAGATCCTTTGTCAAATACATTTTGTGAACAACATGGCAAACTAACAATAAATACGAATCCTTGTTATGTACTTCAAAATTTATCACTTTCTTTTTGATGTTAAGCATATTACCCGCTGATTAATCATACTTTAATATATGTAGAAAATTCAGATATTACTAAATGTAATATCAGAACAGTCATGATTACCCAACATCTTGATTCCTACAAAACTAAAATCTGAAGAATATCTGAATATATGTCAAATGTTTCAAAAATTGCTATGGTAACCTCCATTTATGCATTATGATACTGCATATGCCTGACACTTAACAGATATGTACAATTACTTTCTAATAAATTATCCTTTCCTTATCGAAAGTTATCAAAATTATAGTCATAATACAGTATCAAGTAAAGCATAACAAATGCCAGGAAAGATTTCTATCCCAAGCCAAGGTTGAGATACATTTACAATGCATTTCATAATGTAAAGTACATTTCATCATCCTAAGAAGCTAACTAATGGACTAGCTTACTGTTCCATTCCTATTCTGGGAGGCTAGAGGGAAAATCTACCTCACTTCATATGGTATAAGGGGTACTTTATTACCTTTAGTTACAATGCCTAGTCAGTCCACCACCTACTTCAGAATACAGCTTTGATACAAATGCTAAAAAGCCTAATATACACTTGGGAAACATTTATGTCCTAGATTTACAAATGTCAGGAACTTTCTCAATGCACACCCCACACTTACGATCCCACTAAAAGTAACTATCTTTTGAGTATTTCTCTTAGAATAATGCTTCATTTAAAATCCTAATCCACTAACAAATGCTATCTGGCTTATTATGACAAACATACCATAAAGTATGACCTTAGGTGACCTCCTCCTCCCTCGCCACACTCCAACTAGCTTTCTCATCAGTCACAGGTCGTACCAGATGCTTGATGGCCTTCCAGTCTGCTTTGTGCTTGGAGATTGTGTGCATTTTAAGATTCCCCTTCAAGGCTGTGCGGTAGGGACAATACAGACAGTGGAATGGCTTCTCACCAGTGTGTATCCTCACATGGGCCTGCAAGTTAGTCCGGTGGCTAAACTCTCGCCCACAGAACTGGCATACGTAATCTCGCTGAGTCTTCTCCTTTTGCTGGAGATACTCTCCAGGCAGGAGGTTTTCACCCACCATCATATTCTGTTGCTGTGAAAAGGGTGAGCTTCCAGTGTCTCGACGTTGTTGTGGGTAGAGGCGGAGTGGCGGCTGGGAATCACCTGATGAATGGAGAAGGCCCAGAGCAGCAACAGCAGCCTGAGGGAGGACGGGAGAGTCACCTTCGGTCCACTTTCAATAAGTCTTTAAACTTGTCATAAGCTTGACTGTTTGCTTCATGCTGTGCATGAAATATATATACAAGTATTTAAAAAATTCACCTTTTTAGATAAAAAAGGAAAAGGCATTTATAACTCTAAATTCTGACTTTTTTCTTTTCCATTTCCATCAGACTTTCATGTCTTTGTTTGCAAAATTCATTTCAAAAGCTACACGCAATGAAGAAAAATGCTTAAGTACTGAGGAACTGACATATACTAATATAAAATGAAGATCATCTTCAAAGACATTACACAGAAAACCTCCAGGCTTTGGAATAACTAAAGATTTTCTGACATTATATTATCATGAGTTTCAGAAACAACAGGATCTACAATGAGTAAAGTTTAGAAAATGCAAACCCTTGCTCTCCTGTACATGTGAGTGGATGTGCATGCATGATTTTCTTAAAGCTGTTACATCCTAAATACATGAAAACCACAAATTTACTGGTCACTACTAATGCATAAAAGAACAAAACCATTTGTTTATTTGTATGCTGCCTCAAAGACACAAACAGACTATCAGAAAAAGGATTATTAGGGTGCCCTCCACTAAAGTATGAGAAGATCCAAGAAAAGAAAAGAATTCTATCTCGCTATTTTTGATAAAATAATACAGAAAAAAATTACTATCATGTATATATGCCAATATATCCACAAACCAAAATATATGAACTTGTCACATTATTAAAGTTATATGTCCTGTAAGATTAATCATGTGGTATTTCAATACTATGAAAAAAGAAAAGGATTCCACCCACAAGCCAGAAGTCTCAAGGTCAGGCATTTTGAAACTTCACAAAATCATTCAACTCTCAGTACTAAGTCTTGAGTGATGAAGCATTGGTGATAAATCCATACTTGCTTTATAACATTTTAAAACGATTAACTTTAACTACAGCTCTCGTAATTTATATGTATGGGCAGCTGGGGAACCAACTCATTAGCTGACTATTCAGACCTAACACAAAGACTTGTTATTTGTGTTTAATAAACAAGCACCATTCCAATGTTCAATACATTAGTTCTCATCTTATCTATAGAAAAGCCTTACACTGTGTGTAGCAATCTAACCAGCTCATGTCTATCTGCAATCACAAGCAGCAGCTTAATTTGTCTTTCAGAGTAAAGGACATGTTGTTAGTGTTAATATACTGACATCGTTCTATTGTTCACTAGACAAGTTCTTATGTTATCTACATAAAATCCTTATGTTGAGTATAGCAAAGCATCCAGCCTATGTTTACCAAAAATTACAAGCAGCAGTTTAACATGTATTTCTGAGTCTGAGCTGTATAACTGAACTCTTCAGCGACTTGTCAGGTCAATCATAACAGCCAAAATGTGGGGTCCATCCCCAAGAATATCAAACTGTAAATGACACACGATAAAAGAAAAGGCAGCCAAATTACATTAGCCATCTTTATTCAGCTGCAGTAAAATCTCACCATAGTCCGATGGTGCTTCCTGGAAAGTAGGATGTGCCTCCAGCTTGCTCCATCTACACTCAATTAATTTTTGCTTTGTTTGCTTTGTCGCTGTCTCCCACGTTAGCGAGGTAGCGCAAGGAAACAGACGAAAGAATGGCCCAACCCACCCACATACACGTCCACACATGCAGATATACATACCTATACATCTCAACGTAGACATATATATATATACACTTATTATTTTGCTTTGTCGCTGTCTCCCGCATTAGCGAGGTAGCGCAAGGAAACAGACGAAAGAATGGCCCAACCCACCCACATACACATGTATATACATACACGTCCACACACGCAAATATACATACCTATACACCTCAATGTATACGTATATATACACACACAGACATATACATATATACACATGTACATAATTCATAGTCTGCCTTTATTTATTCCCATCGCCACCTCGCCACACATGGAACAACAACCCCCTCCCCCCTCATGTGTGCGAGGTAGCACTAGGAAAAGACAACAAAGGCCCCATTCATTCACACTCAGTCTCTAGCTGTCATGTAATAATGCACCGAAACCACAGCTCCCTTTCCACATCCAGGCCCCGCAGAACTTTCTATGGTTTACCCCAGACGCTTCACATGCCCTGGTTCAATCCATTGACAGCACATCGACCCCAGTATACCACATCGTTCCAATTCACTCTATTCCTTGCACGCCTTTCACCCTCCTGCATGTTCAGGCCCCGATCACTCAAAATCTTTTTCACTCCATCTTTCCACCTCCAATTTGGTCTCCCACTTCTCCTCGTTCCCTCCACCTCTGACACATATATCCTCTTGGTCAATCTTTCCTCACTCATTCTCTCCATGTGACCAAACCATTTCAAAACACCCTCTTCTGCTCTCTCAACCACACTCTTTTTATTTCTACACATTTCTCTCACCCTTACATTACTTACTCGATCAAACCACCTCACACCACATATTGTCCTCAAACATCTCATTTCCAGCACATCCACCCTCATGCGCACAACTCTATCCATAGCCCACACCTCGCAACCATACAACATTGTTGGAACCACTATTCCTTCAAACATACCCATTTTTGCTTTCCGAGATAATGTTCTCGACTTCCACACATTCTTCAACACTCCCAGAACTTTCGCCCCCACCCCACCCAATGGTTCCATCCGCTGCGAAATCCACTCCCAGATATCTAAAACACTTCACTTCCTCCAGCTTTTCTCCATTCAAACTTACCTCCCAGCTGACTTGTCCCTCAACCCAACCGTACCTAATAACCTTGCTCTTATTCACATTTACTCTCAGTTTTCTTCTTTCACACACTTTACCAAACTCAGTCACCAGCTTCTGCAGTTTCTCACATGAATCAGCCACCAGCGCTGTATCATCAGCGAACAACAACTGACTCACTTCCCAAGCTCTCTCATCCACAACAGACTGCATCCTTGCCCCTCTTTCCAAAACTCTTGCATTTACCTCCCTAACAACCCCATCTATAAACAAATTAAACAACCATGGAGACATCACACACCCCTGCCGCAAACCTACATTCACTGAGAACCAATCACTTTCCTCTCTTCCTACATGTACACATGCCTTACATCCTCGATAAAAACTTTTCACTGCTTCTAACAACTTGCCTCCCACACCATATATTCTTAATACCTTCCACAGAGCATCTCTATCAACTCTTATCATATGCCTTCTCAAGATCCATGAATGCTACATACAAATCCATTTGCTTTTCTAAGTATCTCTCACATACATTCTTCAAAGCAAACACCTGATCCACACATCCTCTACCACTTCTGAAACCACACTGCTCTTCCCCAATCTGATGCTCTGTACATGCCTTCACCCTCTCAATCAATACCCTCCCATATAAATTACCAGGAATACTCAACAAACTTATACCTCTGTAATTCGAGCACTCACCTTTATCCCCCCTGCCTTTGTACAATGGCACTATGCAAGCATTCCGCCAATCCTCAGGCACCTCACCATGAGTCATACATACATTAAATAACCTTACCAACCAGTCAACAATACAGTCATCCCCTTTTTTAATAAATTCTACTGCAATATCACCCAAACCCGCTAACTTGCCGGCTTTCATTTTCCGCAAAGCTTTTACTTCCTCTTCTCTGTTTACCAAATCATTTTCCCTAACCCTCTCACTTTGCACACCACCTCGACCAAAACTCTATATCTGCCACTCTATCATCAAACACATTCAACAAACCTTCAAAATCTCACTCTATCTCCTCACATCACCATTACTTGTTATCACCTCCCCATTAGCCCCCTTCACTGAAGTTCCCATTTGCTCCCTTGTCTTATGCACTTTGTTTACCTCCTTCCAAAACATCTTTTTATTCTCCCTAAAATTTAATGATACTCTCTCACCCCAACTCTCATTTGCCATCTTTTTCACCTCTTGCACCTTTCTCTTGACCTCCTGCCTCTTTCTTTTATACATCTCCCACTCATTTGCATTATTTCCCTGCAAAAATCGTCCAGATGCCTCTCTCTTCTCTTTCACAAATAATCTTACTTCTTCATCCCACCACTCACTATCCTTTCTAATCTGCCCACCTCCCACACTTCTCATGCCACTCGATTAATGTGTCTCACTATAAAACTTTCTGACACCTGAGACAAGCTAATAATGCAAGATCCTGATTCACTGGCAAATTGGCCTATCTATATGGAATGGAAGCTACTTGATACCTAGCTAAAAAAAAATCTTTACCTAAATTTAACCCTCGTGAGTACTGTTCATGTATGTTATGCTGGGATAGGATGGAGCTAGTATATATACATTTTCAATTTTCCCACTCATGTATCAATGGATTGGTGCTTTCTGGAAGCGTACACAGATGTCAAATGTCACCTTTCAACTTTAATTAGACCATGAAAAATTCCTCAAACCTCTGTTATCCATACATACCCGAAAGGGTGATGTGAGTATGATCCCCGAAGTTCTGACCAGTTCACACCATGCTAATGTGCAGTAGATAGACAAGATTTTGTAGGACTCAGGTGATGACTACCAGCTATCTGATTTAAACATAACACGACACCGTAATGAGAATGATCTTATTACAATACTGAGGAAGACTCAACCCTTTGGGAATGGCATGCGGGCATACCCTCCCTGGCATTTATAATAATTAAGTGGCAAATGGGTTTATACCACCGCCATTGAAGTGGAAGTGAGTCATAAAGTGGGTGAGGGGGGTGAAGGTTCTGAGAGTGTTGAAGAATGTGTGGAAAGAGAGATCATTACCTGGGTGGGCAAAAATGGGTATGTTTAAAGGTATAGTAGTCCTAACAATATTATACAAAGAAATACTTTGTGAAACAAGGGTTTGCATGTAGCATTTATGTATCTGAAGAAAGTATATAAATAGGTTGAAAGAGATGCTCTGTGGAAGAAGAAAAGCTATTAGGAGCAGAGGAACATTTATTCAGTAAGGAAGGCATATGTGTGAGTAGGATGAGAAGAGAGTGAGTGGTTCCAGGTGAAGGTGGGTCTGCAGCAGGGGTACATAATGTCACCATGACTTTTTTGTTCTTATTGTAAAGGGTGGTGAAGGAGGTTAATCCTATGGTTCCTAGCAAAGAGGTTTGTCTACAGTTTGTCTGGGTTAAGGGGGGTCTTGGAAGGTGAGGCAGTTACTGTTTGGCAGATTCAAGAGATACATGGCACAAGTTGGTTTCTGAGTTTGGAGAAAGTGTATGAAAGGAGAAAATTTAGAGTAAATGTGAATGAAAAGCAAGGTTATCAGGTTTAGCACTGAAAAGACAGGTTAGTTGGGGTGTGAGTTTGAATGGAGAAAATATGAAGGAAATTGGTTGTGGGTATGCAGCAAATGGAACCATGGGTCCTGTACTGAGTCACAGGGTGGGCAAAGGTGCAAAGGTCCTGAGTGCAATGATGAATGCATGGAAAAAGAGGTTGTTATATGGGAGGGTAAAGATAGGCAGATTAAAGATATAGCAATCCCGACAGTGTCATATTGATGAGAGGCTTGGGCTCAAGATGAGAATGTATGGAGTAGGGTAAATGTATTGGAAATAAAATGTTTGAGGGTATTTTGTGGTGTGAGGAGAGATGATCATGTAAGAAATGAGAGCATAGGAAGAAGTATGGTAATAAGAAGAGTATGGGTAAGCTAAAATGGTATGGACACATGGAGAAAGAATGAGTGAGGAGAGGTTGACAAAGAGGATGTATGTCTTGGTGTGGAGGGGACAAGAAGTGGGAGACTGAATGGTACATGGAAAGACAGTTAAGAATGTTTTCAATGTTCAGGTCTTGAACATTCACAAGGATGTAAGGTGTATATGGGAGAGAGTGTATTGGAGCAATGTGTTATACGAAGGGAGACATGCTGTCACTGAACTGAACTAGGGCTTTGTAAAGTAGTCAGGGAAAACCAAGGAATGGTTTACAGGACCTGGTTGTGGATGGGGGCTGTGGTTTTGGTATATTATATACAACTTGAGATTGGATGTTAAGGAAAGAGGCCATTTCTTCTTATCCTAGTGCTACCTTACTATTGTGGGAAACAGCAAACAAGTATGAAAATTATTATTTTTCTCCATGTGAATCAACACTAATTTTCTTCGGGAGTCCTGAGTTGTCTTAAAAAAAAAAAATACTGTTAAGTCTAACTTTTCTTACTCCCATGGCATTTGTTGGTAAAAAGATTTGGCTGGTGACCGGGCAAACTAGGCTCCCCCTGTACTAATTTCCAACTCAAATTATGTCATTTGGCTTACATAACCCTCCATGTAAAGAGATCTACAATCCACCTTCATAAACAATGCTAAATGGAGGTTCAACTTCTTTCCATTCACAAGCGCTTCCAAGACATGATTGGGAGTATCAGCTTCTGGGTCACCTATACTACCACGAAAGTACATATCGAGATCAACATACAAAACACCCTAACCGGGAAGCTTGTGATTCCCTAGATCTTGTGCTGCAGCTCAAAAATCTTGGAGCTAATTTCTGGCCTATAACCCTCCTAAGCAGTCACCAAGTATAGAGACATATACAAGGATATAGATGAACAAACATCTACCTTACAGGGGAGGAAAAAAAGTAATCTATGGTTGTTTACAATTAAAGAACCATGAGTCCTCACAAAAAATAAAAAAATCCCAAAAGCAACATAATTTGCAGTGATAAAAGCACTGCAGATGAACCCTGCCTAAAACAAAAAGAAAGTGACTTTCTGAACATTACCAATGTTATGCTATAACATGTACAATTATGAAGAAAAAATGTACGACAAGAGCAATGAATGAAAATCTTCCATGACTGTTAATGGACAGCAAACCAGTACCCCATCCACTCACAACCGTAAGGCTCCACATCTGTACACTGATAGTTATGGGACTTACCCCAAAGGATGGAGAACAAAAATTTTATAGCTACATTCCATTTAACCCGAGAGAATGAACACTAAAGCTATACTTCTCCCCTGATGGGACACTGAAGCCTGTGAAATTTCAAATAAAAACAAAGCTTTAAACTTTCTTGACCATGGATGAATTGTGGCCAGCCCAACTGAAAGCCAAGGTTCCTGTTCAGCCATACCAAATAAAACCAAAGCTCCAGTAAGGTTCTGTACAGAGCAACTCCCATAAAGAATCATAAGGATTCTCTTTGGGTGCACATCCTCTGTGACAGTTACCTTAACTATATCACAACACTTGCAAAGGTATGGGAACACTATAAGGCCTCAGGGTCTGCCTGTGCTTCACCCAAGATGGCACAGAATAATCAGTTAATCTTTATGGAAGCATATATACCAGGAAAGTACCCTTATATATGATTACAATTTTCTTTCCAACCTAAAGACTTCATGTTTTTCAAATTGTTTGAAAAAAATTTATTCAACCTTACAATTGCAAATATATTACATGACAATGAAAAAAAAAATCCTTTCAGAAGTATACTTTGTCCACTACTTTCACTCTAAATACGTTCAAGTTTTACATTTGTGTCAGCACAATGCAATACATGTTGCTGGAGTAGGGCCTAAGAAACCACTATAAATCTTTTATCGTACCTACACAGAAATAATAAATCATTATTATCCTTACGTTTTATATCAAAAAAGAAATCTATTCTTGTCATAATCCATGTGATTCATTGATAATTTTTCATAACAACAGGACTATAAAACTCTGAAATTATCAGCTGCATCAGTCAGACACGTTTGTCAGGGCCTGGCAGGTCTATTTGTGCTGCAAAACCTTATCCTGCTTCATCTTGGTCAACTTTCAATGCTGGTTGAGTCTGTGTCCATTAAATCACTCCAAAGAGCTGAAGACAGATTATCACCATCAAATAATTCACGATCATCTTCCACACGATGCTTTAAATCTTGCTTAAAGCCACTCGATTTCCTTCCTTAAAAAGTCACGAAAATGTTCTCTCATTGGCACTGCCAGAGGATGAATGACTGTTGGGAAAAATTATCACACTGCCACCTCAGCTACTACCCAGGTTTGGTGGCCTTGAAATTGAGGTGTGAAATATGATGCTTAAGTATCTGTCTACTGGCATTACTCAGCTTAAGTAATCATCCATCTGGAGATATTATAGGGTAAACAGAGGAAGCTGTCCAAGGAAACCATACTGGCAAGAACTAAATGTTTGAACTGGGTGAACTAATAATAAGAACAGTGATACCGTCCCCATGCATGCAAAAGATATGGCAAATTCCTAATGTTAGACCATCAATTTATGGGCTCATATACACAGTGCCCATGCTACAACACAACACAGCATAATAAAAGAGCAGGTATGCACCAGGTATATAACAAATTACAAGGTAGGCAGACAAGTCAACAATTAAAAAAGGCCTATGGCAGAGGTGGATAGTAAAGTTTTCTGTTGGATGCCCAATTGGAAATACTTGTCTACAATTGTAGGCCATGTAGCCTACAGTCATTGCCTGGAAGCCTCAACTAATATGATATCTAGTCTTACATTTGTTGTTCTAATGTGTAGCATGGACAAAGATGCTCATCTGTCACCATCGACTGACTTTTTCATCTGTCCAGTTTTAGGATGGAGAGTCTGTTCACAAAAGTAGAACAAAACATAAGCAATTTTTGTCCAGCTCTCCAATTCTACAAAATTATAGTCCTGAAGTGAAGCATACATTTATAATGCTGACACTTAATTTGAACTGCTCTGTCAACCTTTTGCTGCAACAGTCCTAATATCTAAAGTACTCTGGTGCTGTAAGTGGCATACTCTTAAATATTCTAAAAAATGCCTTCGAAAGTTTGTGTTATGATTAGCACAATTTTATAAAGAAAATAATATATAACTTATTTAAAAGAAACATTGTTTATGTCTGCTACAAGCCCTTTAATTTATGCTACTCTGCTGCCAGGCATATGAGGTACTGCAGTAGTACTCTCAAGCATATGTATGGAGAAATGTGGTATTTCTGGAAGTGTTTTTGTCATAAACAAATATGATTACTAAGGCTTTTCATCACAAAAATCTATTTTCTTGCACAAGTGCTACAGCTTCAAAAATTATTGTATAAACTGAGGGTGAAGATCAGGTCTAGGCCTCCTTGACGTCCCTGGACAAACTAACAAGTGTATGGAAAATATTCAGGGTGTATATTCAGGGTGTAGGTATCAATTAAGAATGAGAAAAGTTTAAATTCATATTTCTTGATTACAGCATTCAGTTGCCTGAGCCATCTCGGATTATATAAAGAAGAAAATCTAGCATTACAATCTCCAAGTTATGCCAAGAAAATATTTCATATCTTTATCACAGTCCAGCACTTTCACTTGCTTAAATCAAAGCTTCTTGGATGTTGTTTTGAGGACTATGGGCTAAAGTATTTTTAACTCTCCCATTGATAAACAGCATAGAAAGTACAAATAAAAATGAACAAAATCAGGCCATAGTTGACATACCACCTGTATGTATCACACTACCAGTAATGGGTTGTTTTGTAAGCAGTATTTTATTTGTATAAAACACAATTCTGCTTATGAAATGAAAGTATTCATAAGAACTTGAGTAATGTCTGTAAAGACAGCAGCCATGCACACTGATTTCATTCATCCTTTAATAATGCAACTCTTATAAAACCTGATTTTTATTTGTACACTTAATAACACTGCAGGCTGGATTATATCTTGTGATAGGCCGAGTCTGGCCTTGGAGCCATAGCTTACCCACCCCCACCACCACTTTAGAAAACCCAGACATCTTATCTATCTAAACCTCCAAAAATTACAATATCAAATGAAAAAAAATTATAAAGCATAGTCTTATTTTAAAGGACAAAATAGTGGAATGAAATAAAAAAAAGTAGTGTTGTTCACTATACCAGTAAAATGAACTCGGGAGCATCTAGCTAGTCAGCTGGCCAATTATACCCTACAACTAGATCAAATTACTTGCAATCTGTATGACTAAAGACAATCAAAAGAAAAGGATACAGATGTGACATCTCAACAAAAGCAAAAGTCACAAAGAAAACTACTGCAATCAGATGAAAATCAGAAGCTAAAGTCAACAGTAGCACACAGCAACTGTGTAAACAAGTGCATGATGCAAACTGGATGCTGGGGCAACACTTACAGCTCACTCTCAACTACATCCCAGGTCAAAGCTATTTTGCTGTATGGTTAGTGGTCTTGGTTAATAATAAACATTAGTCAGCCTAAAATACATCATGATAGTCAAAGAGGGTGAATTCCATGTAGATACACCCCAGGTATAGGGTTAAATGGTGTTGAAAGCCCCCCTCCCTCTCCCAAGTAACTCTCTGACAGTCTAATATCTTCAGCATTAGAATAAGCTCAGTTTAGGCCCCTACAATCTTTCCAATATCCTTGCTACTACTATTCATGTAAGACTAACTTTTATTGAGATACAACTCACTCTTAGGATGATAAAGTTTTAATAAAAACTATTTTCACTTAAAAGTTATATACTCACACTTTAAAAACTACCAAACACCTACTATAGTTTCACTACTTCATTTTAACTACCAGTTCATATTATAGTGGTAATAAAAACGGTACAAAGCCTCAACACTAAATATGATGAAATGAATTTACGAAGGAATAATTTATGTTTAATTAATGAACTTAGAAAACTGTGAAAAGAAGTAATAAAAGTACAATAAGAGAAGACTAATAAAGTACATAACCAAACTGAAAGACACATACACATGAACACCTGACACACAATTACCATAAACAAATACTGTATTTATGATCCAAAGAATATCAGTTTTGCCAGAGTGCTCCCACTATTTTCGAGTTAGTCAGTAATATGTTAAACTTAGCAACATACCCTGACAAAGCAAAGCAGCTGGCCCAGGGCCAAAATATTACTTATACAGAAAGTTTCCATTATGGTTGTGAGGTTACCAAACCTAAATGTCTCTCCCATAGAGCTGGATCAAACATGATTTTAGTGCAATGCACAAATTTATGAGAATTGTGTGATGGCCTGCAGACAAGCATACTGATCAATCCTCACAGGGTAGACCTCCACTTTCCCCTTAACAAACCTAAATTGTCAGCAATCTATCCATGCATAATGACCAGCATGAGAATCAAGACACCTGTACATCATCCAGCTACAATACTGACAAATCAAAACACATAATCAAACTTTAAACTCATTCCCTAAAATAAAGAGACAGACAGACATACAGCATTTTCATCATGTAAAAAATTTTCCTACATCTTTAAGCTGCTGATTATTCATGAAATCATCAAACGATCTGATGCACAAACAAAACACTCAAAATACAGGTTGTAGTAATCTCTACATACTTTCACATCCCTTGCTACGATCATTCTTTTTTGCATACTGATTAACTTTAACTTCTATCTATCTTTCTATATCTCTGACCCCCATTCTCTCTGGGAACTCCTATCAAGGGGTGGCCATGGCAAAAGAGTCTTCACTTATAAGTGAAGACTCTTCATATAAAGAACTTGCATCTCATAATCCTTGCTTACCTTGTAAATGGTGATCCTTACAAAGTTCCCCAGCATCTGAACTTTCAGTGTCTCCAAATACTCATCAAAATTAGTGCTTCCCTCAAAAATACTTCCTTAATATAATTTTTACCAATCTCTGGGCTCCTTGTATATCAACTTCAACTCATTAAATGAACTGTCTCTTCAAACTTTCTGAACAATTATTTGTATAGAAGTCCTCATAGATAAATCTGAATCATTTATCAAAAAAAATTACCATTTCATCATGAAAAATATCATTGAATTACAGTCTAATAATGATGAACCTCCACATATCAAGACATGAAGAGCTCAAAGACACAATGTCTTATCAAAATCCTTAAACCCCCACAAAATGTTTAAGTATATACCACATCAAATGAAATAAAAAGCAACTTAATCTAAGCTCAGTTCTGGGGCAGAAACGAAGTACGTACTTGAAGGAAAACAAGTATCTCATAAAAAGTGACTGACCTTCTGCTGTTGGTGATGAGAGAGAATGTTGTGCGACGCAGGAGTTGCTTGAAGATTGTGGCCAGGAAGGCCACGTGCTGCTGTGCCACCATCCCATGCTTCTAGGCTCACCTGAGGAGAAATGACTGTCTTACACATCAAAAACTAAATTACAAGTATCATACAAACAATAATCATTTGTGAGGTAAGGTATTCACTCAACCAAGCATCACGCACTGAAAGAAATTTTGTAAGTTATTATATATCTTACCTATACCACCTCATCATATATTCAAATGAGGGTAATGCATGCATAGTCCTATCTATCTACTATTCATTTCTCTGATCCCCATTCCCTTCGGAAACTCCCATCATGCCCGTCCTTACATACCTCCCTTGCATACACCATGCCATGCATTCTTCCTGTTTCCCTCCCGTGTTCCTCCACCCTATTTGCCCATGCCACATACAGTCTCCATACAGTCTCCCTGTAAACTCACAGTCTTGCATTCTTTCCACATCTACATCTTTCTACATCTATTTAAATAGTTTTTCATACTTGTTTATCACTTCACGTGAAAGTGAGGTAGCATCAGGTCTTGTTCATTCACATCCATTCTCTAGCTGTCATGTATAATGCAATGAAACTGGAGCCCCCAAGCCACAAGCAGGCCTTACAAACTTTTACATGGTTTCCCCTGACTGCTTCATATGCCCTTGATCAGCCTACTGACAGCACATCAACCCTCACATAACATCTACCTCATCATAAGCAAGCCTCACACCTTCCTGCATGTTCAGGCCCCTAACACTTACAACCTCTTTCACACCATCCTTCCACCTCCTCCACAGTTCCCCTTTTCCCTTATTCTTTTCACTTTTGTCATGTGTACAAGAGACTCTTACTTATCCTCTCTGTATGTCCAAACCATTTTAACACACCCTCTTCAGCTGTCTCACACATCTCCCTCTTCCTACCAAATCTCTCTCTTACCCAATCATTTCTTTAATTATCAACTCTCTTCACACCTCATATTGACCTCAAACATCTAATTTCCAGCACATCCCCCATTCAGTTCTTCTTTTATCCAGTGTCCATGCCTTACATCCATACAACACAATTGGGGCTATTATGCAATCAAACATAAAGATGGTGACCTCTTATTTCTACACACTCCTCAATGAACCTTGGACCTTAGTCACTTCACCAACGCTAAGGTTCGGCACCCCTTTCTGAAAGGGCCCTGGTGTTATCCAGGACCCTTTTTCCAGGTTTCCTAGAGCTTTAAAGCTGTGCTAAACTTATTAGCTGGGAAAGGATGGATTCCTTTGGAGTAAAAAGAGCTTTGCCAAAACAGTATTCTCTTTCATCAACTGACAATGATACAGCCACCCTAAAGGTAACAATTTACTTGTGAAGTAACATTGCCCTGGCAGAGTCTTGTAACACCTATATGACAAATAAACAATTTCAACAATGAAGGAACACTCAGAATGGTACATGAAGTAGTAAAATAGGCACTTCTCTGAGAAGATAAGGTAATGATTATGGATATTTCAATTATAAAGTAATTTTGTTGTTTTCTTTACTTTTATTGATATTTCCTCTGAAATAAAAAAAATGTTTCTTAATATTTTGATAAACCCGAAACTGCTTCCCCCACGAATTTGAGATGTTTAACTGGTAAGAGATTAATAGAAAAATCAGGAAAATCCCTCTCTTTCTGGGTTAAAGACAAGACATAAAGATAAGTGCCTTTAAGTAAAGAAATAGTCCATGAAAATCATGCCTGCTGGGGTGAACAGGATTGTGGAGCTAGCTGATGATATTGGAGGCATGGGATAAAGGACCCTAGTGCAAGAGAGGAAGCAGATCTCAACATTTACAGTGAGGAAGTGAATGCAGTGGACCTGAAGGAGCTTGATATGTCAAGCTACAATGATGAAGAGGAAAGGAATGTAATGGTTTAGAAGCTAAGGTTGATGCTGCAAGTGTTAAATCGCGTCATGCAGTTGGCAAGGCAACTTGGTGATGCAGTGTTTCAAGGTGATCCTTTCATGGGAAGAAGCATAAAATTCAAAAGAAAGAAGTTCAGTGGGCCCCTCAAGAGGAGGATAATGCAGTCCTCAATCCTTGGTCCCATCACCCACTACTTCTATCTCAAACATCTTATTCTGTACAAGACTTCAGTTCCTAACATTTGACAGCTGCCAATGACCCTGACATCACCGAGGAGGCTGAGGTAAAGCCTGACATCATTAAGGAGCCCAAGTGTGTGAAGCAACCTGAAAAATTGGAGGATCATAAATATCTGCTGGAAATTGTGCATGACCACACTTTTCACTTTTATCACACATGATTTATTCTGCCTGCAAATCATAGCTTGTTGGAATATTTATGACATATACAGCATGTTCATTTTTACAATAATTTTCCCAGTTACTAACCCTACCCTTACATTCCACAACTGTGCATATGCCACCCAGCATAGAGGTCAAGAGGTAAATGTACCACTTCTGCAGAAGGAAAGCAGAAGCATCTCATCCAGGCGGCATTGCTAGGGCGAGTGAGACAGCCTCTCTTTGCAGTATAACTGGCTGGCTGCTTTGTCAGGGTATATAGGCCTAGTACACTTTATCAGGGTTGAAATACTGCCATCATAATGAACAGTAGTATCAATTTGTCATTCAACTGTGGTGCTTTGTACATCTTTTTCATGTCTTTATAGAATAAATATGTTGCTTTTGAAAGATATCATACTGCTTTTTAACCTTGAAGTATTCATCACAGGGCTTAGGTACGTCTTTCAAGGCCCACTTACCCTACCTAGCTATATGTCTAATGCCTATTCCAACTGGAACTCCCTCAAAGGGGTGACCACAGCAACAGAGTTTCCATAACTAAAGAACTCCAGTGCTACTTCTTGGCCTCAAGTGCCTTACCCTTAACAGGCCACTGGCAAAGGGCAAGTCTTGCACAGTGGTTGCAGAGGTTCCTATCTAATGTTCCTAATGACTACTTCTATCTAATGCTCTTACCTACTGCTTCTACCTAATGTTTCTACCAAATAATTTGCCTAAATGTTCTTACCTACTGTTTCTACCTAATGCTCATACCATTTTGCCAAAAGGCAGGGCTAGCGCATAGTGCTTACAGCAGGAAAATCTAGAGTTACGAAGAATGAGCTGCATGAATTAACCATCGTCAAGTGTTACATATGACAAGGAGAGATTGTATGTTTGTGGACAGAATGCCAGTAGTCCACATGTTAGTGAGACAGAAAGAAAAGACCGCTACCTGGGTCATAGGAGTTCAACTTGACAACGAATAAAGTGCTTGCTCACTAAACAGATGTCACTAACCCTCCTGATATCCAGGTGGGTAGTACTAGTAATATTCCTCCCTGGTCGTTGGCTGCCTACCAACTACTATCCACTAACCCTAACTTCTTTTTCCCATGGGTCTAAGTACCTTCCTAACAGCAGTTTTACCAAACACAAGGTCTTCCAGGTATATAATCTGTTATAATGTCCAAATGGTCTTCTGTAAATGAATATATGCATACTTCCTGCCCCTATAAGTCCCTTCCATTTTCTATACGGCTCCCACAGCATTCAAGAAGTCAGCCAAATCCACCAGGAAGAACCACGTCATAAAGTGTTGAGATAATGAGTGTGTTCATGTGAGGAGAGTGTGAGCTAACTGAGCAGTAATTGTTTAGAGTCTTCACTGTGAAAGCTGCTTTGTGGAAATCAACAGTCTTGAAAAATGATGAATCAGAGTTTGCAGTGCTGTATGGATGGGTGATATCTACAGCATAAGTGAGAAAGTGTAACCTGTGTATGTATGTTGGGTGGAGGGGATTTCAGAAGAGTGTATGTCTGGTGGAGTGATGTTAAAGACTGGGTTGGGGGCAACTATTTAATGCTTGTTGGGATATTTCGGTGAGTACACATTTTATTAGTGTTCTGCTTGCTGGGGACAGGGGTAAGCTATTTCAATTTGGGAGTTAGAGATTAACTATGAGAGGGATCAAGTGCTCTTGCAGATAGAAATGAGTGCCATGCATGCTGAAGTGGGATTGTATTAGTGCTGAGTGTTTTTGGTTGCTAAGCAATTCATTATTCTGAATGCAGGATGCTAAAGGCTTTTTTTTGTCGAAATTTGTTAGTGTTCTAAAGGGGTTCAGTTTGTATGTTGCTTTTGAGTTGATGTTTGTGGTTTGGGTATGTATGTTGCTTTTGCATTGATGTTTGTGGTGTGGGTATGTATGTTGCTTTTGTGTTGATGTTTGTGGTGTGGGTATGTATGATGCTTTTGTGTTGATGTTTGTGGTGTGGGTATGTATGTTGCTTTTGTGTTGATGTTTGTGGTGTGGGTATGTATGTTGCTTCTGTGCTGATGTTTGTGGTGTAGGTGTGTATGTTGCTTCTGTGTTGATGTTTGTGGTGTGGGTATGTATGTTGCTTTTGTAATGATGTTTGTGGTATGGGTATTGAATGTCATGAGTATATTGAATGTGACAGCCAGAATAGCTGGTGTTTAGCTTTGCGAGAGTGATCATCAAATCAAAAAGATTGTGGGTGGAGATTGGATTTGTGTTTCTCTGGAATTAAAAGGGTAATTGAAGATGTCTGTGGAGATGCAAACGTTTTGTTCTGAATGAGCCACCTTTCCCATTGTGTAATGTAGTGCTGCATGTTTATTGCTGCTACTGTGAAATTAGGGCGTTGAGACGTGACAGTGAGGTTCTCTCCATATGGGAGGACCTTCATACTGTGGTTTGCTGGAAGTTATGGAGGAAGGTCATTCAGGGAGAGACTGAAGTGGGTTGAGGAAAGAACTGCTCATTGTAGAGCTTATGGGTGTTCAGAGGTGAATCCTTTGCAAGTGACTTACATGGTAGCCAGCCATAAAGATGGCCATAACTTTGTCATTGTTGTGGAGGGCAGTGTCAAGTATCTCTTATGTAAGGATGTGTTGGGAACAATGTTAAATGCTTTGTTGATGACTACTGCCACTCATATCACATAGGATGAGGGGTTGTGGTTGATTAAAGTATCCATTGTGTGAGGTCTGAGTGTAGTAAGGTGGTGGAGTGATTGAGCCATGATGTGTTGGTGACAATGGGGTAATTTGCTTGATTCTTTTGTGGATCAGTTTTTTGGAGTTTAGACACTGAAGACAAAAGTATTAAAAGGGCAGTACGAGGAGTGGGTGTTGGGTGGTTTGGAGGGTTTTATGAATGATATTATGTTGGCAAGTCTCCACATGGAAGGGATGGCATTTTGCAACGAGCAGTAGTTGAAAATGTCTGTAAGTGCTTGGATTACAAATGGGCCAAAGTGTCTCATGTGAAACTTTGATAAACTGAGAGGGCCTGTCACAGAAGTTTTAAGGTTTTAATTTTGTTGCTTGTATCACTGGGAATGAAGTGGGGGGTGAGCAGTTGTTTCTGGATCCTACCTAGATAGATTTTGTGTTGAGAGGTGCATCTTCACAAAAGATATTATCAGACTTTGCCTGCATGGGGTTATAACGCAAGTGAAAAGTCATCTCTAAAGAAAGCCTCTGGAAACAGGTCCTGGAGTAATAGTAAATAAAAAATAAATCCTAACAAAAATACTGAGGGGAGGCTGAGTTCTGATCTCAATATTTCCAAGGAATATCTCATGCTCACAGGACAGACAGCAGAGAGAAAAACGATATAATCTCATCACAACCATCCTCCCATTTACTGAAAATTCCCAGAATGTGATTCTTCAGCTCCATCACAAATGCAACACAATGAATCTTTTCACCCTTTACTGAAAAAATTGAACACTAACAAACTGTAACACTCTGCCAAAAATCTACAAGACTGGGGAATCCATGGATACCTCTCTCTTACTCTCCTGTTTGAAATGCCACTGAGATATTCTTATCAGTATTTCAATAGAAAAATAAATTCAGTGTGTGAAAAAACATAATAGTACGATACTGTTTGGGAAATCACAAAACATATATGACTGAGCATTCTTTTCCTTCTCAAACCTGCTTTCGATCTACATACAAAAAGAAATATATAATTCAGTCATACTTTCTGACAGCCTCATTTATATCAATTACCTGCTGGTGATAACCAACAACTACAAAACAACTTTGTTTCTAACTGCAGTCTACTTCATAGCACATTTTTAATCTTAAAATCCCAACAAAGAAGACGTACATGAGAATGCAGACTGGAATGATCAACACCATCAGTACCGGTACTTGAAAGGGTAGACTGTAACATGTTTGAGAAATTAACGCCCAAGTCATCTTCCAATACTTCAGCGGAGTCCTCAGTTTCTACCTAAAATAAAGAAAACATCATAAACATTGGGACATTTATATACATGTATATGGACTATCAAAATGCATATATTTTTGTGTGTTTTTCAGTGAGTAATTACCAATATTTACAGTTAAAGAAAGGAAATTTTACATCCATGAGGCCCTATCTCTCGAACTTTCTTTATCACACATTTTCAATATCTTTAAACTATCTGCATTCACAGTTCCTTTGCATAGCTCATTCCATCCACCAAACATTTCTTTACTATTTATTTCTTTACTTCACATCTTTTAAAACTTTACTGGGTTTCTTTCTATGAGCTTCAGCTGATCTTCTCTAAACTAATTTCAAAGAGCTGTTTACTCCTGACATTCTCAGTTTCATCCAAACATATAGATTACAATTGTCTTCCAACTGCCTTCCTTCTTTTATTAGAGGCAAATCTTCTGGTACTGTCTGCTTCCCGTTAAGCAGTTCCTATATTCCAGGCAACATCTCATCACCCTCAGACGTACCTTCTCCACTGATCTATGTTTTTACTTCAACTGGGAAAACCAAAACTGAGAAACATATTCATTGCAAATGAAAGAAGAATGGGTGGATGTGCTGTAAATCAAATGCTGAGGAGAATAAGCTGCAATAGGCAGTCTGATTGTGTGCGGAATGACAGTGTCAAAGGGAGGCAAGGTTAACAGTATAGTGGTTGGGGCCTACACTTAGAGCTTATACATAGGGCTGGCCATGTTTATAAACATAATCTGTGACCTGTTTTCATAAAATTGTAAAAATCCAAAATCCACCCATGGGTGGTCCCATGAATTATTGACTTTGATATTTTACCAGTACAGTATTTCAGTACTTGTTCATTAACTTAACTGCTTCTCTTGCCTTAGCTAAGTAGCATCAGATACAAATGAACTAATGGCCTTTTTAAAGACATACATTCTCTAGATGTCTAGTTCTACCATCCAATGACAGGCCCCAAAGACGACTTCATGGTTTACCTTAACCACTTTATATGCAGTGGATCAGCCCAAGGTCAACAGGTTGCATCCTTTAACATACTGATCTCATCCAGTCTATCCTATGCACACCATTCACCCTCCTCAATTTTCAGGCTTTGATACGCTAAAGCCTTCTTCACTCTATCCTTCCATCAAGTTTTTGGTCTCTCCCTCCCACCTTCCTCCCTTCTCTACTGATATGGACTCTCCCTTCTTCCTTCCTTCCCCCTCTACTTACACAGTCTCTCCCTCCCACCCATTTTCTGACCCCCCCCAACCTTCCTCCTCTCTCCTTTGACATGGTCTCTCCCTCTCCTCTTTTGACACACTTTCTCCCTCCCTCCTTCCTTCCCTCTCTTCTAACAAGGTCCCTCCCTCCTATCTCCCCCCCAATCCATATGTCCAAACCCTCCAGCACACTATGGACAGCTCTCTCACAATCAGACTGCAATTACTGCCACATCTCTCTTTTACACTGTCATTCCTTACATAATCATCCTGCCTTATGCCATACATTATCCTCAGACATTTCATTTCTTACAAGGTCATCCTCTTCCTTTCTTTCCATTCAAGGCCCAAGTCTCACATTCATACAACACTGTTGGGACGAAACTAACTTTAAACATAGAGTATCCATCGTTCTCCTAACAGACATGATGTGTCCTTCCACTCAATCATCCATAATGGCTCATTCCAGCCCCCATGGTTCCATCCATTGTCATGTCCACTCTCAGGTACCTAAGCTCCCCACTTCCTCCATCTTCTCCTAATCAAACTTCCAACTATCCTGTCTTATCTCCCTGCTGAACCTCATTTCCTTATTGCTGTTCACATTAACTGTCACCTTTCTCCTTCCATACTCTCCTAAACTATGCCACCATCTTCTGGAGTTTATCCATGGAGTCTGCCATCAGAGCTTTGTGGTCTGCAAACAGCAACTGATTCACCTATCCCACCCCTCCCTTTTTATGTTGAAGGCTCCAGTCACAAACAAAAGTCTAAATAAAGGCTGGGCCTTAACTGAAATACATATAGAGAGAATTATAAAATAGAAAAAGGAAAGTATTAACGAATTTTTGAGAAAGTGAAAAATCTGTCTTCTGAAATGTGCCAGGTCATAATTATTTGGAAAGACACGAAAGGGTAGAGAGTTCCAAAGCTTTGACATGTAGGGAAAAAAGCAGGTTTCAAAACAGCTCACCCTTGAGTTGCTGATGGCCACGCAATAATCATGTGACACAGCAGCTTACTGAGTATTGCAAGGTCTAACTAGTGGTGTGGGCATACAAGCAGCCAGCTCTCAAGAGCAAAAAACCAAAGTAATACCTATGGAAGAGGGAAAGTGAACCAACATTGCAGCGTAGGGCAAGGGGGTTAAGTCTGGAAGTTGACCTAGGACAGTTTATAAGGCAGACTGCTTTTGACTCAACTCTGTCAAGTCAGGATACAGAGCTAGAACCACCCCAAATGTAAGAGCAGTACTCCATACGAGGATGAATCAATCCCTTGTACAAACTGAGCAACTGTCCAGAAGAGAAGAAGCTTTGACATCTAAACAGGACACCCAGTTTCTTAGAGGCTGACTAAAATATTCCTGTACTGTGGGGTTTCCAAGAAAGAGTGGATGTTACAGTAATGCAAAATATGTTCACTGAGTCAAGAGGTGGAATTACAGAACCTTCGAAGGACAGACACGAGTTATGAGGAGTTCTGAATAAAGAGATGGGAAGAAACTGGGCTTTGGAGGCATTAAACTTAACAAGATTTTGTGTACCCCACTGAGATATCCTGTCCAAGACTGAGTTTATTGAAGAGACTGTATCAAGATGAGAAGCAGATCGAGTGAGAGAGGCAGATGCACAATTGAAGGATGTGGATGAATACAGTATTGAGTCGTCAGCATATGAGTGCATTGGATTATTTGTAGAGGAGAGGAAATCGTTGAAAAAAGGAGAAGAAATGTAGGGGACAGGTCAGAACCTTGAGGGACACGCTACTGATCCAGAGTTAGATCAGCCATGCAGAAAGCTAGATAAGAAGGAGGAAAGCCAAAACAGGGGAGCTTAGAGATGAGACCCCGATGCCACACCCTGTCAAATGCCTTAGATATGTCAAGGGCAACTACACATGACTCCCCAAAATCTTTCAGGGATGATGACAGGACGTACGTAAGATACGAAAGAATAGCATCAGTGGATCCTGGTGATCGGAGGGAAGACTGTGATTTTCAAGATGTTTAAGGATATGAGAGCTAAGGAGGGATTCAAAGACTTTGGAAATGGTAGATGTCAAAGCAATAGGACAGTAATTAGAGGAGTCAGAACAATCACACTTCTTAGGGATGAGATGTATCAATGCATGCTTCCAAGAAGGAAAAATTTTGTTTTTTAAACAGAAATGGAACAGACAAGCAAGCAAAGGTACAAGTTCAGAGGCACATCCCTGACATTCTGCAAATCTGTCCCTCAGCCTCAGCCTAGCAATCATGTTTTTACCTCCCTCACCACCAACTCCAATTATTTCATTTACTTGTATTAACCCCAGGATCCCTTTCTGAAACAATCCTAATGTTATCCCAGGACCCCTTTTCCAGGTGCTTCAACAGCCCAAAGGTGCACTACACTCAGAGTCATGGACAGGAAATACTCCTTTGAAATGAGTTCTTTGAGAATATTGTACTCAATTTCATCAGGTGATGATGACACAGCCTTGCCATAGGTAACTTTTCACTTACAGCATAACCTCAAGTAGGTGGAGTCTGATAACAACCTCCTCCAAAATCACATAAAAACCACGGTGACATATCACACCCTTGATGGTAACAAATCTTCACCAAGAACTGTTTACCCTCCTCCCTTCCTACTTGTGCACATGCTTTATTCTCTCAATAAAAAAACTCCACACTGCATTTAGTAACTTTCAATTTCTATTCATTCATCTGTCAACCCTATCTTAAGTGTGTTTCAGATCCACTGATGACTAATTCACTTTCTTTCTCTGCATGTTTCAGCCTAATTATTCAATGGAAACACCTGATCCACATATCTATCCCTCCTGATACCACAATGCTCCTCCCTAAACAGATGTTCTGTACAGGCCATCACCCTCTCAATCACCAATTTTCCATGCACCTTAACGACTATATTCAAAAGACTTATACTCTGTAATTCAAGCATTCACTTTTGTCCCATTTGCCTTTAGAAAGGAGCACAATACAAGCATTCTCACACTCCTCAAGCACCTCATCTAGGGCCATACAAACAATGAATTGCCTGACTAACCAATCAACAGTGCTGTCACCCCTTTACCTATTAACGGTAAAACTGTCTCAGAATTGGCACAAGTGGAAGTAGAGCTTTAGGTATTACAAATGAATTGCAATAAACTCATATGGAGAATGAAGAAATATCAAAAGTGGATGCCATCAACATGCATTCATCTTGATAAATTTGTGACCCAGTATGGGTATACTTTATTTCAAATTTCAAAACTCATATTTATCAATGTTTATTGCAACATTCTGCTGCAACAAAATACGCTAATATTTGCTTAAGAATTTGTTCTGTGTTTCAGTTATCTGCAATGAGAGAAAGATCACCTATGACAAGGCTATATCACTGTAGATAAACAGAAAGGAACACAGGCCTGTTAAAGACTTTCTTGCTCTAAATGGGTCCATTATTTCCATGTTCCTTGTGAAGGGCAGCCTTAAAGCTCTATGAGCTCCATAGAAGGAGCTCTGGAGTTTTATAACAATAATAGTGACAGTAATAATAATTTGAGCTAACAAAGATATATTTTTTCTTTTATATACCATGAAACTACACACTTATTTCACTAAAGAACTCTGTTAACCAGAAAATTTCTGGTTTCATATAATCTCAATAACTAGAACTACAGTGTATGAATTAATCTACGCTGGAAATCTAGTTCCTATTGCTACAGAATAAAAAGGAATTGCTGGGTTTAATATGAAATATCATGTGTAAGGATCCTGAAAATATGCAAAACTAGAATAATTTTTATGTAAAATAACTCTGAGCTGAGGAAACACCACAACTCATTGACAACAACTATTTTCAGATATTCAGTGCTCTCAGCATGGTAATTTTCAATGAGTAAAAAGAATTCTATAAACTTTTTGTTTTACCATCAAAAAAAAAAAGTAACAGACACATTAATATAGCAACATGTTACATGCACAGTAAGCTTATTAGATGAGAATAAACATTCAAGCCAAAAAAGGGTCTTGGTGTTACCCACGAACCACTTTTGAGAGGCTCCTACATTCAAAGCCTGTACTACTTCCAGTAGAAGGGAAATAATGGACTCCTTTGGAAAAATGAATTCTTTGATAAGACTGTACTCCCAATGAAAGCCTTCCCAAAAGTGACTTTTCACTTGTGGTGTAACACCTCCATTGTTCATACACATCTACAGTCATTATTCATATAAATCTACACACATTACTGGGAGGGCTAGTGATGGCTGAGTAGCGCGCCAGCATTTCAGTGGTTGTCAAGTTGCACTCCTCTGACCCAGATAGCTATCTTATTCTTTCTGCTTCACCCACACATGGACTGCTGGCATTCTGTCCACAAACATACTATCTCTCCTTATCACACATAACACTTGACAACTCTTAACTCACATAACTCATTCTCTATAAATTTAGATTTTCTTGCAGTGACCACTATGTGCTATTACTGCCTTTTGAGAAAATGGTAGGAGCAATAGACAAAAGTAGTAGGTAGGAACATTAAGCATCAGCATAACAAAGAAACATCAGGTAGAAGTGATAGGTAGGAACATTATGCAAAAGCATTAGGTAGAAATAGTAGGTTGGAATGTTAGGCAGTAGAAGTCACTAGGAACATTAGGAAGCCCTTGGAAACACTGCATTACAGTTGCCTCTGCCCGTGGCCGGTCTGTTAAGGGTGAGGCATTAAAGGCTAAGACAAAGCCTGTATTATCCTCCACAGCATTTTGATGGTTACAGACCAAATGAAAAATCACTGGCAAAGAATTAAGAAACACTGGGTTGCCAGTCATTCCTTCCTAACACTACTCCACTATATACCATGCCCAACATTTTTAAATCCCCAGACTGTATACAGCACATTGCAGTTAACTGCCAGAGGTGTCCTATACTGTATACAGAACATTAACAGTCAATGGGTTATTACGTGTGTGGCCAACTGATAAACTAATGTTGTAGAAAAATTGGAAACAATCAAATATATAAATATATAAACAATATGATAAAGAATTCCAGTTACATAAATGGATGTGCTCAATACCTTGGCGTCTTCTCCTTTCTTTGGATCATGCAAAAAAGGTTCACCATCATAACTGGACGGGGCTGAGTGCATCGGGGCATCATAATTATCACTATAACCAAGATCCTGTTCTATTTTGATGTTAGGCAAAGGCGGATGATCCATAACTTCCACTGCTCCTGCATCACTTCTAATCTAAAGATAAAAATAGAATTGCTAAGCAATCGCAAAGCTTCAATTGTATCATAAGCATATATACAACTCATCTAATCACTTTTTATCCGAAAACAGTGGAAATAAAACAATTATACAAGAATTCAAAAGGGTACATTCACATAGAAAGTTTTGACTTAGAAGTCAACTCAAAAAGGCCACAGAGGAAGATACCAATGAAAACGTCTTGCTTTCTCCTTGAAATTGTCCTATTTACACAAATTACAGCATGGCCAAACCTTCAAATACTCTACAGCTGTGCTCTTCGAAGAGTTCAAAAATGCACAGCAATTATAACATAGGTCCAATGAAGACACATACCACCCCCCCCCTTGACCAACTCCTACATGACTCAAAAAATGTCTTTAAATAGTTTCTGGTAGGACTGTGAAATCTTTCTACCATTTTTGAGACATATACCTTACCCTACCTTCTGCTGAGGAATTCAGGTAAATGCAGTGTTAGCTTAGTTAACATACTTTAAATAAACCACCTCTAAATATAAAAGAAGTGCTGCCTGTGAAAGGTCTGTACTGAAGCAAAAGGATAATTGCTTAATGGCTGGAGTCTTCACCTGCTGATATTGTCAGAAGAAAGATGTTAAGGTCTTGAAGTACTGGTGACATGGCAGAGCTTCACTTTGTCTTGAAGCAGTGGAGGTGCTCAGTGGGAAGTTTTTTGTCTGCTTCACTGTTCCCTGTTCCTTCTCATGGAACTACCTGTGTGGACACAGATATTCAAGACCCCTCTCGATTTTCAGGCTAAAGGAAGGAGTCTGCTTCTTGTAAAACTTCAATTGCTTTCTGAACAAGAGAGAAGACTTCACTCATCTTCTTCACTGTTAATTTACAATCAGAAACAGGTTCTCCTCTAATTCCTTAGCATGCAGTTCTCCCTGATGGGAGTCAATCCTATTACATGTCATCCATCCCCTCACCTTGCACCTGCTCTGCAAGTACAATGATCATAGCTGCAAGATTTAGGGTGCTGGGTAAACCTCTTAAGTTATGTGCATACTCCTTCCACTGTTGAGTCCTTGCACCATTCAGCATAGAATTCCTCACTTCATTCCAGCATCTGGTGATGTCAATGACATCCTTGATATTGAACTTCTTTCAGAAGTCACTTGTGGCAGGTTTGTTCAGTCCATCAGTGGCATGCAAGAAATATGCAAACTTACACTTCAGATGCATTATATCCTCAATGTAACAGATTAACTGGAGGAATCGCTGTCCATTATTGCAAATTGTTCATTAAATCAATTTTCTTTATACATTCATCATTGTCATTAAATAACTGACAAATATACAGTGTGTGTGGAAGGCGAGAACATTATCTCGGAAAGCAAAAATGGGTATGTTTGAAGGAATAGTGGTTCCAACAATGTTATATGGTTGTGAGGTGTGGGTTATATAGATAGGGTTTTTCTATAAGTCCACGGAGAACATGAAACACGATAAGTTCCCAAGTGCACTTTTGTGTAACAATCACATCATCAGGGGAGACACAAGAGAGATATATAAGTCATTCTCTCCTTGTGTCCAAACCATTTCAACATGCCCTCTTCTGCTCTCTCAACCACACTCTTTTTATTTCCACACATCTCTCTTACCCTTTCATCACTTACTCTATCAAACCACCTCACACCACATATTGTCCTCAAACATTTCATATCCAACACATCCACTCTCCTCTGCACAACCCTATCTATAGCCCATGCCTCGGAACCATATAACATCCACTGCTAAGTCCACTCCCAGATATCTAAAACACTTCACTTCCCCCAGTTTTTCTCCATTCAAACTTACCTCCAAATTAACTTGCCACTCAACCCTACTGAACCTAATAACCTTGCTCTTATTCACACTTACTCTCAACTTTCTTCTTTCACACACTTTACCAGACTCAGTCACCAACTTCTGGAGTTTCTCATCCGAATCAGCCACCAACGCTGTATCATCATCAGTGAACAACAACAACTCACTTCCCAAGCCCTCTCATCCACAACAGACTGTATACTTGCCCCTCTCTCCAAAACTCCAGCATTCACCTCCCTAACAACCCCTTCATAAACAAACAACCATAGAGACATCATGCACCTCTGCCACAAACCGACATTCACTGAGAACCAATCACCTTCCTCTCTTCCTACTCGCACACGTCTTACATCCTTGGTAAAAACTTTTCACTGCTTCTAGCAACTTACCTCCCAAACCATATTAACTTAATACCTTCCACAAAGCATCTCTAACAACCCTATCATATGCCTTCTCCAGATCCATAAATGCTACATACAAATCCATCTGTTTTTCTAAGTATTTCTCACATACATTCTTTAAAGCATACACCTGATCCACACATCCTCTATCACTTCTGAAACCACACTGCTCTTCCTCAATCTAATGCTCTGTACATCCCCTTATCCTCTCAAACAATGCTCTCTCATGTAATTTCCCAGGAATACTCAATAAACTTATGCCTCTGTAATTTGAACGCTCACCTTTATCCCCTTTGCCTTTGTACAATGGCACTATGCATGCATTCCACCAATCCTCAGGAACTTCACATGATCCATATATACAATGAATGTCCTTTCCAAGCAATAAATAACACAGTCACCGCCTTTTTTAACAAATTCCACTCCAATAACATCCAAACCCACCGCCTTGCCAGCTTTCATCTTCCGCAAAGCTTTCACGACCTCTTCTCTATTTACCTAACCATTCTCCCTGACCCTCTCACATTATCACTGGGGATAGAGGAGAAAGATACTTCCCACGTATTCCTTGCATGTTGTAGAAGGCGACTAAAAGGGGAGGGAGCGGAAGGCTGAAAATCCTCCCTTCTACGGGTATCATTTCAGCCACTGCTCTCATAAGCTGTCTACATGCATCTCAGTTCCTATAACCTGGACCTGTGGCATGCAAATGGCTGCTGCTTCAAACAGTTTTTATGTGACTCTGGCTACATGAGGAATGATCCGTGATAACACCTTCTATCTCCCCTGAACAGCAATGGTTTCAAATTCTCTTGCTTCTTTATTCATTAAATGATTTGATTCCTTTTTGGAATCAAATGAACAACCACTTGAGGAGTTTTCATTAATTTCTCATCCATTTTTTTTCTTTCACCTTTCACTTTTCATCAAAGATGGCCACAACTTGGAGATTTTTTCACCCATGTCACGCTGGCTACAGTAGAAAAACATAAGCATTCCGGCATGAATAGTATCAACAGCATAGTTACTCCCCCTTAAAAGGAACTAAACTACAATGCCATCCATTCCAACTGCTTATCCACACTTCATCTTATGCAAGGCTTTCAGTAACTCCTTTGTTTTTCAACATATCATTTGCCATGATCGTCTCACTCTGCATGCTAACTTGTCCCAAACACACCACATCAACCACAATGACACCTTACACATTCAGCAGTCCTTCAAAATGCTTACTTTATCTCTTTTCCTTATCTCATTTGCCTACCCCCACTTCCCTATCTGCTTTTCTCACTGTCTCTAAAGTTCACTGATACTTTCTTACCTCATCTCCCACAGCAAAGAGTCTCCACTTATCTATGCCCTTACATGCCTCCCTTGCTAACACCATTGCACCCATTCGTCCTTCTGTACATTCATATCCATATTCTACTAACTCTCCTTTACATACCTAGCTTGTATCAAAAATTTTCTTGTATACACTAGGAATTTGTGTCTCTTGCAACTCTCACTTTCTGTGAGAATCCAAATACCCAAAGCCTATTTCTTTATAACTCAAATCTCCCATTCTCACATAATTCAACAATGTCTATTGACCCCAAACCTCTTACATCCATATACACACCTGTTTAAAAGCCATGTATTCCAACCACTGTTCTTGTTTCAGCAACAAACAACTCAACAAACTTTAAACCATTTTCAATTACACTAAGAACACCATGCCCCCACCCTTACCCTTAAATACCACACCATACACCCACCCTTGCATTCAAATTCCCTCATACCTTTTTCAAAAAGCACACTCCTTTACTCCCTCTCACTATCAGATGTATAAACACTAACAATCACCCACCTCTAAAACTCTTCTCTCATCCTAAACTGCAATTAATCTCCAATTTACTTCCTTACACTCTTCAACAGTCCCATATCTCCTACTTCATCAGAAGCACCACAACTTCTTTTGCTCTCATCCTCTCAGTATCTCGGGACTTTAACACCTAAGCATTCCCAGACCATTTGACATCTTTCCCCTTCAACTGTGTTTTACTTTACCTAAGTTAATAAAAATGATCTCTGATTCATAACTGGGTGGAGATTGCTCTAATCAAACTCTTTAAATTTCCCTGAGAACCCTGAACTCTTCAAAAGCCTGCTGTCCATTTTGAGTGCTTTGCTACGGGTTAAGATAATGTCCATTCCACAGATGCAAGAGTTTTCTCTTCTACTTTCTGATAGCAAAAAATTTCCTCCAACTGTTCCTTGATGTGCAAACCAGACATTAATATTTTGGCACTCCATATCTTTACACACTATCAGAGTTTACTCCATCTTCTCAAACCTGGGTTTCTTCATATTCTTAAGATGCACCTATAGTAGCTTCCTGGACTATCTCCCTTATTTGCACTTCAGACTTCTATATTTTCACAATACTTTCATTCCACCTGAAGTCATACACCACACTTGTGGTAGGCTAGTCACTCCACAAACAGCCTAAAGTAACATCATCCTTTAGCATTATAAGCTTTTCATACCAGTAGGTTCATTTTGTTTGTTGCTCATGATGATTTTATTATGCTACATATGAGATGAGTACCAAAGCTAAAAATACACCGTACATGTCAAAAAAGCTGTAGTAACTGCAAATAAGTACTTATGCAACACCAAGCATTGTGAAACAACATGAATATGTAAAGATGAAATTTATAAAGCTTAAATTTACAAGTCCATCATACATGTTTCTCAAGTAGGCTGCCTGCAAACTTATAGAAGAGACATGAATTTCAAACAGCAAAGATCAATCATACATCTGTGAATCATCAAATCCAAGATGTTCATATCATGAGAGATTTCAAGAACTTACTGGAATCCTTATACTACTCCCACCCCTCAGCTGTCAGGTAAACCCAAAATAGCCAGCCTTCCCTTTCTCATCAAGGTTAAAGTACCTTGCAAAAACTGGATTTCGCTACATGATTTATAACTATGTTGTATAAAGTATGTCATACTTACACTTTCCTTTTCCTGATGAGGGTGTGGTGCACGCTGGTCATGATGGTCTGGAGTAGGGAGTGAGGCTTCTTCACTGTGCCCTTCTCCCATGGATCTGTCTTCATGCAGTGCATCTAGTGTGCGTTCTACAGTTAAAGAACTACTTGTTCTTCTGTCTTCAGTCCGCCGTCTCTTTGGGGGTGTACTGCTAGAGTCCCCATGCTGCTGTTCCACTGAGCAATGTTTACTGCTTGAATGGCCATTTCCAGAGCTGGAGCTGCTTCCATCAGAAGTTTGGTGTTTTGGATCTTCATCTGGCACAGCTAAGCCTTTGATTCTAAGACATTCTGCTGCTTTAATGAGTGAAGACAGTTCATTCTGCCTAACATTGACTTCACCAATGTACATATAGTCCAACAAAAACTCAAGATCTTGACACTGAATATCTTTCAAAACAACCACAGGGTTCTTACACGGTGTACGGTCAAATATATCACTAAAGTATTCACTGCATGTGGACAGAACCAATTTATGGACGGGATAAAACTTGCCTTCACATGCTAATGTTACATCTGTGTAATTTCCCTGAAAGAAAAATTTACAGCATTAATGAGATTCACATACACCCAGTTAACTTGAATTCATAAAAATACAATATACAAATAAGAGAACTACAATGTATACGCCAATCTTAGTTTTCTGAGTAAAAAGTCAATATAAAAGTTTATAAAAAACCTTACATTATGGCTGATACAATTTTAGTCTATAAATTCAAATTATACCCGCAAATACTTTGAGGAAAATATGAAAAAAAATCTTTTACAGAATATAGACAACTGAGTTCAAACTAAACACATCACATAAGGGCATCCATATTTTTCATAAGGCAAGTATAATCTTTAACATCCTTTTGTCCACAAAATCAGAATACTAATGTAAGCACTAAAAGTTAAACAAATGTTACACCAGACTCTCTTACCCCAACTTGCTTGTTTGCATGGTTATGTATATGCCTATGCTTCATGCAAAGTTTTTTTTTTTTTTGGAAAGTCTAGTGAACTTGACAGACTTAAGAAACATTACTTCACTCATGATAATTTCATAATTTTATGTCACGCAATTTTTAATATCAAAGATCCCAGTAATAAAAGACATTCTCTTTAGGTCTACGCCGTGACTGAAAAAAGAAAAGGATAAAACAAATAAAAAGGGAATACAAGAGGAATAATCAATCAGAATCCGAGATGGTGGAAAGTTTGCCTTTTAAAAAGTGGTATTTTGTAGTTGTTTGAAGAACTATAAGAAGCTAAAGAGGTGCAAGGTTCAGTGGTGTATGAAATGAAAAGATATCACAAAAACCCAACTTAAGTTGCCAACAGGCCCACATAAATGATGTAATGCAATACCGTGCTGTGGTTTAGCTACAGAAAGAGGCATGTGAGCAGCTAGCTCAGAAAACCAAAGTCTGATGTTATATCAACAGAACAAGGAAAGAAAACCAGTAATGTGGCATAGGCAGAGATTTCTAATAACGTTTTGAGATCTGACTGTGAGAGATGATAAGTCAAACTGTTTCTGAGTGTACTGCAGCATACCAAAACAGGGAGAGAGCTGCCCTAGATGTGAGAGCACAAACAAAGATAAATCAGTCCACTGTATAATCAGAATTACTGCTCTAAAAAAAAGAATGTCTGATTTCTAAACAAGACCCCCAATTACTTAGAGGCAAATTTAGCTATCTATGTAATGCTGTGTTTCCCAATAATATCAGATATAACAGTGATATTATTTACCATATTGAGTGGTGGAATTACAATGCCATGAAAAGAGAGAATTGTTATGAGAAGTTTTAGAAAAAGAAAGCAAAAATGGGTTTAAAGGACACTGTTTTCAACTACATTATGTCTACCCCAGTGGAAAATCCTATCCAAATCCAAGTTAAAAATGCTGTTGTGAAAATAGAGGTACATGAAACAGAGGTCTTTTCAAACTGGATTAAAGTAACCAGTAGTATCACTCAGGCTCAATCTTAGGGCTATTGTTATTCCTGATCTGTGCAAAGAACCAGTGTCATATATGATTACATTTGCTGATGACACTAAATTCTGTAGAAAAATAAGGAGTACAATACTCACAATTACAAACATCCTACAAAGAGATCTTGAAAGACTCAAGAAATTCAACTCATCCAAATGCAAAATGATGAAGTGGAGCATGGTAAACTGAGACTAAGGTACAGCTATTAAAGGAATGAGGTACCACACAGGAATCTTCATATGAAAGATTCCTACTGGTTGATATAGTACCCAGATTGTTACTGGTAAACCACATCTGGTGAATTTCAAAGGATGTACACTCTATCTACTTGCCACTGTCAAAATGACCTTCATCAGCAAAAAAAAGATATTTACAAAATAATTCCATCATATACAGAACTACATCCAACTCAAGAGTATACTCAAGAGTATACATCACTTCAGTGGCTGTTAAGTTGCAGTCCAATGGTCCAGGTCACCATTTTTCAATCCTGCCTTACCCACATGTGGGATACTGGCATTCAGTCCATTATCATATGATCTCTCCATCTCACATATAAAATTTGACAACACACGCGGGAGACAGCAACAAAGCAAAATAATAATAATAATAATAATAACTTGTTTTTTATAAACACATTTTCCTGCAGTGAGTACAATGCACTCACCTTGCCTTTTCAAATTCCATCATAATCGCTCCATCTTCCACTCTTTCAAAAGCACTTCATGAGTAAAATTAAGGGGATGGAACATATGAACTACTCTCAAAGGCTGAAAAAACTGTTACTATATAGCCTAAAAGAGAAAGAGATATACGATGAATCCACTGCAACAAACTGAAGGTACGAAGGAAAATGTATTGAACTTATCTCAATATGGAACATACAGATTTATCAAATTTACAAGAAAATCCATGGAACATACCAAAAACAAATCAGACAAAAATATATGAGAGTCCTTCCTGGAAGATTGAATGGTCATTCAACATACTATAAGGAAAAATAAGAAATAAGCAAGTAATAAAGAGAAATGTTTAAAAGAAAACTTAAAATGTGGTTGAAATCAGTCCCAGATAAACTTGGATCAGATAATTAAGCAAAACAGGCAAAAGCAGAGAGGAAGTGCAATTTTTATGAAGCAATACACAGTGTCTCATCAGTCATTTATCCCTACCATTATAAAATAAAAGGCCTCTGGAAAAGCTGTACAAAACATAAGACACCAACCTTAGTTCTCAGTCCACTGATAATATGATAGAAGATACTCTGGTGATTGTTCCACTTGAGCGCTAAAACTTCTGCCTCCATGGTTCCTGAAGACAGATGAATAGTTAATCCCTTGATGAAGGAAATCTATACATATGCAATCCATGAAATGCTTTAGGTTTATCATTACATACTTTGGATCCATTCCCATTACTCCAAACAAGTATAGTACCCTAAAATCAAGCTAACAGAGCTCTATACAAGCTTTCATTACAGCAGGAAAAGCCTTTAAAAAAGACCTAAACAAAATCATTAAAATCAATGAACTATGAGAAGCAAATGAGTTACATTTTTCATAAGGTGGTGAGAATTCCAGAGATTATTCATGCTCATGATACTGGTTACCAAGGAGCCATGGCAATTCAACTGAAAATTCCCCCCACCAAACATCATTTCATATCAAAGCGTCCAACTAAAAGACCTGGTTGATACCAGGAGACAAGCCACTAGAGGGCTGACTGACTGATACTTCCTTCTCTCATCAAACAGTAAAACTGTGGATATATCTCCTTTCTTCCATCTTTCCCTCATCTTATAGATATTCCAACTTTAAATGCATGAAGAACTCTTATTAATTTCCATATTCTTTTCCTCGTGCTCCTCATTTTTCTTTTCATATGCAATGGCCATAAATGGGGCATGTTTCTACATATGCATATGCTTCAAAGAGACAAAATGTTTTTTAGTCCTTGGTCGATGAGATTACAATATTAATAGAGGGATCAGTTGAAAAGGGTGATACGGTACTTGCTTGTGTGTTCAGTACAAATGTCATACGCATGTTCACCACTGAAACTGTATGACTCAACTCTCGTAAGTCACTAAGCAGTAAAGTACAGGCAATGAAACATAAAAGAATGATGCAGTAGGTTGAGCTTCAATATTAAGAAAAGAATATTCACGCAATCATAAACCCTAATATAAATGGATCTGTGAAACATGATCATATTCTTGGATATTTACTCTTTAGCAATTGGGATGAAGCACCATTTCTTGCTTTTCAATTATGCTAAAAACTTCTGCTGCATCACCCATATACAGAGTACTATATCATAGGAAACTAGTGCAGTACAGTGTCCCACATCATATATGTCATACAGTTTTACAGAGATGAACTATGCAACATCTGAAATGACGAAGAAAACTTATGAAACCACGTTTAAATAGTAACGTTCTATTAGGGTTTATTTGAGTATTTCTTTCTTAATATCATAGCATAAAACAGCATATATCATCACTTTTCAACTTCATTTCCTAATATTTAGTGCTAAGGCTTTGCATGTTCTCATTACCACCGTAAACTGAAGCTTTAGTTATGATAACGTAAATGAAACTTTAGTACGTTTATAGTTTTGCTATTGTAAGAAAATGATCAATGAGTCATTCTTATCAGAAGCAGAAAAGATTTATTGTAAAAGATAGAACATAATAATCATCACTCATCAATTTTCCAATGTTGGTGTGGGAGCACCAGAGAATGTGTGGAAAGAAATTGTTATCTGGGACAGCGAAAATAATTATGTTTGAATGTACTGTAGTCCCAACTTTATATGAATGAGAGGCATGGACTATAGATAATGCCGTGCAAAGTGGATAAGCTGGAAATAAAACATCTGAAGACAATATGTGGTGTTATGTAATTTGATCAAATAAGTAGTAAAAGGATAAGAGTAAGGTGGGCAGTAAAAAGAGAGTGAGTGGGGGAGTGAACTGAAGTGTGTGTACTGTAATGGTCTAGATATATGGAGAGATTGAGCAAGAAACAGTTGACAAAAGAGGGTATATGTGTCAGAAGTGGGGGGAACAAAGAGAACGGGGAGACCAAATTTGAAGGGTGAAGTAAAAAAGATGCTGAGTGCTGGGGGCCTGAACATGCAGGAAGGTAAAAAGTGTGCACAGGACAGACCAAATTAGAATGTTGTGGTATCCAGGTTTCAATGTACTGTCAAAGGACTAAAAACAGGCCACTGAAGCAGCTAGGGTAAAACATGGAAAAGTCTTTGGGGCCTGGATGGCAATCACATTTGAAAAAAGGAAAAAATTTACACTTCTTCGAGGTAAGTTATACTGATGTAGCAAGGTTTGAGGGATCCCAAGATAGAGTTTCCCAGTTGATGGTTACGTAAGATTGATTACCTTGATGTTAAAATCAATATTCTTTATCATTCTTATATAAAAACACGTGGAGCTTTTGTGGTGATGAAACATTAAAATTGGTCCATTCTTGCAATTCATATGTCAATTCCAGTATTTATGTCATAAGTAATAGATTATCACAGAAGACCCCACTTGGAGACTGAAAGTTGTTGAGCAATAGATACCAACTTGATCAATTCCTTTCATTTTCCCTGACTTATGGACTAGGCATGTCTCTGCTGAATAGGATTTTCTGAACCCTGAATGTACATTACTTAGTACTTCCTTAGTTTGAATGTATTCATACACCTGCTCTTATACAACTCTTCCCCATAACCCTGATACGGTACTCAGCACGAAAACCTGCCCATAGTTTACCAGCATCTGCTCTCCATCTTCGTCCAACAGAATTACTTTCACAAATTCATCATCTTAAGGCACTTAATCCAGGTGGATAAAAATATTTTTGATAAATCTCATGAGACAGGTACATATTTTCTAGGATTATGATCTGTGTTCTACTCTTATGAGATCTTTGCTGACACTGTAAAGAGTGATTTAAGTGTGAGATTTTCCTCCTTCACTCTCAAAATCAGTCTTTCGATACTAAATGACTGATAGTTGGATTATGAGGGAGATGAAAAATGTGGTTAAGTATAAAAAAAAAGCAATGTAAAATACCAATAAACATAAAAACATATAGATATCCTGCTTATCTTAACCTGTCACGTGAGTTCCATTATTTGTCAAATTTCATTATCAAAACATGTAATCCCATAAACTGTGCCATGATTCGTTGGTTCGGAAGATAAACAGTAAGTTTAAATGTTCATACTGATATAAGAATCTGACCCTATGTGAGAGAAATCTCATAAGCATTAATTGCAGCCCTACATCTATATTGACATCCAACATAATGAGGCCATAAGTAAGCCTCTTGTTCATATAATATTTGCCTGAATTGGACAAAAGCATTAAATTGTATTAATCAAACACCTAATAGTTCATTTTAAGTGATTTTACTTCACCATTTCCTTCTACTTCAAAGTCCTGCCCACTTTATGAGAGCTTCACATAGATTGGGAACTGCTATGCCTAAAATCATACACTCTATGAACTCTAAATATTGTACAAAATCCATTTGTACTGGTTTCGTAAAACTCTGTCATCTTGGAAAAGTGTGTTTGTATTCTAAAACTGTGACAATATTGATAAGTGCGATCTATAATGGGAGCAATCTGTTATACAGTGTCATTCATTAGACTAGCTGTGCAAGTTGCTGAACATTTTATAGCATTAATGTTCATTGTATTAATTCACTTCTTATAACCAGTGAAGAAAAGCTGATAGCCATAATATCGAAACAGGTTGGGTAAACCACTTAATAAAGTAATGGCTATGATAATAGTGTAATAGCTGTAGTAGTACAGTAATGGCAATGGTAATCAAGTAATGGTTGTGGTAATAATAAATGTGGTAATTAAGTAATTAACCTTTCCGCCACTGCCAAACTTCCTGAGGAAACAATTTCATGAATATTCCGAGCCATGTCCTGTACTTGTGATTTAGCTTCGGCCTGACAGTCCCACAGTCTGCCATAGATTTACGGTAATGATAGATGACAGAGAATGCATCACAGGATGATGTAACATCACAACCTTCAGCTAGGCTAGGTCACATCACAACCCTCAGCCAGGCTAGGTCACAGCACAACCCTCAGCCAGGCTAGGTCACAGCACAACCCTCAGCCAGGCTAGGTCACAGCACAACCCTCAGCCAGGCTAGGTCACAGCACAACCTTCAGCCAGGCTAGGTCACATCACAACCCTCAGCCAGGCTAGGTCACATCACAACCTTCAGCCATGCTAGGTCACATCACAACCCTCAGCCAGGCTAGGTCACAGCACAACCCTCAGCCAGGATAGGTCACAGCACAACCCTCAGCCAGGCTAGGTCACATCACAACCCTCAGCCAGGCTAGGTCACATCACAACCCTCAGTCAGGCTAGGTCACATCACAACCCTCAGCCAGGCTAGGTCACAGCACAACCCTCAGCCAGGCTAGGTCACATCACAACCCTCAGCCAGGCTAGGTCACATCACAACCCTCAGCCAGGCTAGGTCACAGTACAACCCTCAGCCAGGCTAGGTCACATCACAACCCTCAGTCAGGCTAGGTCACATCACAACCCTCAGTCAGGCGAGGTCACATCACAACCCTCAGTCAGGCTAGGTCACATCACAACCCTCAGCCAGGCTAGGTCACATCACAACCCTCAGCCAGGCTAGGTCACAGTACAACCCTCAGCCAGGCTAGGTCACATCACAACCCTCAGTCAGGCTAGGTCACATCACAACCCTCAGCCAGGCTAGGTCACAGCACAACCCTCAGCCAGGCTAGGTCACATCACAACCCTCAGCCAGGCTAGGTCACATCACAACCCTCAGCCAGGCTAGGTCACATCACAACCCTCAGCCAGGCTAGGTCACATCACAACCCTCAGCCAGGCTAGGTCACATCACAACCCTCAGCCAGGCTAGGTCACATCACAACCCTCAGCCAGGCTAGGTCACATCACAACCCTCAGCCAGGCTAGGTCACATCACAACCCTCAGCCAGGCTAGGTCACATCACAACCCTCAGCCAGGCTAGGTCACATCACAACCCTCAGCCAGACTAGGTCACAACACCAGCTCAGCCTCCGCCTGATCCTTCCTGTCTCCCGCCCGCTGGTATGAGACCTCCTCGTCCACCGCCTCCACTTCCAAGCTGATCCTCCTCCATGACCATTTTCTCTATTATATAACGACATATTAACACTCCATCTCGCCTATTTAGTTTATATTGAAAGCAGACTACGATGGACACTGCTAACACCAAAACACCCGCTCTAGCCGACTCAAACACAAAAATTGGGTTTGTTTGTTTGGCTCTGACCGCAAACCCCCGCAAGGTTCGCCATCATTTGTACAAAAAACTTGTTGTGTTACGAGTTCCTGTGGGTATTAGCATCTAACACACCTCCTACTGGACGGCCTACATCACATGGCATATCAATTATGTAAAAGCATTCAGGGGTACGAGCGAAGTGAGTGACTTACAGTAAATCATAAAGCAGGAGTTGGGGTCAGTCGCCTTCATCACAACATCTAAGCTACCGCCGGGTTACTTCATGTACAACTCAAATAATATAATTAACAACTGATATGTAATTATGTCTTGATCAATATTGTCTGATATCTTAAATCATGTGAATAACTATTATAGTCGTTATTTTCGCGGGTCTCTATATATGTGAAAAGTGTATAACCTATTAACCTTTGCTTCTCCAGCCACCCGCGCGTTCGCCGAAATTCTTTTTACGTATATTTTGCACTCTTAAAACCAGTTTTCAACGTATCATGTTTTATAAAATATACATAATAACCTAGGACAGAAAAGGAAAATAGAAGATTATGTGAACTACAGAAACGATGTGTACATATGACATTCCTCGTCAAAAGCCGATCACAGAACGCGGTTTCCCTTTGTCCATTTAACTGCTAGGCTCAGAGGGGGTCTAAGGCCACAAACTGTGTGTCTCAGTCCACTTCAGGTCATGTGATGACTATGTACAATAACCGCGACCATCCACCCGCTGGGGCAGCTCTTAAACCACATCTGCCTCATCTTTTTACTATATTTTTTTTATCCTTAAGTTCCCCCCACGGACAATTGTACACACTGAGGCCAAGCCTGAACTGAAGTATATATGGGGGTGGATAAGAGGGAGAGATAAGAATAGAGGGGGAAATATTCTGAGAATTTCGTGGGAATGGAAACCTCCGATTACTGAATTGTGCCAAGTTTTATTTGTCAGGAAAGACATGGCGTGGGTAGGGCTCCGAAGCTTTGAGGAGTAGGGAAAGTTTTGAAGTTTCCAACCACCATTCATTTATTATGTGGCACTGTAGTTTGACGAGCAATCCATGTCAAGATAATGGTAGGGGGGCACAAAAACAGCCAACAATCTGGAGCAAAAATTAGAGTAATACCTATCAAATAAGAGGAAAAGTAAACCCTCATTATGGCGTAGGGCAAATGGGACAAGTTGTGAGGTGCGGATGAGAGTGGCTTACTCAAGACCCGACTCCACCTAGCCAGTATGTAGACCTCAATCCTCACCAGATGTGAGAGCAGGACTCTATACCAGTCTGTGTATGGCATTTAAAGAAAAAAAAACGCTTCCTCATGGGCAGACTAATTGTATAATGTGAGATATATGAGATAAGTCAGATGGTATAGTGTTAAGCGGTGGAATTACAGAGCCAGTCAGGGAAATTAAGACAGTTGTGAGGGGGGTTTTTAGAAGACAGGCAAAGACCTGAGTTATGGAGGCATCCACCATGACCAGGTTCCGTGTCTTACCTTCCCTAGGTGTTCTATCCATTGTCTGAGTTTATAGATATTATCAAGACGACATGAATGTCGAGTGAGAGAGGATAGAGAAGTGTTGAAGGACGTGGAGGAATGCAGTTTTGAGTCGCCAGCGTATGAGCGTATTTGGTAATATCTGTTGAGGACGGGGTATCTGTGATGAATAGAATTTCCTGTCTGCACTGGTAGACAGAACTGATCCTTGATGGTCACCATTGTTGACAGGGGAAGAGGGAGAGGTTGATCCATCACCTACCAAGGTAGATCGACCAGAGAGGAAGAAGCTAGATAGGAAGAAACACAAGGGAAGGAAAGAGAAGGCAAAAGAGAGAAAATTGAGAATAAGACCCCAGTGTCATACCTTGTCAACGTTTTCGATCTATCAAGGCCAACGCACGCAGGATTATCCAAACCTTCTCAGAAATGATGGAGAGATAGTCGTGAGATAGAGAAGGAGGCTTGCCTCACAGACGCCATACTAATGGTTCAAGAGAAGATTGCGACATTTAAGGCAACTGAGAAGTGATTCAAAAACTTTAGAAGCAGTAAAAGGTCAAAGCAAACAGACGGTACCTGGAGGGGTAACCTCACTGACGACGCCCTGACCTGGTGGTGGTAGGTCACAGTGGGTGACCTCACCTGACCTAATAATCCCCAGAGAAATGAGTTTGGTAGACCAACCTGTGGCCGCCCTTACCAATGATGTTAACCCATGACCTCCATACTCGGTGGCAGGTCAGGAGCTGCCGCTGTAATTGCAGGTAACCTGACCCTTTCCATATGAAGAGCTGCTCTCACTGCACCAGCATGAAGAGAGGTCAGAGTCTGTGACATCCCGGTTCCTCGACTACCTGACTTACCTCCTTCCTCCCGCAGGGATGGCACCCGGGCAGGTAGTGACTCGCCCTAGACTACAAGTGCACCACGTCATGTGACACTAGACTCAAAGCCGTCACTCAGGGCGTCTTCAAACACCAGTACAACACCCAGCGTGACACCTGACCCTCCGTCTTCCTGGCAGGTTATACAACTGTGGTGGTTTATCTCCGACGTTCGCCTTCGGCAGGAGTCGCGTGGGAAGATCGCCTCCGTCCATCACAAGCAGCAGGTGTAACAACAAGGGGACCTACGGCCACGCCCTGGGCCCTCCTGCAACCCAGAATGCAGGCCACGCCCACCTCCTCCTACAGGACCATCACGTTGACTCAGGAGCCACGCACTTCTCCCCCGTGGCTCCTGCTTCATCTGACATCCTCAACCAGCACCACAGGACCCCCTGCCCTGCCAAGCCTGTCTCGTATTACCCGACCTACCTTACTCTACCTCTTCGTCACCATCAGCCTGCACCTCCACTACCTCAGTTTATGAACCTTAGCCAATCAAGTACTGTTGCTGTTGTTGTTGTTGTTGTTGCTCAACGTGTTTCTATCACTTATGCTACTCCACCAACCCGACCAGAACCCTCGTTAAACAGCCTTGGTAATATCATGTAGGTCATACTAGACACCGGGGATTTTCATTTTAGTACCCCCAGTGCTGGAAGGTCAAAGATTTTGCTTTCTCGTTGAGTATTTATGAATTCTGCTATAACTTATATTTACAGAAGAGAATGAATCATAGATTTGTACTGAGGATGATGAAGCAAGAATATATATAATGTGTGTATTTTGCAGGTTTGTAGAATATAAAGAAATCTTCTCCGGATCTGTTGATCAACGAATTCATCTAGTGATCAATGGCATCTCTTTCCTGGTTTGTTGATACCCTTCCTACAATAATATGAACCTGATTAAGGTATCCGTGTACTTCGTCTGTTCCTGGCGCTACCTGGCGAACGCGATAAATGGAAATCAAGAAAAAACTCTCCTCAGACCGGAAGCCGAAGATAAATTGTCATCTTGTCGTCCAGTTTAACTAATCTGTGTCAATACAGCAATTACGGTACGTATGCAAACCGAAGTGTCAGGGGAAAGGGAGACTTCTTGATGCTTTCTCATCTTGTAGGATCCTTGTGTATAACCCTTCTGCAGCAGTACTGTGCCCTTGTTAACACACGAACACTCGTGAGAACGAAAATGCACCGTCTCTTCCTTCAAACTTTTTCCAATACTTTGAAGTCATTGTCTCTAGGGTCTTGCTAGGATCGCCTGATGTGTCCGCTTACCAAATGTATTTCTCTCATATCGTAAATATCTGGTATAACAGATATGTCTAACGCCAGGCAAGTGAATTCGAATTTAAGAGTGTTGAACTGCTACTATATGACATGATCTTACGTGTTGTATAAGCTTAAACAAAAACTTGGAATAAGTAAACATTTTCTTATAAGTATTGAGCGAAGGATAACTTAAGATATACACCAATAAGTGTAGAAAGATGGAACATTTTCTAGCAAGATGGAGGGAGATAAAATGCATAACTTTCCTGTTTTCTGAGAGTAGCCTCGTCATGATTCAGGTTATCCAGTCACACAAACATGTTCCTGCCAGGGTCTGGCGTGTTCACCCCAGCTCAGCCTAAGACAGCAAAATGGCATCTTCTTCTTGTACACTAAGTTTAACGAAGCAGTTTTCGAATGCGTTTGTACCTTTCCACCTCTCTAATAATATGCTCAGCTCTTTAAGGGAGGTTGAGGGCCTCATCTCAGTACATTAGATTTCATCATCTTATTTGCCACCTTTTTTTTTAATAATCATGGTCCACAAACATGAGAATAGAGCTAGTGAACACAGATAAATGTTCACAATAACAATAGTAGAAGAATAGAAACACAAAGAGCTTCCTATACTCACATGTGGCACGTCCCCAAGAGTTCTCATAGTGTTAATATCATATAATTAACAATTTTCCTATAATCGTCAGTTTTGAGAGACTCTAATGAAGAAATCATTAACATATAGTGGACCACTTAAGAACCTTAATCACCATAATATACCTAAAAAGTTTCTCGTTCCGTCATAACTAAGCCAAATACATGTCTTCAAAACTTCTTTAACAAATATATACTATCATCTTAAAGAAACATTCTCACTTTCAACCAGTGGTTCAGTTATTACCGGTGGATCCCCACTGTGGATGGACGAGTGTATGCGCCACTGTGAACGTTCTTCACAGTGGGTCAATCCGGATTCATTTACGTTCGCACGCCACGATTCGTTCGCATTTTACGTCACAGTGAGCTGGACTACCCTTCCAGATAACTTATTTTCCCTAAGTTATTGCATTTCTCTAGTTCTAATCTTAATATATACATAGACTCCTCACGAGCTGTACAAACTCGTGTCTACGACGTGAAAAGATATGTGAGTCGTCGTGTTCACCGTGATGGCGGGCAAGGAGGACCCGACGCTGCGTTACGTCACCAGCCGTGCACGACGCCCTCACTAGGGGCGTCCTCACGTCATCTCACCTATTTCCAGACTATTTCGCACCATTAATACCCTCTTCTACCATCACATTTATTGTAGTTTCGTGTGAAAGAACTATGATAAAGACTTACTATTTCCTGTTGCTTACCATACCTAAGATGATATATATGAAGCTAATTCCTTCAAGGATAAGATGGATGATAGCAAATACTATATTTCACTTTACCGTCCACCATAAACGTTGCTTAGCGCCATATTTATGCTGTGAGCTGGTCAACAATGTCTCGTTGGCGTAACTCATCTGATGATGATGGAAGACGATGCAGTTTACGTGGGAGTTTTATCTTCTAACGAGCGCCAGTAGTCAAGGGGTTGAGGGTGGGGAAGGTTAAATCATACGCCATAGAGTAGAAGCATCGAAAGGTTATTGCGGTCTCAATGGATACATCTCCAGGCTGATAATTACAATTACTAATACAATAGATAAATCCAGTCTCACCTCATGACGACATTCACCAGAGACAAACCAGATGTAAGAACACAACCTGGTTAATATCACACTAAACATAAGTGTACTTCTAGATAGAGCCCGCAGTGAAAATGATACATGCACAAATCACTGTCAATACATTAATAGTCACGTTGGAGTGTGAAGCTGGTCGAAAACAACCTCTTCACGAGGATAAATACGACCCCTGAGCACGACGATACGACACTGGGCTTAGATCGAAGGCCTAGCCTCTAACATGACCATTTTTTTTTCTTACAGGCCACGGCCTTTTAAAAAGGCCAGACGATGGTAGCCCCAGGGTCACACAGTCGTGCTCAAGGGTTAACTTATAGTTTAAGTGTTGGAAGTGACCTTAGTACCACCAGCTCTCACTGACCACAAGACACTAGGAGAGTAATGGTGTGTGTGGTCAAGAACGCAGTCTATCAACCATAAACATAGTTCATTCCTGTGAGGGCTTGCAAGGTCGAGAGCTCTTGTTAAAAAGAAGACATATGTATATGAAGAATATACAAGGCTACTTATCTGTGAGAGGTGGTGATGCTGAGAAGCCAAACCCTATTCATTCATCTGGACAAATGAAACTTATATAACTAGTGATGCGTGTCCTAGCCAGACAAATCCTATTTGTCATCTGTAAGTCACCAAACAGTAAGTCACCAAACGCCATAGTTCCCCAAACCATATATATATATATATATATATATATATATATATATATATATATATATATATATATATATATATATATATATATATATATATATATATATATATATATCCTTTGTGACTTCAGAGTCTCAAGGCCAGCGTCATCAGTATAAGGTGACATGAAATTCCCAGGGATGTCATAGAGACCACTGCTTTCATATGATGTCACAAACAGATGTTGACATCTTGGCAATAGGTACCTTACCATTGCTGTACAACTGTGCATGTCAGCTGTACTTCATGACAACTGTTGCCATAGTGTTACCTTAAGACTAACTTGGTAACATAATGTATACAGTCGAGGGGGTACACTGACGTCACTGTAGCCTCACACTGGTTTACCTTAACAACAGTTTACTTCACAGTGGGTTGACGTAAAGTTACGTCAGGCGTCGGGACACCTAGCGTCATGGGGTGTACTCATCACATACCCTCTCTCGTTATATTACATTCCCACCGTCACTAAATATTAATACATCTTAATTAAAAAAAATATATACAAGATACATTTTTTTTCGTAAGAAACCTAAGTGGTGATTAACCACTTCCAAGAGGTTTCTACCTACCTAACTACCCAGAACAAACCAGTGGCTATATATAAAAAAAAAGTTAGAAGCATTGAAATGCAAAATCATATATACAGAGTTATAATACAATGATATCATCTGGCTCTCGTAACATATGTATGAGGATTATGTCACTGTACATACAGTGACTACTTTTTTACTGTAACACAAATACCAGGCCAGACATTATAATTAATCACTGTAAAAACCTATCTACACATTAGTTGTAATTGTAACTATCTTGTTACCATAGCTATCATGAGTCTATAATTAGCATGGCATCATAACTATTACTAATGGGGCATTATAACTAATACTAATGGTGCCTTAGTACAAATTCACTGTATGGGTCACATGACCTTTGAACCAGTTTCACTGTAACTATGGAATCAATAAGACTAACATAACTACCTAGTTAATATGAAAATCAGTTACATCATAATCATCACCCTTACAATATTTTAACATATTATTATTACCACTACAATATTTTTTTAACATCACAATCATCACCCTTACACTACTTTAACATAATATCTTCACCACAATATTCTTAACATATATATATATTGTATCATCACTACTGCAGTATTTTTTTTAACATTCGTCTTATCATCACCCTTACAATAACATCATATTTTTAACATTCGTCTAATCATCACCCTTACAATAACATTATAACTTAAATATCCAACCACATCATGGTCATTTTTAACTGCCATTTCTGCCAGTCCATTGCAACTTATAAAGTCATTAGTTAACACACGAACCTAACTATAAGTTTAAGCTTCGTCCGGTAAACCACTTCATTAGAGAGTTACCAGGAGAGAAAAAAAGAACATCCACTCATCCACACGATCATCCACTTAAGACATCCACCTCGGCACAGCCCCATCCACTTTGGTGATGGATGACATAGAATATCTCAAGGAGCAAGCAGTGCGCTTGCTCCTACACCGTTTTCTGTTCCTGTGGTACGTACGGCCACTTTCAGCCTGCTGATCTGTGGACCGTGATCCCTCTTGCTGATCTGTGGACCGTGATCCCTCCTGCTGATTTGTGGACCATGATCCTTTCTGCTGATCTGTGGACCATGATCCTTTCTGCGGATCTGTGGACCGTGATCCCTCTTGCTGATCTGTGGACCGTGATCCCTCCTGCTGATTTGTGGACCATGATCCTTTCTGCTGATCTGTGGACCATGATCCTTTCTGCGGATCTGTGGACCGTGATCCTTTCTGCTGATCTGTGGACCGTGATCCCTCCTGCTGATCTGTGGACCGTGATCCCTCCTGCTGATCTGTGGACCGTGATCCTTCTTGCTGATCTGTGGACCGTGATCCCTCCTGCTGATCTGTGGACCGTGATCCCTCCTGCTGATCTGTGGACCGTGATCCTTTCCGCTGGTCCGTGGACCATATAGAGATGACACCCACAACATACCTCGGCAAACTATTCATTACAATTATACTCATTCTTATTATTCCAAAAAAAATCATATATGTAAAAATGTATACAGTCTGCTTCTAAAAAAAAAGAACATTATTCACTGAATATCTTGAATCTTTAGTTAATATACATGGAACACTTCACGATTAATGAGCACTAGGCATCATCGCCAGCTAATTGGACAAGGGCGAGTGTTAATGACACACTTAACGGAGGAGCTTCAAGCCCCCCGAGCCAAGGTTTACGGTCTATGTTTAGCCGGTAATATTTGTCAGGACAAATGGACGCCCCCCTGGTGGAGCTATCGGCAACTACTACTGCTACTACCCTCCCCTGGCGGAGACCTCCACAACTAAACCAAGACCTTGAGCACGACTGTACGACCCGTACTTATGATGGATTGATATATATATATATATATATATATATATATATATATATATATATATATATATATATATATATATATATATATATATATACCTGACCTTCAGGGTTTATATTCAAGGGTCGTCCCTTGGTGTTCGAGGGTCGTATTGTGGTGTTGGAAGGTCGTACCGTGGTGTTCAGTGGTCACACCCATCATATATAAAGGGTTGGACTACACTTACAGTGTTACACACGGTTAGTAAACTCGTCAATCCAATACGAAATAAATGCCGTATACTGTATCACCAAGAGAACGCTTCAACTGTTTTTGTTAGCTATTAGTGACGGAACAGTGACGTCAAGGTATAAAGAACACCAATGGCGTGTCAGCTCATGACCCTGAATCAAAAGACGCTCTGTGATTGGCTGGGCGCATCAGCTATAACCAATCAACCTCGCGTTCACTTCGGACAGTAATCTTCGCCCTAATAATATGGATTACAGTGTATCGAAAAACATCTGCCACGCCGACCTAGTGTATAACGTAAGAAGTTTTAGGTTTATATGATAGTATATTGTATGGCACATGTGATATGAACTAGTCATCACGTATGACGCCGGGATAGTGAATTAGACAGTACATAACGTGTCACTGAAAGATCAATATTCATGTTATCTTTCGTGGATATCAACTGATCACTTCATGTACCCTCGTTTAGCTTTGCCCCCTTGTATATCACTTACTGTAAATCACTCTATCCCACTCTCGCCTCTTACCCTCCTGCATGTTTAGTATCGTAATTTTTCGCTCTATCCTTCCATCTTACGTTTGTTCTCTCTTTCTCTCTCTCTCTCCTCCTCGCTCACTTCACATTTGATACACAAATCCTCTTAGTCACCCCCTTTACTCATCCTCTTCAGATTTCCAAACCACTTCAGCACACCCGGTTTAGCCCTTTCAGTCGTACTGGCCATACTACATCACCTCTCTCATACACTGTCATTCCTAACACAACCGATCTTTCTTTCTCGCACCGTATATTGATCTCAGCCACTTCATTCAGTTTCAGCTCCCATTCGCTGCCGTGTCCACTTTCAGCTACTTCAGACATCTTACTTCCTTCAGGTTCTCTCCATTCAAACCAACTTGTCTCTCTCCACAGATGAGCCTCATAATCTTGCCTTCATTAACATCAAATCTCAATTGCCTCCTTTTAAACACATTGCCCAACTCAGACACCAGCTTCTACAGTTTCTCACTCGGGTCTGCCACTAGTGCTGCATCATCTGTCAATGGCAATTGACTACTCTCTCTCTACCCCCACCCACCTCCGATTACGGTCGACCCCCGCCCTCCGTTCAAGACCGCATTTGCCTCCCTCACCACTCCATCCATATACAGATTAAACAGCCATGGTGACACCACACACTCCTGCTGCAGACGCATCTTCACCTGTAAACACTCACCCTCCTTCCATCTTACTATCACACACATACACACACACACAGTTACTCGATAAAAACTCCTAACTGCTTCTAATAACTTTCATCATGGCATATCAACCAACCCTAACATATGCTTTCTCCCTGTCTATAAACGCCACATACAAATCCATCCGTTCCTCTAAGCATTTCTCACGCACATCCTTCGCAGCAAACACTTGATCCACGCACCTTCTAGTACATCTGAAACCACATCATTCCACCTACTCTGATGCTCTGTGCACGGCAACACCCTCTCGGTTGCGACTCTCCCATACAACTAACCAGGTATACTTAACAGACTCATACCACTGTATTTCCAGCATAGTTTTTTCATCTCTCATGTCTCTATAGAAATGATAGTATATAGGAATTCCATCAGTCTTTAGGCACCTCATCAGGATTCATACGTGCACTATAAATCCTGACGAATACATTTATATACATGTATACAGTGTATATGGATTTTCCCCCTCCATACTTAATTGCTGTTTCCTGCGTTAGCGAGGTAGCGCCAGGAACAGACGAAGAAAGGTTACATCCGCTCACATACATTCTCTAGCTGTCATGTGTAATCCATCGAAACCACAGCTCCCTCTCCACATCCAGGCCCCACAGACCTTTCCATGGCTTACCCCGGACGTTTCATATGCCTTGGTTCAGTCCATTGACAACACGTCGACCCCTGTATACCACATCGTTCCAATTCACTCTATCCTATGCACGCCTTTCACCCTCATGCATATCAAGTCCCGAAGTTTTAAAGCATCATTCATGACATAGTTTCCAAACCCTGGTCATCTATGAATACCAGAAACTAAGGCAGCCAACCATCGTTGCATCTGTCAACTACATGACCGGGTGTTAGTAGTGGCAGTTAACACGTTGGTTGTTACGCTCACATTTTAGTCGGCGGAAGAGTGTGGTTTATGTAGCGACTAACAGATAGTTTCAGAGTTGAACAATTCAGGGAAATGTGCGTTTTGTGCGGTGTTCTAAAAAACAAAACATTGCCACTGTGTTTTGTTGTTTTTATAAGGTAAATAAAACGTGTTTCATGTTGTCTTGATTATCATGATGTCTGTACCGTCTGTATGTGTATGATGTAGATCATAAAAGCAGTCTACCCACAACCAACCTTCTGCACAGTGTTAGATTCACTGTAGACACACACACACACTGGTTTCTCGTCTCGTCATACATATCCGTGTTGTATACTGGTGTTTTATACGTATGAAGACGTCGTGTCATATTTACGTGGTTCATTATATTTATTGATCTTTCAGACTGTTTGCTTCCTCTAAGATAATGTACATAAAAAGATCGACAAAAAAGAAATGAACGAGTGTACCATTCTACCTTTCATGAAAGGCTACAGTGTACAAAAACACGAATAATAAACATTTTCTACAAACAACTGACTAATTCCTGTTTACGGTGTGATAACCAATGGCATACACTTCCCATTTTTTACGTCACTGTTAACCATTTTCTTATTTCTGACCTTACAAACCTGCCATAGTTGCCAGCCTTCTTTTGGGCGCTCCTACAGCGCCCAGGAAGTCGGCCACGTCCACCGGGATAGACCACAGGTCACAGAGTCGTGACATCATACGAATATCTCAGCAGCTTTTACTACGGTGGAGAACGTGCGGATCATAACCCTAAAGGGTTGGAGCTATACCTAGCTATATTAGGAATCTGGTTAATATCTGCACCTACTACTGTGGCCAGAACGCCATCTAATCCTAAGGACAAGCGAAAACAAAGGGGGGAAAATTTACATCTGGTCCTGGGGCAAGACTTTGACTTAACGGATGGGTTGTGTGGTACAAGTTCCATCCAATCCAGTCGTAGGAGGAAGGAGCCAGCTAGCTTCAGCCGGTGTGGCTTGCCTCCGACTGGCACCACCAAGAGCACCCTCTCCTCACCTTCGGCGGGTGAAGGTGCCGTAGGTGAGGCTTCTAGTTCAGGTGGCGTTGCGTCCAGCACCAGGTGTATGTTGGGGGGTGTGTCTCGGCCAGGTATAAGGTTGAGGCCGGGGGGTCGAGTGGTGGTGGTAGGTGAGGTGAAGGGGAAGGTGAAGGGAAGGGAAGGAAGGAAGGAGGAGGAGAGAGAGGCAGGAGACCACCGCTAGCTGAAGACGACCTGGCTATAGATGCGATGTCTTCTGGTGAGGGACGAGTCAAGGACGGGGCACGGAGAGAGCGTGGTGGCCGACTCCCGTAGTCTGCAGGAGGAGGAAAGAACCAGAACAGTGAGTGAACAGCGACTTACTCTCTCTCTCTCTCTCTCTCTCTCTCTCTCTCTCTCTCTCTCTCTCTCTCTCTCTCTCACACACACACACACAAATGCACCATTGACACAACTCGCTCCTCGCAACCAGCAAAACAACTTGCCCCTCACATACAGTAGGCAGGAGCTTCGCAACACACAGACACACACACACACACACACACACACACACACATACACACACACACACACACACACACACACACACACACACACATATATATACATATAATGACAAAAGCTATACCAGGCTAATGACACTGTAAGGTCACACAATGCCGTTCTGGAAACACAGAGGGTGGGGGTCACCTGCTGTCACTGATTGTAACAATCTTAGATATTTTCAACGTGACACACACTAAATCCAGCCTTCCAGCACAGAGATAAGATATCTGGCAGCATCTGGTCTCCTGATAACAGACGGAACTACCCTGACGTCATAGGATGATTTACAAACCTTTAATGAGCATGATGGTAATTACAACCACAACCAGGTCATTACGTTACCCCTCGTATACCACAATGGTCAGCACTCACAACAAGATCATACAAACACAAAATCAAAATTCTGAAGGAAAAAAAAGTGGCCAGAATACAGTCGTGTATTTTTGAGGCTTTATATACTCTATCTTAAAATAGATAATAGATAATAGATAAAGACCTTTGTGTGTAACACTAAGGTAATATAAAAGTGACCAGAAAATTCGGGTACCGACCAATAAATTAGTTATTTCTATTTAAAATGGTTTATCTCAGACTTGAAGATCTATCATTAGAATGATCAAAACAACAGTGTTGCTCATTACCTGCCTAACTACAGGGCTTGGGTAAGGTATGTAGCATTACCACCTGCAGGTGTGGCAACACTGTGTCTCCTGGTGCACTGGTACCTGACTAGTGGTAGCTGTACCGTCTGGGGTACCATGCTAGAAGTGCACCAGACGGTACGTGGTGTTTGACGGTACAATCGTGCGTGAAAATACATTTATAGGTTCAGGAATTTTCTAAAGATACGTTTAAGTGTAAAGGAATTTGGACGTTATACATGAATAATATATATATGTATTCCTTTTTTTTTTGTCATGTAATGATTTAAACTTCAGATGTCATCACAGTATTTCACGCTGTTATGATAACAGATGCAAAATAGAACAGTGGTACGTCCATTATGAAATTACAGTGTACCCATGTACCGTCAGCTACTCCTACAGGCATGTTGTGACGCGCTAGTCGGACTAAAGACGAATGAACGGTACTTAAAAGCAAGAGGATATCAAGGCGTACAACAACTAAGATTGCCTCACTCTAAGACTCGATCATTTACGAAGGAACTGCCAATTCCTCGAGATCACTCTACAGGTCGGATTTATAATACGTTACACCTTGTCGGTCCTCTGCAGATCATGGACTTGGCAAAGTTTTGATTGCTACATGGGACACAAGACCTTTGGACAACTCTATAGCCTGTTATTTCTCTCTAGACTCATTCCCTGCTGTTACAGCTAGGCACAGAAATCCCAGCAGCAGCTAAGACTATCCCAGCAGTCAGATGCTTGTCATCCTAGCAACCTCATCCACGCTTACATCCTAGCGAACACGGTGTCAAGCATATCAACAAATCAGGTTAAAATTCCACTCATGCCAACAGATGAACACACGCGCGCGCGCCCGAGCGAGCAACCACAGCAGCTAAAGCAAGCCATCCCAGAGGCAGCAGTCGAGGGTATCCCAGCAACAGCTCAGGACCTCATAGCTACTATATCTAGCCCTAGGGAATCCTAGCAGACGTCATAGCGACTATATCTAGCCCTAGGGAATCCTAGCAGACGTCATAGCTACTATATCTAGCCCTAGGGAATCCTAGCAGACGTCATAGCTACTATATCTAGCCCTAGGGAATCCTAGCAGACGTCATAGCGACTATATCTAGCCCTAGGGAATCCTAGCAGACGTCATAGCGACTATATCTAGCCCTAGGGAATCCTAGCAGACGTCATAGCGACTATATCTAGCCCTAGGGAATCCTAGCAGAAGTCATAGCTACTATATCTAGCCCTAGGGAATCCTAGCAGACGTCATAGCGACTATATCTAGCCCTAGGGAATCCTAGCAGACGTCATAGCGACTATATCTAGCCCTAGGGAATCCTAGCAGACGTCATAGCGACTATATCTAGCCCTAGGGAATCCTAGCAGACGTCATAGCTACTACATCTAGCCCTAGGGAGTCCTAGCATGAGTCAGGGGTCATTCCAGAAGCTATGATATTAAAGCCTACATACTCCAGTACCATCAAAGGTCACCTCAACGGCTAAACCCAGCCACACACGCCTCCTAGTAGCAGATATTGCCATCCTATCAGCACTTATGGCCATCCCAACAGCAGCTATGACCATCCCAAGAGCAGCTATGGCCATCCCAGCAGCAGCTATGACCATCACGTGAGCAACTAGGGCCATTCCAGCACAAACAGCTCTGTATATCCCAGTAAAAGCAATGGCCAGCCTAGCAGAAGCAGCTATGGTTACCCCAGTGTCAGCTATAACGATCCAATCTGTAGCTACAGCCATCCTAGCAGAAGCTATGACCATGCTAGCAGAAGATATACCCATCCCAGCAGTAGCTACAACCATCCTAGCAGAAGCTATGGCCATCCCAGCAGCACTAGCTATAACCATCCTAGCAGGAGCTATGGCCATCCTAATAACAGCTACAGCTATCCCAGCAGCAGCTATGGCCATCCCAACAGCATGTATAACCATCCTAGCACTACCTCTACCCATCCTAGCACTACCTCTACCCATCCTAGCACTACCTCTAGCCATCCCAGCAGCAACTATAGCCATTCCAGAGGAAGCTATGACCATCCCAGCAGCAGCAGCAGCTTAGACCATCCTAGCGACAGCTATGGCCATCCCAGAGGTAGCTTCGACTACCCCAGCAGTATCAGATAAAGCCATCCTAGCAAAGAGCAGCAGATCAGTTATGACCAGCCCAGCGGCAGCTACGACCATCCTAGCAGCAGCAACAGCTAAGGCCATCCTAGCGGCAGCTACGACCATCCTAGCAGCAGCAACAGCTAAGGCCATCCTAGCGGCAGCTACGACCATCCTAGCTGCAGCAGCAGCAGCAGCAGCTAAGGCCATCCTAGCGGCGGCAGCTAAGGCCATCCTAGCGGCGGCAGCTATGGCCATCCTAGCGGCGGCAGCCATGGCCATCCGATAAGCTAAACTCGGGCCACACACACTTACCCTACCGAGTGAATCCGTTCCTTGAACTCCATATATTGTCTCTTGCGATCAAAATGTTTCACCTGTGGGGGATAGAAAGAGAGAGAAGTCCATGTTAACATTAACACTGGCAGAGAGAGAGAGAGAGAGAGAGAGAGAGAGAGAGAGAGAGAGAGAGAGAGAGAGAGAGACTCTCTAAGAACAAGCTAATTAGGATTGAAGAAAGGAGTGAGGTGTTTTCACAAGTTAGCTATGTGAAAATTTCGGGTTAGAAAACATACATATATACATTTTCTAATGTCGTGACATCCTATACATGCGAACTGTGTTTACATCTTGGTATACCTCGTATACCTCTAAGTATCTACGCGTAAAATGAGTGTTTAGTAACTTATTTTTTACTGCAAAGTGAGTAATTAAGGCACAAGTTTAGGTTTTAAGACAATTAAGAAGTCTTTGAATGAACTACCCCTGAAATTACTGTTCGCTCCATCATTAATCGGGTTTCACATCATTAAAATCGAAGGCTCTTATGCCAAAAATCTCACAGAATAGCTCATGTAAAGGAAAATATGAATTACTAGTTTCTTTAGCAATATTAGGAGCGCGGAAAGAGAACAAAAGGGATGAAGACCCGTTTTCTACAAAGCGAGTCAGTGTGGAGGGGATACTTACCCAGTGGACGGGACAGGCCATCTCGTACAGACGACGCAGCTCTAAGCAGTGGTCACGGTGGATGTCCGGCAGGTCCAGGCACGCCCAGTACCGGTCTCGCGACTCCCAGCACGCTTTCCTCACGCCCTTGTCTCGGAACGACATCCTGGGACAAGCGTGAACCGGTCAAATACCTTATGGCCAAGATGTAAACATTAGACTATGACTAGGGTGCATGAAGTAAACATCAGGCAAGGAAACTAAAACGATTTTAAATGTTATTTTCTTTTTGTATACGAACGTGGAATAATTGTTCGCTTGATTTCTTGCGCACGACGGTACGACCCTTGGAGCACTTGGTACGACCACTGGAGCACTAGGTACGACACTGAACCACTAGGTACGACCCCTGGAGCACCACGGTCCGACACTTGAACACTAGGTATGACCCTTGGAACACTTGGTACGACTCTTGAGCACTAAGTACGACACTTGGAGCACTATGGTACGACCCTCAAGCACGAGTGTACTCCCCTTTGACCTGATCCTTCAAGACGGTGATCACATGACTTTGACAAGCCACAAGGCGAGTCCACATGGAATTTGCAATTGAATTCGAAATACTGAAGTCGACCCATATATATATATATATATATATATATATATATATATATATATATATATATATATATATATATATACATTTTCCTATGAGTCCACTGGGAAAATGAAACATGATAAGTTCCCAAGTGCACTTTCGTGTAATAATCATATATATATATATATATATATATATATATATATATATATATATATATATATATATATATATATATATATATATATATATATATAACCTGACGAACTTCAGAACCGGGGGATAAACGAATAAACTCATACGAGACGTAACAAACGTTGACAGGTGCAGCGGATGGCAACACCAACGACCTTTGCCTTATAATTAAGAAGATGAATGTGGGTGTTTGTCGTCCCCTGTGAGTAGGAGAAACACCACACACGAACACCGCACAACACGCCCATTAAGCAACAACTTTACGCAAAAGAAGAAAGATGTCTAACTTTGATCAGAAAAATTCCCTTATGTAACCCTGATTAAATATATCTACAAACGCTGCCGGACGGTGGGGGGGTGGAATTGTACGTCTGGCAGTGAAAATATCACTCCCTCCCACTCCCCCTGGGCGCAAAAATAAACCCCTCTCGGAATATATATATCAAGTGAGGGTAAATTTGCTGTTATTTAAAGCATACACACAAAAAAAGAGGGAAAACAGAAGTTAGAAGATAAATCTTGATTTCCCTAATGTTGGCTCTGAGTAAGTCTACATGTGTGCTTAACACTTGAATGTGGGAACTACTAAATCAAACGAAGGAGCATTACCTCTCGAGGACAATTTATCTCCTGGATACAATAGCTTCAGTCTTGAAGAGTGATGGCTTGACTCCCTGACAATATTAAACCTTGGCTCAACAGTAAAATGTTCCAGCAAGATGTATAATCATTCTTGAAGACCGATACCTTACGTCTCCCAGGGTACGATAACTTTACATTTCTAAAACTGTATCTCTTGCCCTTCCCAAGAAAAACACGACTCCTCGAGAACGAATATCTTGAATTAATCCCTTATCAATGGCGATTTCATTGCACATGTTAGAGTGATTAGATAAAGGAGTTAAAGGGTAATCACAGGCAGAGATTTTACACAAGAGGGTAATCTCATTACAGTATAAATGGGCCTCAGAACAACGTAGTGTTTCTTACCAAAGAGGCTACGGCTTTGATGTTTGTATTCGCGCATGCGTCTTGCCTTCGCTTAAAATATAATTTATAAATTTCGTTACCAACCCAGACCCAGCTGGATCACGTTAGCTACACTGAGTTTTAAGCGGCTCAGAGTGTGAAGTCATGGGGTAGGAGACTCCAAAGAGGTTGTCTAATTTAAGAATAATGTGAAAAGATGTCATTTATATCACGTAATAGCTAAAGACACAGATGATATGTTGTATTGATATAATATTATTGTTCCACTTTCGCAATTTGATTTAGGAATTAAGAAAGGAAGATAACACTTCTTGACCTAAATTTAAGATAAAGTTAGCCTTACATGAACAAAAAGTTGTTGAAAACTAATAAATACAATACACCCAGGCAGTACTCTAACATAAACAGACGGAGGGGGGGGGGGGGTGATTTACATGCAGAGTTTCCGTAAACACAAATAGGAAGCCATTACTCTGGTAGGTACGAAATTGCCATAGTGGACCATACCTTAATGTATGTAAATATTGTGGAAGCCTCAGTACTGAGTGATAGATGGACAGCTGCGCTACAGATAAACAGAGCGAGAGATATTTTGAGTTGTAATATACATAGATAGGGACCTATGTAATGACCAGGGGCTGGGGGAGGGAAATGCAGGCAGCTCACGAAAACAACTGACAAAATAATGACTGTAGGAGAGAGAGAGAGAGAGAGAGAGAGAGAGAGAGAGAGAGAGAGAGAGAGAGAGAGAGAGAGAGATTAAATGGGATATTATGAAGTTGAAAAACTAATATCTGACAATGAGATGTTAAGCATCCATACGTGTAGCGAAGGTCATGATGTTACACATTTGTGTAGGCTATGGTACAGATGGACTAAACACTTAATCATAAACATCTGGGCGCTTTAAGAAAACAAAATTAGATGTTCTATGGTACGAATCCTAAATTAACGCGGGTACACACACACACACACACACACACACACACTGACACACACACACACACACACACACATACACATGACCCTTGCTTAAGTGATGGTGTAAGAGTTAGGCCTGTCATCTGCCAGGGTCATTTAAGGTCGTCAGTGTCACTATACCCGACATCTCAAGATTTGGATCACCTCCTTCAGATGTTCGAGATAATTCCTCAGATATTCACGCCCTCGCTACATACATGGCGGCGCCTGGCAACTGTGATTCTATTTAACACCCCCCCCCCCCCTGCACAACACTGAACCCCCGCTATGGACGATGAATAACACTCATTTTAATGTAAACCATTTGCAAATAACTTCAATAACCGTAGGGAAAAGGGGTTTTCGCTTATCCTAAATAGTACAGCTCAAAGGAATTGATCTCATTTGAACGCAACAGAATAAGAAATTCCAACCCAATCGCACTAAAGTTAATGAGGATAATGTTATAAATCTAAATGTTAGGTTATATCATTGATGGGATGGTTCGTTAGGTCTTGTGAACCAGCAGGACCAATCAGCGTCTGCTGTGGCTGCCTCTTAATCCATCCCCCCCCCCTTCCTTCCTCCCCCACCGTCTGACCAATCAGCACCGCCCAAATTAGATTCGGTTTGGTCACTGCTCTAAACAGTTGTTGTTCTTGTTGTTTGTTGGGTTTTACGGCCATCGACCTATGAGGAAGGTCATTAGACCTGCCATAAAGAGGTCAGTCTATAACTGTAATTGTCCCGATACACTTTTCATGACCAGCTATTTCAGCTACTCACAAACTCACTTAAAAGAACTTGAACAATAACTTAACAACTTCATATTACTAACAATAGCTTCACATGAGTACGTTGCCGCCTATTATATGTTTAACGACCTCTTGTGACCCCGGGGTTTGAATGATGGTTGACAGGTTAAGTCAAAAAATTAAGTTTCCGTCACTAATGGAAGGTTCTCTGATCTCCCTTCACCACTCACCCGAAGAGAGAGTTTACAGAACTTTTTTTTTTATCCCACAAAGATCCGCCATCAAGGCTTCTACAATCCTACGAATTTAAATATGAAAATTTTTCCTTTTTTTTTTCCACCATTAACTGAACATGGACGGCGTGTCGTAGAAGTGTCAGAACCGAAAGCAATATAACGAACGAATTACGTGTGACACACAAGCGCTTGGTTCGTTGTCTTATAACGTCAATACCTCAATCTTCACTATATGTTGGTAACCACAGCAACAGCATCGTACAAAATGTTCACAAAAATTTAGGACTGAGTCGTCATCACATTCTAAAAGACAAAGTTTTACTTTAAGTCAGATTTGTAAAGAATTTGGTTTTCTATACGTCTGCAAAATCCATGTTATTGTACAATTCCTGTATCAAAAAAATATTTACTATTTCTATAAATGGTTCAGTCATCTTGTACAAACGCCCCCATACAACTGGTTATATCTTTTGAACTAGGATTTATATGACGAAAAAACTTTTCCCTAGCATGTTAATGGTGCATGGAGCCCATAATTTGCACCAGTTACAAAAAATAGATAGATAGATAGATAGATAGATTTCCATCAGTGTTCCCAAATGATGAGGTTACCTCATCGCTCGGTCTCAAGAGGTAGAACAGCAAATCACCACTTAAACGACCATTAGGCTTCACCGAGAGCCTAGTTAACAACGCTATAGGAATCCTGTTAGCTTCCATTACTTTTCTCAAGACATCCATCCATCCCTCACTACTTCATCCGTCAGAAAATGAAGCCACTAACACAGATGGCTTATCCATAAGGGCCTGGGTTATTATATAGTTGGGTAGTTAGTTTAAATTAGGTGGGAGTTGAAGTGGTGGTAGGCAGTCAAGTTAGGTCAAGGTGCAACGAAGTAAAAATTACGTTCTAGAAGAATCACGCAATTGAACTTAGCTTATCTTATCTTCCACCATTGTTTAGATGATTATATGGTAAATTACGTCCGGTCTGGTTGGTAGAATAAAAGAATTAACTCCACTCTATGACTACTTATCGTTTTCAAAGATCAAACCTTAGTATTCAAAAGGTCAAGTTACTGTACTCAAAAAGGTTAATTTATCGTACTTGAAGATGTTAATATTTATCTATTTCACGTTCCTCTAATTCCATATGATTTTCCCATCCTTTCTGAAAAGCAGTTTTTTTTTTTACGTAGAATGAAAGATGTATTGACGACCTCAGAGACACTTTGAGGATCTTGGTAAGCACTACGCGTCTCAATAATGGCCCTAATGAATCATCGTAAAAGGCCATCCAAACCTGCTGTACAGGAATTTATTATAATGATAAGAAAACGTTGAGGTGACGCACTTGGCGCCATGACTAGCCTAGCCTCGCCCAGACCAGGTGATGGGCGTGCGTCACGCAAACCCATCTCACCATTCCCCCCTTCCTCCCTCCCTACACCCCATACTCCCTCTCCCTTCCCAAAACTCCCCCTTCCTCCAGTGTTGATGATTTCAAATAATTCATGCTTATTAACTTCATATATTCCTGCTCCACCATTATCCACTTTTAATGATATTAATTAAGTACACAGCATCTTCAGCCATTATGAGCTGTTATATGACTATATTCGTTTCGTTCGCTAAACCTTATGACCTCTGGGCACGACAGTAAAGGTCAGGTCAAAGGCCAGGGCATTATATGACCCTAGGGTCGTACGGTCATGCTCAAGGGACGAAGCGCTGATTGGCCCTACAGTTCCACCTTCCCTCCCTCCACAAGATTTGGACGATAAATATGTATTTTATGATTATGAATTTGCCGATCGTAAAGGCAAGATAACATCATCAGTATACAGACTTTATGATCATGATATATGAAGGCAAAGTGAACCTAATGCGTCCTTAGCGTAAGATACGAAGCTGTAAATCGTGTTGGGTCATAACTATGTATCATTTTATAGAGTGAGTTGTGGGTGTTGAAGGGGCAGCATTGCCAATGTTTGATACAAGCTACAAGGTTGAGGAGGCTGTGAACACTGCAAGGGCTTATTGTAGAATTGATATTGTAGACCGTACTGGTTATAACAGATCCTGAACTATACAACGATTGTATAAATGGTCAAAATACTGCATAGGTTGTATTGTTTACACTGTGCAGGTTGTAGAAGTTGTATATCTACTGTTCTGTAGTGGATGTGAAAAGCTGCAGGATCTACAGATAATGTAGTTACTAAGGTTATTGGAATGAGCAAATCATATCTATAGACTAAACAGTAAATTTAGCTTGTATTGGTCGCAGACTACGTACACTTTATTGATCTTCGACTAGGCTGTGTGTAAACTGTAGATGATACAGATGGGAAACCCCCCGAGTATATAGGGTATACTTGTAGAATACATAATGTAAACTTTACGCATAAAAAACTACTTAATCTGTAGACTACAGGGGTTTCGTGGAGTGGCAAATATGCACATTGTCATCTGTAAGCAATCTGGTGGATGTAGGAAGCCGCTGTAGACATGTCTAGGTTGTGGTGTTGGAATATACTTTTGTGTGTGTGTGTGTGTGTGTGTGTTGTTTTGCAATGGTGCAATACGTAGTTTGTGTTCGTGGCGAGGAAGGAAATACATCACGGTTTGGAACTGGGGAAATAAGTTAGCACTGTGTATGGCGTGTGTTATACTGTTTCTCAAGTGAACTCCAAGTTAAAATACACTCCCTGTCTTACTGAGGTTTGGTCATCATCTCTTGAAAGATTGTGTAGAAATCTGTTTAAACGTTTTTGATATATATACACCATAAGGTTTTGATTGGGTAAGGCACTGGGGTTTGATCTCTTAAGTTTCTCTCATTTGGCTTCCCTTTCCTCTCTGTGTATCCTCGTATCTAACTTCATTTCTGGTCGACCTACCTCTGTAGATTTTGATGGATCAACCTCTCTACCTTTCCCCTGTCAACAGAGGTTTCCTTCAAAGCCCATCCTGTCTCCTAAAATCATCCTTCCTTTTCCTCAACAATTTCCTTTCTTCAGCTGATAACCAAACACATTCATGTGCTGACGACTTAACACTGCCTTCCTCTACTTCCTTCATCTAATGTTGATAACATCAATAAACTGAGACATAGACAGGACATCACAATAGGGTAGAAAGAACCAGGTTATGTTTAACGCCTCCGAAACCCAATTCCTGCCCATCTGTCACTCTAAACAAGCCCTCATAACTTCCATGTCTCTTTTGATGGTTCTGTAGTTCTACCACTTAACACAATGAACACACTTGGTGTCCCTTACAGTGAATCCGATCTTCCACCACTTAACACAGTGAACACACTTAAGTTTCTCTTGAAGTCTACCCTATCTCTCACTCCTTCACACAATGAACACACTTGGAGTCCCTTAACATCTATCCTATTTTTCACCCCTTAACACACTGACCACACAGTTGTCGTCATTGCAACATCTGTCCTTATCTTGAAAGCCTCACATTGCACAAATAGCTGAGAGTCTGCCTCTAAGGAACTAACAGTCCCGTTTAGATGCCGTAAATTCTTTTTTTTTCTCTCTCTCTGCACAGTTGTTCCGTTTATAAAAAGAACTGCTCCGTTCCGCTATGGAGCAGTGTTCTCACATTTAGGGAGTTTGTAGATCTACGTCCTCCTTACTAGACGGAGCGGAGTCAAAAGTAACTTCAGTTTCTAATCTCTCCCAGACTCACCTGACAGTTTGACTCACGTGACCTATACCATAATGTTTGTCCACTTTCCTTCTTCCTACAGGTATTACGTATGGTTTCTGTGTACCTTCGACATTAATCAGGTTATCACTTGAGCAAGCTACAGTATCACACAGTAAATGTATGGCTATTGGCAACTCAAGGTTGGGCAGTTCTGATATTTCTTTCTTTCCCTACACGTCAAGGGTTTAGGATCTCTCTACCCGCCTCAAGTCTTCCCTAACAACTATGTCTGACGCTTTTTAGAAGGCGGGTTTTGCAATGCCTCAGAAATTCCTACAATATTTTTCGTCTTATCTCATTTTAACCTTCAGTTCTCAATACAGGCTCGGCCTCAATGTGGATATTTGTCTGTATTGGAAGCATCTTATGTATGTATATATATATATATATATATATATATATATATATATATATATATATATATATATATATATCAAAGAAATATCCTTAATTAGGGTGTTCAGTTGACCGCGTCGCTTCAGCATAATCACTCATTCTTTTGAGTTTCCAAGTCATATTTAGCATTACGGAACCAGGCCTTCCCTAGACGAGACAGCAGCAGCAGCCCATACAAGGAACGAATCACCCAATTGTATAATTGGAACCATGGTTCAGAGGCCAGGAATCACCGGAATGACGTTTGAACATCATCACAACGTCCCCCACAACGCGTTTTCTTCGAGGGTATGAGGATGCTATTTGTATAATGTGGAGTTTCCAAGATAAATGTTATGGTGTAGACTAGGATGTTTACTGCGCTGAGTGGCTGGCTGGATCACTGGGACGTGTGTGTGAGAGTTGTGGGTTGAGGGTGGGTGGGTTGTAAGGCAAGAGGTAATAGGATGGTATTTTGGTTGTACGGCAAGAGGTAATAGGATGGTGTTTTGGTTGTAAGGAGAGAGGTAATAGGATGGTGTTTTGGTTGTAAGGCAAGAGGTAATAGGATGGTGTTTTGGTTGTAAGGAGAGAGGTAATAGGATGGTGTTTTGGTTGTAAGGAAGAGGTAATAGGATGGTGTTTTGGTTGTAAGGAGAGAGGTAATAGGATGGTGTTTTGGTTGTAAGGCAAGAGGTAATAGGATGGTGTTTTGGTTGTAAGGCAAGAGGTAATAGGATGGTGTTTTGGTTGTAAGGAAGAGGTAATAGGATGGTGTTTTGGTTGTAAGGAAAGAGGTAATAGGATGGTGTTTTGGTTGTAAAGGAAGAGGTAATAGGATGGTGTTTTGGTTGTATGTAAGGAGAGAGGTAATAGGATGGTGTTTTGGTTGTAAGGCAAGAGGTAATAGGATGGTGTTTTGGTTGTAAGGAAGAGGTAATAGGATGGTGTTTTGGTTGTAAGTAAGAGGTAATTTTGGTTGTAAGAGTTGTTATATCTCGCTCTGAGTGTGAGGAGGATGTTGTGATGGAAGGTGAGGCAGATGGAGCGAGGTCGAGATGGGAAGGTGGTCTGAATGAAGGTTGTTGGAATGTGATGTATTGTTGTGGCGGTGTTGTTGGGTCGTTTGGCGAACGAGTCAATTGGGTTATTTACTAACGGTTGGGAAATACTGTCTATCAGGGGACGAGATCGTACCATTACCACAGATTTTATTATTTTCATTTTTTTTTCTTACTAACTCGATTGTTTTTGTTACTCTCACTCCTGTATTTGTAAACAGTGTAGGAATTCCCTGCTTATTGCCTGGCGAGCATCGACAAACACAACAACAACAACAACAAAACCCAGTTTTTTTTGTTCTTTTTTTTCTATTTTTAAAGGTATGGCCTCGCCTGGGAATCGAACCCGGCTCTCTCTCTCTCTCTCTCTCTCTCTCTCTCTCTCTCTCTCTCTCTCTCTCTCTCTCTCTCTACCCCTCTTGCTTTGTGAGGTATGCACGATCACCACACACACACACACACACACACACACACCTTGGTGGCCTTCTTCACCACAGTCCTCACCACAGTGGCACATACCTGCACCGAGGGCACGGTGAGGCTTGTGGCCGGGTCCTATTTCTGTTACGCTTCCTCTCTCTCTCTCTCTCTCTCTCTCTCTCTCTCTCTCTCTCTCTCTCTCTGCCCAACAGACTTTCCTCTCCCTCCCTTGTCAACTTACTCCCCAACTTCCCCTCTTCTCCCCAAGTTGTACATACACGTTCGGGGCTTCGTCGCTCAGCGGTGGCGTAGGGGGGGGGGGGGGGGTGTTGTAGTAGTCTCTCGTTCGAAACCCACTAACCATTAACAGGCCTTCGTCCAGTGTCTTGTAACGATGGTACGGTTTCCCCCAAGCTCCCCGGATCTCGAGACCATGTATGTTGGGTCTGGGGCTGTGTGTGACTCGCTCAGAGAACAGGGACTTGAATCATAAGGTCACAGGGTGAATCATAAGGTCACAAGGTGAATCATAAGGTTACAAGGTGAATCATAAGGTCACAGGGTGAATCATAAGGTCACAGGGTGAATCATAAGGTTACAAGGTGAATCATAAGGTCACAGGGTGAATCATAAGGTCACTAGGTGAATCATAAGGTCACAGGGTGAATCATAAGGTCACAAGGTGAATCATAAGGTCACAAGGTGAATCATAAGGTCACTAAGTGAATCATAAGGTCACAGGGTGAATCATAAGGTCACAGGGTGAATCATAAGGTCACATGGTGAATCATATGGTCACAAGGTGAATCATAAGGTCACAAGGTGAATCATAAGGTCACATGGTGAATCATAAGGTCACAGGGTGAATCATAAGGTCACAAGATGAATCATAAGGTCACAAGATGAATCATAAGGTCACAGGGTGAATCATAAGGTCACAAGGTGAATCATAAGGTCACAGGGTGAATCATAAGGTCACAAGATGAATCATAAGGTCACAGGGTGAATCATAAGGTCATAAGGTGAATCATAAGGTCACAAGGTGAATCATAAGGTCACAAGATGAATCATAAGGTCACAAGATGAATCATAAGGTCACAAGGTGAATCATAAGGTCACAAGGTGAATCATAAGGTCACAGGGTGAATCATAAGGTCACAAGGTGAATCATAAGGTCACAGGGTGAATCATAAGGTCACAAGGTGAATCATAAGGTCACAAGGTGAATCATAAGGTCACAGGGTGAATCATAAGGTCACAAGGTGAATCATAAGGTCACAAGGTGAATCATAAGGTCACAAGGTGAATCATAAGGTCACAAGGTGAATCATAAGGTCACAGGGTGAATCATAAGGTCACAAGATGAATCATAAGGTCACAAGGTGAATCATATGGTCACAAGGTGAATCATAAGGTCACAGGGTGAATCATAAGGTCACAAGGTGAATCATAAGGTCACAGGGTGAATCATAAGGTCACAAGATGAATCATAAGGTCACAGGGTGAATCATAAGGTCACAAGGTGAATCATAAGGTCACAGGGTGAATCATAAGGTCACAAGATGAATCATAAGGTCACAGGGTGAATCATAAGGTCACAGGGTGAATCATAAGGTCACAAGGTGAATCATAAGGTCACAGGGTGAATCATAAGGTCACAAGATGAATCATAAGGTCACAGGGTGAATCATAAGGTCACAAGATGAATCATAAGGTCACAAGGTGAATCATAAGGTCACAAGGTGAATCATAAGGTCACAAGATGAATCATAAGGTCACAAGATGAATCATAAGGTCACTAGGTGAATCATAAGGTCACAAGGTGAATCATAAGGTCACAAGGTGAATCATAAGGTCACAAGGTGAATCATAAGGTCACAAGATGAATCATAAGGTCACAAGGTGAATCATAAGGTCACAAGATGAATCATAAGGTCACAAGGTGAATCATAAGGTCACAAGGTGAATCATAAGGTCACAGGGTGAATCATAAGGTCACAAGGTGAATCATAAGGTCACAAGGTGAATCATAAGGTCACAGGGTGAATCATAAGGTCACAAGATGAATCATAAGGTCACAAGGTGAATCATAAGGTCACAAGGTGAATCATAAGGTCACAAGATGAATCATAAGGTCACAAGATGAATCATAAGGTCACAAGATGAATCATAAGGTCACAAGGTGAATCATAAGGTCACAAGATGAATCATAAGGTCACAAGATGAATCATAAGGTCACAAGGTGAATCATAAGGTCACAGGAGGTTCGTGGTGTGGACCGGAGATGTCTTCGTGTACGGGGTGGAGTCTGTGTACGGGGTGGAGTTCGTGTACGGGGTGGAGTTCGTGTACGGGGTGGAGTTCGTGTACGGGGTGGAGTTCGTGTACAGGGTGGAGTTCGTGTACGGGGTGGAGTTCGTGTACAGGGTGGAGTTCGTGTACGGGGTGGAGTTCGTGTACGGGGTGGAGTTCGTGTACAGGGTGGAGTTCGTGTACGGGGTGGAGTCTGTGTACGGGGTGGAGTTCGTGTACGGGGTGGAGTTCGTGTACGGGGTGGAGTTCGTGTACGGGGTGGAGTTCGTGTACAGGGTGGAGTTCGTGTACGGGGTGGAGTTCGTGTACGGGGTGGAGTTCGTGTACGGGGTGGAGTTCGTGAGTTGTGATCGTGCATGGCGTGGTCTGGGGGAGGGGGTCTGACTGTATTCCTGTATTAAGTTACAGCCTCTGTATCCTCCTTCATCATGGTACATAGAGTCTACGTCAGGTCTTATGGTGTGTTGTCTCTGTCTCGACCACGCAAGGTGTTTGAATACAGCTGTATCGACAAGGGGGGGAGGGAGGGGGGAAGCGGACCTGCAATGTTTGTGGTGTATAGATAGATAGTGATGAGTGGGTACCTCCTCTCTCTCTCTCTCTCTCTCTCTCTCTCTCTCTCTCTCTCTCTCTCTCTCTCTCTCTCTCTCTCTCTCTCTCTCTCTCTCTCTCTGTGTGTGTGTGTGGCAAAGGCAAAGGAATTCAAACACAAACAACTATATCTATCAAGTCTATCAAGAGAGAGAGAGAGAGAGAGAGAGAGAGAGAGAGAGAGAGAGAGAGAGAGAGAGAGAGAGAGAGGTGTAGAGGGTAGGACCATTGGAGGGGAAAAAGAGACGTAGGTGTAGGAGAGAGAGAGATGTGAGCACTTGGTGTGACGTAGGTGTAGGAGGGTCTGCGTTGATGAGTACACAAGGTGTAGATAGTCCATCTGACAGGCGTAGATGGTACAGTAGAAGGATGTAGATGTAGACAGTACACTAGATGGGTGTTGATAGTATGAGAGACGGGTGTCAAGGCCACAGTAGACAGTAGTAAACTATATGGCTGTAGATAGTATGAGAGACGGGTAGATGACACAGTAGATGGTACACTACATGAATGTAGACAGGAAAAATGAGACATGTAGACGGTAGATACGGTGGATAATACACTAGACGGCTGTAGACAGTAAGAGAGACAGGAGTAGGTGTTATACCAAGCGAGTGTGTATATCGTACACTAGACGCGTGTAGACAGCACAGTGGACGGGTGTAGATGGGGCTGGAGACAGGTATAGATAGTTCAGTAGACGGGTATAGACGGTATAGGAGACGAGTGTAGATAGTACAGTGGACGGACGTAGATCGTACAGTATACGGTTGTAGACGGTTCAGTAGACAGGTGTAGACGGTTCAGTAGACGGTACAGGTGTAGACGGTTCAGTAGACAGGTGTAGACGATACAGTAGACGGGTGTAGACGGTACAGTATATGGTTGTAGACGGTACAGGACACGGTTGTAGACGGCACAGTATACGATTGTAGACGGTACAGTAGACGGTTGTAGACGGTACAGCAGACAGGTGTAGACGGTACAGTATACGGTTGTAGACGGTGCAGCAGACAAGTGTAGACGGTACAATAGACGGCACAGTCTAAGGTTGTAGACGGTACAGTATACGGTTGTAGACGGTGCAGCAGACAGGTGTAGACGGTACAGTAGACGGTAGAGCGGACGGGTGTAGACGGTAGAGCGGACGGGTGTAGACGGTACAGCGGACGGGTGTAGACGGTACAGCGGACGGGTGTAGCCGGTACAGCGGACGGGTGTAGACGGTACAGCGGACGGGTGTAGACGGTACAGCGGACGGGTGTAGACGGTAGAGCGGACGGGTGTAGACGGTTCAGCGGACGGGTGTAAACGGTACATCGGACGGGTGTAGACGGTTCAGCGGACGGGTGGTGTAGACGGGAGATGCTGCAGCGTGGGGTTGGGGTGGGGGGGAGACACAGTAGTGGGTGAGGAGGAGGGAGGGGGGGAGGAGGGAGGACGGGGTTGTCTATGTATAGCCTGGACAACCTCATTCATAACCAGAGCGCCAGGACTAACCCAGTGGTCCCCACTCTCTCTCTCTCTCTCTCTCTCTCTCTCTCTCTCTCTCTCTCTCTCTCTCTCTCTCTCTCTCTCTCTCTCTCTCTGTGTACCCTGCCTGCTTGTGAGCTGTGTGTGTGTGTGTGTTCTCTTGCTTTGCTTAACAAGGGGGGAGCCGCTGTGTCACACACTGCCACACACATCACTGTGGTGAACGTATGTCACAACCCCGCTCTACGCTGACCAATCCACGACGGTACGACCACCCTTGAGCACGACGGTACAACGATCCTTGAGCACGACGGTACGATCCTTGAGCACGACGGTACAACGACCCTTGAGCACGACGGTACGATCCTTGAGCACGACGGTACAACGACCCTTGAGCACGACGGTACGATCCTTGAGCACGACGGTACGACCCTTGAGCACGACGGTACCATCCTTGAGCACGACGGTACGATCCTTGAGCACGACGGTACGATCCTTGAGCACGACGGTACCATCCTTGAGCACGACGGTACGACCCTTGAGCACGACGGTACGATCCTTGAGCACGACGGTACGACCCTTGAGCACGACGGTACCATCCTTGAGCACGACGGTACAACGACCCTTGAGCACGACGGTACAACAACTCTTGAAGGCGAGGGTACAATCCTTGAACACATAAAACACTCCGCTAGATGAAAAGTCTAAGAAATTGTAACACAAATTAGTAACTAAAGTTTGTATAGTGTCACCATGGTTATGATTATCATTATTATTATTATTATTATTACTATTATCATTACTACTATTATTACGATAATAACGATAATAATAATAATAATAATGATAATAATGATGATAATAATAATAATAATAATAATAATAATAATAATAATGATAATAATAATAATTATCATTATCATTATTATTATCATTATTATTATCATTATTATTATCATTATCATTATTATTATTATTATTATTATTATTATTATTACTCCCTCCAACTACTGGATTACCTTATCATCTATAATAATTTAGACAGGTCATAATCACCTGGTCTACCATGACTGCTGCTCGAGAGCAAACCAAACCACTTCAAGACATTTGGGTCGAATTTCATGTTGACCTTGTCTGCTGTGTGAGTGGCAGCCCTGGCCAGGCTCCCAGGCAACTGTGGGTCAGGTGTATACACCATGGGGGGGGGGGACTTTGTGCTTAAAAGACCTTTGTGACCACTCACAACACACACACACACACACACACACACACACACATCATTCCTCTCTATATAATCTACAGTTGCTTTCACTTTATCTTCCTTTGCTCATCTTCATTTTCAAGAGCGCTAACTGGTTGTGTTTTGCAGTGCAAGCGCTGTGTTTGCAGAACACACAATCAAGAGACGCGAGGTAAAATGTACATCATTATTTGGCAGTGAACGGTATTAAATAAAGGGATAATGTTTATGTATATCTACGTTATTGTTGGGTTAGTTGATGTCAAATTATAGAAGAGTTGTAAAAGATCACAACCTCACGTAGCCTCACCGAATGACAGAAATGGTTGTAATGCCACTCTATTTCTCTCTACCCCACACACCAGCCTGTTGTAATAATCTCTTCCATTCTTCTCTTCATAACTATAACCATAATTTCTTTAAAAAAATGTAATCCCTTCCATTCTTCTCTTCATAACTATAACCATAATTTCTTTAAAAAAATGTAATCTCTTCCATTCTTCTCTTCATAACTATAACCATAATTTCTTTTAAAAAAAAAAAGTAGGGATGCCAAACATCTGTAGAGATTTAATATATTCCATCATTTTCTTTCGTACGCCACATTCACTTTCCCCCGAGAATCGAACCCAGGCTACGAAAAATGATGGGCGGAGAGAGCGTTGTTGTTCCCTTTAGACAACCAGTAATTCAAATACAACGTTTCTAAAACTTAAGCCAGGGCGATGATCAGACTCCAGTCCTTACAGGAGCTGCTAAAATCAACTTAAAGACACCTGGGTAATGGCTGTATATATCAGAACATGTCATGCAAAGCTGTGTTCTCACTCCATTGTCAGAGAGACCCGGGTTCGATTCTCAGGCGCAGATTGCGGGTATAAATCTAATTACGAGAGTAAATTAATATTTACAGACATCTACGAGAGTAAATTAATATTTACAGACATCTACGAGAGCAAATTAATATTTTTTTTTACAGTGTTCCTAACACCACGTTCAAGGACTCCCACTGTAAAATTTCAATAAAAAAGTTGGGGAAAAAAAATAAAGATAAATGAACAATTTATCCCTGGGTGTTGTCAGTACGAGGTCGTCCATCATTGCCTAGTTAACAAGGGCCACTAGGCTCGTTGACGGTCAGTAGGGTGGATGCTGAAGAGGGGGAGACTTATATAAACTGGCTTACAAGGATAGGTTAGGTAAGGGATAGATAACAAGTGTACGCATGGGATAGAAGTATCTATTTGTTTAATGGATGGAAGGATAAGGATATAAGAGCCATTGGCGCGAAGGAGAGTGGAAACAATTTATAACTTGGCCTATTCCAAACATGGCTCAGGAGTAAACCTATTTATTTCCTTGGAGGTCATATAAATTGAGTTACATTAGTTAGAAAGGCTTCGCCACTCGTTAAATACCAGATTTATCTAAGTAATGGTTGTAGTTATGGCTGGGTGGTGGCATGACACGGGTATATATATATGAGCGGGGAGGCAGGACACTGACTGAATATGTCGTGAAGACCATGATGATGACTGGAGAGGGCTCTCTCTCTCTCTCTCTCTCTCTCTCTCTCTCTCTCTCCTGCCACTGACGTCAGACGCGTCTGAGGGGGGGGGGGGGAAAGCATTTCAGCCACGCCGGGTCGTATCGAGGAGTACTTAGACACGAAGGATGGTGACGGGGGAGGGGCGGAGAAGGAGGAGGAGGAGGAGCAATATGACAAACTGTCATGCGTACAAGGGCGCGGCCGATAACGCGGGTCTGTCGCCGGGGGCAAGCAAAGGTCATGGGCAGGCGTCTCGCCTGACCTCGACGACCTCTGTTGGCCTGCCAAGCGTCGTTGTTTCTTACTGGTGATGGGAAGTGCAGGGATGAATGGGTGGTGATGGAAGTGCAGGGATGAATGGGTGGTGATGGGAAGTGCAGGGATGAATGAGGGAGGAGTGAAATAACCCTTGAGATGCGACCTTTACGGGTAAGGTCTGAGGTTAGCTCACCCTATGTTTAAGGGTCGTACCGCCGTGCTCAAGGGTCGTACCGTCGTGCTCAAGGGTCGTACCGTCGTCGTGCTCAAGGGTCGTACCGTCGTGTTCAAGGATCGTACCGTCGTGCTCAAGGGTCGTACCGTCGTGCTCAAGGGTCGTTCCGTCGTGGTCAAGGGTCGTACCGTCGTGCTCGGTGGTATGAACGAATGGTGGATATCAAAGATACGGAAAATAATGATAAAATTAGATAATGTAATTGTCTTTTGCGACAACCCATGACGAGGAACAGAATTAATCTATCAAAAATATTTCCACACACACAGGCTGACCCGACCCAATACTGCTAAAGAGCAATATAAACCAGGTTTTTGGTAATTTTAAACCCGTATACCTGTCTTTTAATAGGAGGCATAAATAAGGATTTAAACTCAAAAGGAAAATATAATATAGCAACAGAAGATATCTGGCAACTCCAATTTCCTCAGTGGCCCGGATGTAAACATAACGGATGCAAATGGCGCATGCGATTTTGTCTTTTTCTTCTTTTTCTGTGTATGATCTTTGCATGTCACAATGACGTCCATGCGCGTGACGAAACCTGAGTATCGACACTAAGGAAAACTAACACATTCCCCCACGTCATTAATCTAACTTTACCTTACATAACCTAAATTCAACAGCTTACCCTACCTAACCTCAATTCACGATATTGCAAAAAAAAAAGCCTCCTCCATGTTTGCACAGCCCGCCTGTGCAAACAGCTTTGATAGGAGAAGGGGAAAAAAAAAAATAAAATATACCCTCCTACTGACGTTCATCCACACAGTGCAACCCACTTAAAACTACACAGTTTCCCTTAAGTGATTACTACGTTTCTTCCTATTTCGTATATATTTGCACTACATCTCTGTCCTTCAGTGTCTTCCTAACAACCATTCCCCGGGAAGGTTATAATTAACACACACACACACACACACTTGTTAATGACAGAAAATGGCGACAGTCACATTAATGATACATTAACTACGCATAAATGTCGACCGAAGAGCCCCCAAAAATCCTAGTATTTTTATCGTATTTCTTAAGAAAGTGAGGGTTTAATGAGACCCACTAAGGCCATTATTTCTCTACTCATTTTCAAAAGACTTATCACGGAAATAAACAAAAAATAGATGTATCTCGGTGAGGCTTTGGTGACAGATAAACCACCGTATGTAAACCTGAATTTACATAAAAACTTGTAAAATGGATTTACGTGTGAGTGAGAGAGTGAGTGAGTGTGTACGAATGGCTGGTTGTGACAAGATTCCGCCCCACCTCAGGGTGTCCATAAGACTTGCCTTCTCCTCCCCACAACGCCTCCTCCTCCTCCTCCCCACAAACGCCTCCTCCTCCTCCCCACAACGCCTCCTCCTCCTCCTCCCCACAACGCCTCCTCCGCCTCCTCACAACGTCTCCTCCTCCTCCCCACAACGCCTCCTCCTCCACCTCCCCACAACGCCTCCTCCTCCTCCTCCCCACAACGCCTCCTCCTCCTCCTCCCCACAACGCCTCCTCCTCCTCCTCCCCACAACGCCTCCTCCTCCTCCTCCTCCCCACAACGCCTCCTCCGCCTCCTCCCCACAACGCCTCCTCCTCCCCACAACGCTTCCTCCTCCCCACAACGCTTCCTCCTCCCCACAACGCCTCCTCCTCCTCCTCCTCCCCACAACGCTTCCTCCTCCTCCTCCCCACAACGCCTCCTCCTCCTCCTCCCCACAACGCCTCCTCCTCCTCCTCCCCACAACGCCTCCTCCTCCTCCCCACAACCACCCAGGTAAAGATACGGCCGTAAACACCCACCCAGGGAAGACGTGTTGATGTGTTGCGACTTCAGGTTGTGCCTCGTCGGCCAGGAGTTGAAGGGCGCGCGCGATATGAGGGGATTTTTTTCAAAGTGAGTCTCAAGACACAGAGACAGCGCCACCCAACGACGTGTGTGTGTGTGTGTGTGTGTGTGTTTGAGGGGGGGTTCGCCCCCCCGCTGTCGTCTTGAGAGAGAGAGAGAGAGAGAGAGAGAGAGAGAGAGAGAGAGAGAGAGAGAGAGAGAGAGAGAGAGAGAGAGGCCAGACAGATGGCTCTTACCGGAGATAAACACTTTTTTCCTTTTTTCTTTTTGGTGCCTCTGGTACGAGTGACGCCCCACCCACGGCCACCTTGAACAGCCGGTTCGATGTTGACGGACGGTCTCTCTCTCTCTCTCTCTCTCTCTCTCTCTCTCTCTCTCTCTCTCTCTCTGAACGCTAGAGACGATCCACAGCTGTGCATCACACAGTCTGGCATAGACCCATAGAGAGAGAGAGAGAGAGAGAGAGAGAGAGAGAGAGAGAGAGAGAGAGAGAGAGAGAGAGAGAGAGAGAGAGAGGCTATATTAATCTTTACCTTTAATACCCTTCACCTTGGAAAGCCTACGCGCCTTATATATCTCATCCACGGATTCCTATAATTTTCCTGTGCCTCGTCATTTCATGTCTCTCTAGAAACCATATTATCTTAACCCTGTTATCAATAATGTAACATTTAAATTCAATAATCTATAAATATTACCTACATACCATGCTCGGAGGGGCCTCCTACCACGATATAATCGTTTGCTAGAGTTACTGGTGTATGGTATAATGGAGTCCTGGGTTGTTGTTCTGCGGACCAGACGGAATGGTACAGACTATTTCCCTCAGGTCAAGCTTTCCACCACTGGCCCATTCCACCGTACCAATATACAGAACAATGGAGTCCACAGGAGCCTGAGTTGTTGTTCTGCGGACCAGAAGGAATGGTACAGACTATATAGTCCCTCTGTTCAAGCTTTTTACATCTGTCCCATTCCACCGTACCAATATACAGAACGACGAAGTCAACGTGAACCTGAGTTGCTGTCCTGCGGACCAGACGGAACGGTACAGACTACATAGTTTCCACACATCAAGTTGTCCACCAGTGTTCAAACTGGTCCACCATTGTACCATTCCACCGAAACATGAAGAACCTGGGTTACCCTGCGGACCGAACGGAATGGTACAGACCGGTTACCACTTCTTGTTTTATTTTTTAATTTTTTTTTTTCATGAGGTAGCCACAGGCAGCGCGTCAGGCAGTGAGACGCCCTACTGTCTACACCCAAGGACGTTATTATTATTTTGGCTGTGAGGCCCCACGAGACGGGGGCCGGTATGACGGAGGGAAAAATAACTTAAATAACCTTGAAGATCTGGAGCAGGATGACATATGTTGGGCGCGCTCAAGGGCGACAAATGGCGTCCATCTGAACTGAACTGATTGACCGAAATGAGTTACGCCGGAAAATGTTAAGTTTACATACTTAAAAGTAAACTGCTTTACTTAAACTGATTTACTTAAACGATAACCTAACAATCAAAGGTTAATTTTACATTGATTTAATGTGGGTTAATTTGTTTTCGAAACTGATAGGTACATATAAGTTTAACATGCATATATTTAAATGTTTAGTCTCTGTATTTCAAGGTTAACTTGTGTTTAAATTTAACTAAAAAGTGAAATTGTCGAAGATATAATTTAAAGATACTCACTTAAATTATCGTAATCAGAATTCAAGTTTATGCACTTATTTATTGTCTACGTATGTACTTAAAGCTTAACTTTTACATTCAAAAGTAATGATTACTTAAAGATTAAACGATCATCTATTGGATTATGTTACCCCAACAATGGGATCATAAAGATATCATAACCTAAAACACTTGTTATCCTACTCAGTTATCATTACTCACGAGTTATCATTACCGTATTCATCCTACTCAGTTATCATTACTCACGAGTTATCATTACCGTATTCATCCTACTCAGTTATCATCACACGAATTATCATTACCGTATTCATCTTACTCAGTTATCATCACACAAGTTATCATTACCGTATTCATCCTACTCAGTTATTATAACACGAGTATCATTACCGTATTCATCGTACTCAGTTATCATCACACAAGTTATCATTACCGTATTCATCGTACTCAGTTATCATCACACAAGTTATCATTACCGTATTCATCCTACTCAGTTATTATAACACGAGTATCATTACCGTATTCATCGTACTCAGTTATCATCACACAAGTTATCATTACCGTATTCATCGTACTCAGTTATCATCACACAAGTTATCATTACCGTATTCATCGTACTCAGTTATCATCACACAAGTTATCATTACCGTATTCATCGTACTCAGTTATCATCACACAAGTTATCATTACCGTATTCATCCTACTCAGTTATTATAACACGAGTATCATTACCGTATTCATCGTACTCAGTTATCATCACACAAGTTATCATTACCGTATTCATCGTACTCAGTTATCATCACACAAGTTATCATTACCGTATTCATCGTACTCAGTTATCATAACACGAGTTATTATTACCGTATTCCTGGAGTTGTGATCTTACTCATTCTCACAAGTGTTATGATCTAACACTCATCTTATTCCTGTGGTTGTGATCTTTCTCATGAGTTATCATAACTGTGTTCATATAAGGTTGTGATATATATAACCATGCTTACCAGTTATCATTACCTGACTCATAGGGTTATTATATTCTCAAGTTATCATTATCATATTCACAGGGTTGTGATCTTATTGTACTCACTACAATTGGCTTCAGTCGCCAATAACCTCTCAGCTAACATAAAAAAATAACTGGAATTATTGGATAATCAAAGCGTCTATTAATTGATTATCAGAAAAACTTTAATCATACCAACAATCTAAATACTGTAATATATTGTCACGATCGTTAGTATGATAGTAAATGTTTGTCTCTGCAATTTACTATGCAATTTATTGGGGGAAAAATGTATATGAAAGTCGTTTAAATTGCACGGGTGTTTAACGGGGGAAAAAAAAAAAAGCAAATGAAATGCTAAAAGAATTGTATGAAGCGGGTAAAAGAACACCGGGCGGATTGTGACGTCATGAGGATTGTAGGCGAATTAGAAAATCGGGGCGAATTGTGACGTCACAAAGATTAAGAGCAAAAAAATTACAACAAAAAACAAGGCAATTAACAACGAAATAAGGTCTGGTAAAGACGACGGCGGGATGTAAACGAACGAACACATGCCAAAGCGACCTGTGACGTCAGCAGCTGGCACGCTGTAATAATGTTTAGGAGAGAGAGAGAGAGAGAGAGAGAGAGAGAGAGAGAGAGAGAGAGAGAGAGAGAGAGAGAGAGAGAGAGAGAGAGAAATACCTCCCCTCTCCCATGGGACAGTGGATTCGCCCAGCGCTCCCTCCTCCCCCCTTCTTGATGAATGGTGGTACTACATACTACTGTGAGAGAGAGAGAGAGAGAGAGAGAGAGAGAGAGAGAGAGAGAGAGAGAGAGAGAGAGAGAGAGAGAGAGAGAGAGTTCTTGAGTATTGGAGCGTTGGAGAGGAAGCATTCAAGCGCAAAATAGACCTGGGGTGCGTTTGAAGGTGCCTAGTTGGAGGGATGACAGAAAACGGGTCCACCACAATCTTGGAGGAAGTGTTGGAGAAGAGCAAGAGAGGGAGAGCGTTCAAGAGTGGAGATGAGTGAGGGAGATAAGAGTAAGAGTGCGAGATAGCGTTGGAGAGTGTGTTGCTGGGTGCGTTGTGGCAACTGTAGAGTGTTGTAGATTGTGATTGGGTTATGATATCCTGGTGGTGAGTGGAGGGGTGGAGAAAATGGCTGAGAGAGAGAGAGAGAGAGAGAGAGAGAGAGAGAGAGAGAGAGAGAGAGAGAGAGAGAGAGAGAGACCCATGGGTGGAGGTATAACCCTCACCCCGGGTGCACTAAACGTGTATATATATATATATATATATATATATATATATATATATATATATATATATATATATATATATATATATATATATATATATATATATATATATATATATTATCCCTGGGGATAGGGGAGAAAGAATACTTCCCACGTATTCCCTGCGTGTCGTAGAAGGCGACTAAAAGGGGAGGGAGCGGGGGGCTGGAAATCCTCCCCTCTTGTTTTTTTTTTTCTTATTTTTCAAAAGAAGGAACAGAGAAGGGGGCTAGGTGAGGATATTCCCTCAAAGGCCCAGTCCTCTGTTCTTAACGTTACCTTGCTAACGCGGGAAATGGCGAATAGTTTGAAAGGAAAAGAATATATATATATATATATATATATATATATATATATATATATATATATATATGAGGACCCAGCCAGCCAGGCAGGTGCCAAGTGTCATAACAGGGTTTCCCCACCTTTACATAACATTACCCCCCTACCCAACCCTCATGTCACCCCCTCCTCGTTACGTGCCCCTTTGTCACACCTCACCCGTGTCATTCTTGGCGTAACGCACTCTCTTTACCCATCCCCCCCCCCCCCCCCCGCCTCACCCGTGTCACATTCTTGGCATAACGCACTCTAATGCGTGTCACGCACCACTCTTAATCCCTCGCATAACAATCATTTTCTACCCTAAAAACGCACTTTAGTTCCCTTCTTACTTACACTTCGGACGTGTTAGGTCTTGGCATAACGCACTCTATTTCCACCGCACCCTTGGCTACAGCGGCTGCCAACAATTTTCATCACACTGTAGAACGCCACCGTGCAATATCTGCACTGGTACTTCCCACCTATTGTTAAGAGCGCCCACTTGGCTACGCTACATCACCCACTTGGCTAGGTTATATCAGTTCTTAAGACTTTTTCGTTTCGATTTAATACTTTCCTAGCTAGACTACGCCAATTATTAAAACTTTTTCCTTTTGGTTTAATACTTTACTAGCTAGGCTACACCAATTCTTAAAACTTTTCCTTTTTGGTTTAATACTTTCCTAGCTAGGCTACACCAATTCTTAAAACTTTTTCCTTTTGGTTTAATACTTTACTAGCTAGAGTACGCCAATTCTTAAAACTTTTCCGTTTTGGTTTAATTCTTTCCTAGCTAGGCTACACCAATTCTTAAAACTTTTCCTTTTTGGTTTAATACTTTCCTAGCTAGGCTACACCAATTCTTCAAACTTTTCCCTTTTGGTTTAATACTTTCCTAAACAAAGTTAGCCTACATCAATTACAAAATGTTTTCTTTTGGTATAATACTTTCGTAAACTAACTAGGATACATCAATTCTTAAAACTGTTGTGTTTAGGGTATAATACTTTCCCACTGTTAATACAATAATGTTTAAGCAAACTCGTGTCACTACATTAAAAACATTTCTTACCTAAACATAGAAAAATATTTTTGCATGTTGTAGGACGGTGAAATCTTCACAACATCAACAACAACAACTGTGTTAATTAGGAGTAGCTTAGCTAGTTCAGACGTATATATAGATGTAAAACAATCTATATACATTCGAATTTGGAGTTTCGACTATAACATAGTAGATAAAGTTCACATGAATGTAGCAATTCAACTATAACATGTAGGACCCAAAAGATATATGTGAGGTTCTACAACCTATGGGCATCTGTCTGTTGACCGCTGATATTATAACACCATTTTTTTACAACCTTCTCAATCTTCATCTTGGGAGAGGCCGGTTCTGAGTTTATAAATTAGCTTTTGTGTGTGTGTTTTCCGAAGCGATTTGGGTCTGTTATAGATAACGTAATTCCTGTGGTTGTAACCAATAACATTACTTATGCAGCAAAACAATCATTTTTCATCATACAATGCGGAGTTATAGCATATCAAGTATATAGAATCCAAAAAATGTCATCCATTTTTTTATCACCTGTTTTGTGTACGTGGGGTGTAGAATGATCATCACTGGTGTAATGCAGACAGGGTCTAACTCTAGGTACAAAAAAAAATGCTATTTTGTCTATGTCAGTGGTACGATAGAGAGAGAAATCAACACGGGGGTAAAGAAAAGAGAAAACGAGGGACTGGCCTCCTAGAAACACTATTTAACTCCAGGTTTTTGAACAAAATAACATCATTCACGAAAAAGGTGACTGAACCTAGTGAATTAATTAAGCCTTACCCGAAACCACTTCATATATAACTGGGGTTGAGGATTAAGCTGTATGTCAAAGCACTGTTATATAAGACAGTAAAACACCTCTGACGCATTTGCGGTTAAATTTCCAAAAAAAATGCCCGGGGAAAAAAAAGGTTAAAAAAAAGACATCTTTGTTGGACAGCAGATCAAAAAGTTGACGTAGGATGAACAGTTTGAAGGATATATGAACACAACTATGGAAAAGAAAATGACAAAAACACCCAACTACAATGAAATTGTCAATAAAACGTTCAACAAATAGAGAGAGAAATATTCACTTTGTTCCAAAACGCATACCAGTGTTTAGCATAGAGTTAGAGACATAATCATACTCTCTTAAAAAGGCAAAGACTCCGAGAGATCCAACAGAATTTTCTAGAATACTAAACAATATCGGTAACATAATATTAATACATGAAGGTTGCTAACATTAACAATAATTAGGCTATAGGGTTAACACCTGCTTCACCAAGTCCACAGCCTATCTCCTCTTTACGCTTCGTAAGTTTCATTTTTTAGTGTTTTAAAAAACTTCTGTTCATCATTTTCCCTCACCTATCGGTTTGATACATGGGTAAAAAAAAAAAAAGATATGATTAGTTTTAAGTAATATGAAGAACAATATGCGAAGAACGTCTTAATATTACTTAGAGATTAAGTGACTACAAATAACGAGGTGACGTTAGGAAAGACATGTAGGAGCAATGTTGGTCGGCAAACATCGTAAATACGGGGATTATCGTGGTAAATACGGGGATTATCGTTAAATACGGGTATTATCGTGGTAAATACGGGGATTATCGTGGTAAATACGGGGATTATCGTGGTAAATACGGGGATTATCGTGGTAAATACGGGGATTATCGTGGTAAATACGGGGATTATCGTGGTAAATACGGGGATTATCGTCGTAAATACAGGGATTATCGTCGTAAATACGGGGATTATCGTCATAAATACGGGGATTATCGTCATGAGTACGGAGATTATCGTCATAAATACTGGGATTGTCGTCGTAGATACGGGGATTATCGTGGTAAATACGGGGATTATCGTCGCAAATACAGATTATCGTCGTAAATACGGGGATTATCGTCGTAAATACGGGATTATCGTCGTAAATACGGGGATTATCTTCGTATATACGGGGATTATGGTAGTAAATACGGGGATCATCGTAGTAAAGACGGGGATTATTGATAACTTTCAATTAAGAATTTAACAAATATTTCAGTGGTCTGTGTATCTATAAATCGTCCTGTTCTGAGTTGGAATAATAAATTGATTCTCAAAAAAAAAGGGGATGCTACTCATTCCCACTTTCCTATAAAATTTCCTATGGTAGTACATTTCCCTATAAACTTCCTATGGCAGTACATTTCCCTATAAACTTCCTATGGCAGTACATTTCCCTATAAACTTCCTATGGCAGTACATTTCCCTATAAACTTCCTATGGCAGTACATTTCCCCATAAACTTCCTATGGCAGTACATTTCCCTATAAACTTCCTATGGCAGTACATTTCCCTATAAACTTCCTATGGTAGTGCACTTTCCCATATATTTTCCTATGGCAGTGGGTGGGTAGATGCCCTTTACTTTACCATCTTGTTTCTAACACAAATAAGATGACGACTTGTACATAACCTCGTTATAAACTGTATATATCCCTGTCCTCCACCATCACACAGCCGGAGTGCTACAGACCTAGTGCTCACAAAACATCTTCTGTTCATCTTCTTACCTTCCATTACCCTAACCTTCATCCTTGCTTCTATATTTACAGCTATATTTTCTACACCTTTCGCCCCTGTTTCAACACCCGTTTTTTGTTCGCCCTCATCATCACCATCACTACCAAACATCTTTCCCATTTTCCTCATCTGGTAACTTCGTTAGTTTTATTTCCCGTTTTCTATTTCCCCTTCACTCGCTAATCTCTCTTTCTCCCTTGACTTTCCATCCTCACCCCCCCCCCCTCCTTGCCTCGGCCTCGGCCTGGCCGAGCTGGCTCTTGGCAGCTCGGCCGCATCTCTCTCTCTCTCTCTCTCTCTCTCTCTCTCTCTCTCTCTCTCTCTCTCTCTCTTATCCCACCCTCCCTCCCCCAGCTCGCAGAATGCACCCGTCTGGTGACGTCACGGCCTTTGACGTGTTGACGGCGGGGTGGGGTGGGGGGGGTGTCCGTGTTGCTCAGCTTAGTCTGAAAATGTTTAAATCCTGAATGAAATTATTCTCGGCTCAAGGGAAATACTGCTCAATGCTCTTGCTCAATGAAGTTCCTGGCATGAGTGGAATATGTATATCATTATTTACTTTTTATGTGAGTTTCTGAGAGAAGAAGATATCGTTTGAGATTCATCTGTTGTTTACCTTACCCCCAAAAAGACATTTTTAGTTTTTAATTCTTCACAATATCATATCTTTATGATATTCTTCAGTCTTTATATTCTGAATATATTCGCCATTTCCCGCATTAGCGAGGTAGCGTTAAGAAGAGAACTTACTAATTATCTTGTTGGAATAATCGTATTTGAGCCATAATCAAATTATCAGTCTTAATGATTTATTAACAATACATTACATGTTTGAGGGAAGACATCCTCACTTATGTGGTGTACACAACTCAGAAAGCTTCAATACACAGCACATGACGGAGCAAGACAGTGTACACTGTACAACAGGTCTGTGTACTGAAACTTTGTGCATTTGTACACACCTGAATATGTACTGAAATTTTGTGCATTTGTACACACCTGAATGTGTACTGAAACTGTGCATGTGTACACACCTGAATGTGTACTGAAACTTTGTGCATTTGTACACACCTGAATGTGTACTGAAACTGTGCATGTGTACACACCTGAATGTGTACTGAAACTTTGTGCATTTGTACACACCTGAATGTGTACTGAAACTGTGCATGTGTACACACCTGAATGTGTACTGAAACTTTGTGCATTTGTACACACCTGAATGGGATGGCTTTCTTTCTCGAAACATGTGCAAAATGTAGTGTAAAGTTTCAATAAGCCATTAAACTCCTCCTGAAGTGCGAATATATACATATATATGTAGAGGGATTTAAGTGTATGTTAAACTACATTTAACACGGTCATAAAGAGGCACTAAACTTAGGGAACTGTGAACCTGGCATCCAACACTTGGCCAACGTTCACTTCCGAGGTCGGTGGACAGAGACGCTGCCCTCCTACAGGCAGCCTGCTGCAGTGACGAGTGGCTCCTGCAGTGACGAGTGTCTGCTGCAGTGACGAGTGTCTGCTGCAGTGACGAGTGTCGTCTGTAGTGACGAGTGTCTCCTGCAGTGACGAGTGGCTGCTGCAGTGACGAGTGTCGTCTGCAGTGACGAGTGTCTCCTGCAGTGACGAGTGTCGTCTGCAGTGACGAGTGTCTCCTGCAGTGACGAGTGTCTGCTGCAGTGACGAGTGTCGTCTGCAGTGACGAGTGTCTCCTGCAGTGACGAGTGTCGTCTGCAGTGACGAGTGTCTGCTGCAGTGACGAGTGTCTGCTGCAGTGACGAGTGTCGTCTGCAGTGACGATTGTGGTCTGCAGTGACGAGTGTCTCCTGCAGTGACGAGTGGCTGCTGCAGTGATGAGTGTCGTCTGCAGTGACGAGTGTCTCCTGCAGTGACGAGTGGCTGCTGCAGTGATGAGTGTCGTCTGCAGTGACGAGTGTCTCCTGCAGTGACGAGTGTCTCCTGCAGTGACGAGTGTCGTCTGCAGTGACGAGTGTCTCCTGCAGTGACGAGTGTCTCCTGCAGTGACGAGTGTCTCCTGCAGTGACGAGTGTCTCCTGCAGTGACGTATTTCTTTCATCTCCCCGTCAAGTGACTGATAGTCAACTCATGAATCATCCCTTTGCTCAATGACTCATTCAACTTGCCATTCAGTTAATCACTCAAACAACCTCATAATTAATCTACTAAACCATCCATTTAATCATCCTCAGAATTGATCCGACATTGTTTTCCTCCACTATATATACCTGTCCTCCAACTACCTAACCACCTAATTACCTTATCACGGTTATGGTCGAGCCTTCGTCTACCCATCCCCCATGTCAACCCTTCCACTGGAATCAAGTCTCCCATTAACAAATAATAACCATGACACCCCCATCCTAACCAAGTGGTGCCAACCTTCACAATATGTAAGACAATATCCTCAATAATTACCTATTAACATCGTCTTTTACTTCAGTGAAAGTTAAAAATTCGAATACTTATAAGCTTCTCTTAACAAAGCCTTTCGGTCATTCGAGAAGCCGTGGTAGACTAAAGCTTTGGATTGAGATTTTTTAAGTTAATGCCATAACTGCTTTGTAGAATTCTTAAATCATGTAAGGAACATTTCAAACTTTGACAACTGGAATGATGCCGAAGAGACGGACTTGATAAATCATTCATATTTCGCAAAGTAAATAATTCTAGTGTCAGTATTATTGATGGATAGTTATCTGTCACTTATTAAAAGCATATTTTTAAGATTCTGTTTCCTTGTTGGGTCTGGAGGCAAATTATACGGTCTCCTCCTACCGGCCATTTCCGTTCCAATAATAAAGAGTCCAGATAACATCACGGCAGTGGATGTCTCTCTCCCTCGAGGCTCTGATTGCTTGATATTGCTTGACGTCACTGCGTGGGAAGGCTCTGATTGGCTGGTAATAAATGACGTCACTTCATGTTTCCTCACGTGCTTTGATTAGCGAGCTGCGTGACGTCAAGATTCAACATGGCGGCTGAGGCGCCGCCACAAAAACATCCCATTATCATAAATATTTCGAGCATTTTGGCATTTGAAAATACTGACTTCATTACAGTCCTATTGCTTCCGTGATTTACTGTGTCAATATATTGTATATCTTAATACCAGAGACATTTACAAAGGATATTACGTAGAGTCCAACTGAATTTAAATTACCGCTGAAATTTCAATGTAAAATGTCTTCTCGAAGATTCGAATTACGTTATAAGAGGTGATTATGGGAAACGGAGTTGATCTGACAGTCGACAGCAGTGATCATATCACTAAATTTCATCCTCAGAGATTCACTGGCTCCCTTCTGACGTCTATGTCCCACCCAACACACATCCCATATGCGTCCTACGATATAACTTACTAGCGCCATCTGTGGCTGCGTCACAAACTAGGAAATTACCCTGCCCCTCTCCATAACCCTGCCCTACTGTGAACATTTTTATTTCCGTGTTTTGTTAAATTTTTTTTTTCCATTCTTGTCATTTTTGTTTTCTCCCATCGTCTGTGTCCAGCACAAATTAAAAGTCACCCCCTTAATCGACCATATACCACAAAACACCCCACAGTTACCCCCTTAATCGACCATATACCACAAAACACTCCACAGTTACACCCTTAATCGACCATATACCACAAAACACCCCACAGGTACCCCCTTAATCGACCATATACCACAAAACACTCCACAGGTACCCCCCTTAATCGACCATATACCACAAAACACCCCACAGTTACCTCCTAAATCGACCATATACCACAAAACACCCCACAGTTACCCCCTAAATCGACCACATACCACAAAACACCCCACAGTTACCTCCTAAATCGACCATATACCACAAAACACCCCACAGTTACCTCCTAAATCGACCATATACCACAAAACACCCCACAGTTACCTCCTAAATCGACCATATACCACAAAACACCCCACAGTTACCCCCCTTAATCGACCATATACCACAAAACACCCCACAGTTACCCCCTAAATCGACCATATACCACAAAACACCTCACAGTTACCCCCTAAATCGACCATATACCACAAAACACCTCACAGTTACCCCCTTAATCGACCGTGTCCCACTACATACCAGTGAGAAACAGGTGCATCCTCCACAGAGAGGCGAGACATAGCTGGGATACACGGCCAGGCTTGGGTTGGGCGGTGACGAACACAACCTAACCTTCCCAGGAACCCGGCTAGGACGTGTGGTAGTGGCACGGGCTAACTGTGACGTAATATAGAAAGACATTTAAGTAATGTGTGTGTGTGTGTGTGTGTGTGTGTGTGTGTGTGTATGTGTCTAGATGGAGACCAGCAGAAGAAAAAAGGTAGTGGAAGTATAAAAGGGGACAAGAAAATTGACGATTGGATATATATATATATATATATATATATATATATATATATATATATATATATATATATATATATATATATATATATATATATATATATATATTTTTTTTTTTTTTTTTTTTTTTTGGCTTTCTCGCTGTCTCCCGCGTTTGCGAGGTAGCGCAAGGAAACAGACGAAAGAAATGGCCCAACCCACCCCCATACACATGTATATACATACGTCCACACACGCAAATATACATACCTACACAGCTTTCCATGGTTCACCCCAGACGCTTCACATGCCCTGATTCAATCCACTGACAGCACGTCAACCCCGGTATACCACATCGCTCCAATTCACTCTATTCCCCGCCCTCCCCCCACCCTCCTGCATGTTCAGGCCCCGATCACACAAAATCTTTTTCACTCCATCCTTCCACCTCCAATATATATATATATATATATATATATATATATATATATATATATATATATATATATATATATATATATATATATATATATATATATATACACACACACACACACGAATAAAGTGCATATGAACACGCACCTTCATAGAACATACAAACCTCCAACATCCAGGATCGAACCCGGGACCCCTGTGCCACAGGCGGGAGCTATACAGCTAAAACTATGATCGCCCCTAATAGGGAAATGACTATTCGAATACCATGTACTGCAATACCCTTCGTCTCACGTTGGTGAGCAACGGGGTCTACACCGGTCATTTCCCATCAGGCTCACACAGCCAGCAGATAGCATATTAGGGGCGATCATTGCCTAGCGGTAGCACTCCCGCCTGTTGCACAAGGGTCCCGGGTTCGATCCTGGCTGTTAGAGGTTTGTATGATGTATGTATATATATAACGAGTTAAGAGTACTAAGACACTGTAACATGTTTTCACAACCATACCGTCTGATTCCCTGAAGACATATTATCATTACAGAATACAACAGCGAGATTAAACGTTTCTCTAGTTAATATTTAAGTTAGTTCGGGTTAGCAAGCAAGGGGCGTTGCTGGCTCCAGTGTGCCTCCATAGGTTCGATCTAGATAAGACAATGTGGAGACGTTTTTTTTTCAGAGATTTCCTAATAACTCGTTGTTGCTTCTCTCTCTCTCTCTCTCTCTCTCTCTCTCTCTCTCTCTCTCTCTCTCTCTCTCTCTCTCTCTCTCTCTCAGGGCGCCGTTCACCTCGCGTTGGACCAGCGACATAAGAGCCTTTCTCCCAGTGTTTACATCGTGACGTCATAATGACGACATTAGCAATCCGGATCGGAGTCAGGAACGCGCGCCAAGTCTTTGTTGATATCTTCCATTTACTCCCATGAATGTAAGACTAAAGATAGAAAACCAGAATAAAAAAAAAACACCTTGCTAATTCGTTTTAATTACCTTTACAGCTAAACCTGCAAAATACCTTTAATTTTCTGCGGGGCGGGTGATTTTAAGAACCAGCAAGTGATTTACGAAAACGATGTGGTGTTGGCAACGGTGTGTGGGTAGCCGGTGACCGAGCCATGTTTACATCCCTCCCTGATCCCTTGTTACGCCCGCTCTCGACACTAACTCTCCTAACTCCACATATACCTTCCTAACTCTACATCTCTCTTCCTAACTCTACATCCCCTCCCCTAACTCTATTATTCCCTAACCTTATCTTATTATATCCACTCTCCTAACTCTACATCCGCTCCCCTAACTCTACATCCGCTCCCCAAACTCTGCATCCACTCTACTAACTCTACGTAGATCTACTCCCCTACCTCTGCATCCAATTCCATAACTCTACATCGACTCCCCAAACTTTACATCTCTCCTAACTCTACATCCACTCACGTAACTCTACATTCCCTCTCCTAGCTTTTCATCCACTCTACACTAACTCTCCTAACTCTCCATCCACTTTCCTACACTCCGTATTCACACCCCCAAAAACCCAACATCCACTCTCTCCAATTTTCTGACGCCACATGCCTCTCCTTAACTCTACACTCACTTCGTAACGACTCCCCTTGCCAAGAAATACACTCTCCTGGCTATTCTGTCACACACACACACACACACACACACACACACCTTCTCGCGTGTACAGTAGTTCGAATCCCACAAATACTTCCACCCCAGCAAACCTTGACATGCGAACTGGGTTGTTTACATTCCTTCCTCTCATTGCTCTCCCCCCCCCCAACTTCCTATATTTAGCGTCGGCGGTGTGTGTGTACCAGCGCCCCCTGCCAGCTGCTGTTACATCACCCTTACCTGAGTGTACTACTCCAGTAGAGGAGGGCTGCTGCTGTCACCTTGATGATGAAGTGATTGTCTCGCTCACTGGCCTTCCCACTGCGGCCTAAGGCTCAATCGATTACAGAAGGATTCCAGAACATTCGAGAATAAATATGTTGGTTTCCTGTGTGGCTCCTCCAAAATCCCCCCCTTTTTTCTGTATTGTTGTTGCCTTAGTCACGGTATATATACATATGGCGTCCTAGCTTCGTCCCTTCGATGTATATCAACTGACTGTTATGTTTCTCTCTTGCGTCTCCCCTGATGATGTGATTATGACACGAAAGTGCACTTGGGAACTTTTCGTGTTTCATTTTCCCCCGTGGACTCATAGAAAAAAAAAATAAAAATATATATATATATATATATATATATATATATATATATATATATATATATATATATTTTATTTTTTTTTATTATACTTTGTCGCTGTCTCCCGCGTTTGCGAGGTAGCGCAAGGAAACAGACGAAAGAAATGGCCCAACCCCCCCCCATACACATGTATATACATACGTCCACACACGCAAATATACATACCTACACAGCTTTCCATGGTTTACCCCAGACGCTTCACATGCCCTGATTCAATCCACTGACAGCACGTCAACCCCGGTATACCACATCGCTCCAATTCACTCTATTCCTTGCCCTCCTTTCACCCTCCTGCATGTTCAGGCCCCGATCACACAAAATCTTTTTCACTCCATCTTTCCACCTCCAATTTGGTCTCCCTCTTCTCCTCGTTCCCTCCACCTCCGACACATATATCCTCTTGGTCAATCTTTCCTCACTCATTCTCTCCATGTGCCCAAACCACTTCAAAACACCCTCTTCTGCTCTCTCAACCACGCTCTTTTTATTTCCACACATCTCTCTTACCCTTACGTTACTCACTCGATCAAACCACCTCACACCACACATTGTCCTCAAACATCTCATTTCCAGCACATCCATCCTCCTGCGCACAACTCTATCCATAGCCCACGCCTCGCAACCATACAACATTGTTGGAACCACTATTCCTTCAAACATACCCATTTTTGCTTTCCGAGATAATGTTCTCGACTTCCACACATTCTTCAAGGCCCCCAGAATTTTCGCCCCCTCCCCCACCCTATGATCCACTTCCGCTTCCATGGTTCCATCCGCTGCCAGATCCACTCCCAGATATCTAAAACACTTCACTTCCTCCAGTTTTTCTCCATTCAAACTCACCTCCCAATTGACTTGACCCTCAACCCTACTGTACCTAATAACCTTGCTCTTATTCACATTTACTCTTAACTTTCTTCTTCCACACACTTTACCAAACTCAGTCACCAGCTTCTGCAGTTTCTCACATGAATCAGCCACCAGCGCTGTATCATCAGCGAACAACAACTGACTCACTTCCCAAGCTCTCTCATCCCCAACAGACTTCATACTTGCCCCTCTTTCCAAAACTCTTGCATTTACCTCCCTAACAACCCCATCCATAAACAAATTAAACAACCATGGAGACATCACACACCCCTGCCGCAAACCTACATTCACTGAGAACCAATCACTTTCCTCTCTTCCTACACGTACACATGCCTTACATCCTCGATAAAAACTTTTCACTGCTTCTAACAACTTTCCTCCCACACCATATATTCTTAATACCTTCCACAGAGCATCTCTATCAACTGTATATATATATATATATATATATATATATATATATATATATATATATATATATATATATATATATATATATATATATATATATATATATATTGGATAGGATCACAATTTATTTTTTTTCATACTATTCGCCATTTCCCGAGTTAACGAGGGAGCATTAAGAGCAGAGGACTGAGCCTTTGAAGGAATATCCTCACTTGGCCCCCTTCTCTCTTCCTCCTTTTGGAAAATTAAAAACGACAGGGGAGGATTTCCAGCCACCCGCTCCCTTCCCTTTTAGTCGCATTCCACGACACGCATAAAATACGTGGGAAGTATTCTTTGGTCTCCTATCCCTAGTGATAATATATATATATATATATATATATATAATATATATATATATATATATATATATATATATATATATATATATATATATATATATATATATATAAATATATATATATATATATATATATATATATATATATATATATATATATATATATATATATATATATATACACATATATATATATATATATATATATATATATATATATATATATATATATATATATATATATATATATATCCCACATACTTGATCTCCGTTTCCTGCGTAGCGACGTAGCGCAATAAACAGATGGAAAAAAGGTCGCATCCGCTCGCTCACATCCATTCTCTAGGTGTCATATGTAATGCACAGAAACCACAGTTCCCTATCCACCCAGGCCCAACAGACCTTTCCATGGTTTACCCCAGACGCTTCACATGCCCTGGTTCAATCCATTGACAGCACTTCGACTTCGGTATAACACTTCGTTTCAATTCACTCTAACCCGTGCATGCCTTTCACCCTCCTGCATGTTCAGGCCCCGATCGCACAAAATCTTTTCCACTCCATCCTTCCATCTCCAATTTGGTCTTCCACTTCTCCTCGTTCCCTCCACCTCTGACACATATATCCTCTTGGTCAATCTTTCCTCACTCATTCTCTCCATGTGACCAAACCATTGCAGCACACCCTCCTCTGTTCTCTCAACCACATTCTTTTTATTACCACACATCTCTCTTATCCTTACATTACTTACTCGATCAAACCACCTCACACCACATATTGTCCTCAAACATCTCATTTCCGACACATCCATCCTCTTCCGCACAACCCTATCTATAGCCTACGCCTCGCAACTATATAATATTGTTGAAACTGCTGTTCCTTGAAACCTACCTATCTTCACCCTTCCAGATAACGTCCTCTCCTTCCACACATTCTTCAGCACTCCTAGAACCTTTGCCGCCCCTCACCCAACGATGAATTAGTTTAGTTCCCATGATTCCATTCGCTGCCATGTTCACTCCTAGGTGTTGAGAAACCTTCACTTCCTCCAAGTTTTCGCCGTTCAAACTCACACCCAGCTAACCTGTCCCTCAGCCCAGCTGAACCCAATAACCTTGCTCTTATTCACATTCACTCTAAACTTCCTCCTCTTACACACTCTTCCAAAATCAGTCATCAGCTTCTGCAATTTAGCACTCAAATCAGCCAAAAGTGCTGTCTTTCCAGGCCCTCTCATCCGTTACAGACTGCGCACTCGCCCCTCTCTCCAAAACTCTTGCATTCACCTCCCTAACCACCCTATCCATAAACAAATGAAACAACCATGGAGACATCACACACCCCTGCCGCAGACCAGCTTTCACTGGGAACCACAGTATAAACCACTATAAGACCCTCCATACACCACAATACACACCCACCATACACAACAATACACACCCACCATACACCATAATACAGACCCTCCGTACACCACAATACACCACAGTATACACCCAATATACAGACCCTCCATACACCACAATACACACCCACTATACACCCACTATACAGACCTTTCATACACCACTATACACACCCACCATACACCACAATACACACCCACCATACACCCACTGTACAGACCCTTCATACACCACTATACACACCCACCATACACCACAATACACACCCACCATACACCCACTATACAGACCCTTCATACACCACAATACACACCCACCATACACCACAATACACACCCACAGGCTGTACGTCTCCTGTATCTAGGCCCCACCATCTGTTGCCTCACATCTACGCCGCCCTACACGCCACACACACACACACACACACACAGATGACACCCTGACATCTGCATTATTCTTACACGAGTCTTTGCGATAATGTCTTGCACCTGTTACATGACATTCCGTCAACCTGGCCTGTACGAGCGGTGGTGTCGTCAGAGCTTCGACAACGACCTCTCCCCCCCCCCCCCCCCCAAACCTCCAGAGCTGGTCGGCTGCCAACTACGTCGCCATCCATCACATCAAGACCCCCCCTCCCTCCCTCCCCTCCCCCTAGCCATGCACGCCAGCCTTGCCTCTAACCCTATCCTCCCCTGTACACCATCACCTAGCCACCTAGCCACCACCAACTACTACTACTACAACTACTGCTGCTACACTCACCTGGTTTGTCTAATTCACCCAAACAACAACAATAACAATAACAAAAGTGAGTTATCAATAATTATAATAATAATATCAATAATAATGATAATAACAATTATTACTATTATCATCATTATCATATTCGTTATTATCACTATCATTATCATCATTATCATTATTATCATTATCTTATTATTGGTATTATCATTATCATTAGTACTTTATTATTATTATTATCATCATTATTATTATCATTATCATTATTATTATTATTATTATTTTTATTATTATTATTATTATTATTATTATTATTATTATTATTATTATCATTATTATTATTATTATTATTATTATCATTATTATTATTATCATTATTATTATTATTATCTTTATTATTTTACATGTATACATACATACACAATAGACTGGAATGCGTTTTTGTACTTGCCCACAGTACACTAGAATACACACATACACCTTAATATACATGTACACCTTAATACACGTTAATACACACATCTACATTTCTACAGTACACCAAATACACACACACACACACACACACACACACCAGTACCTCAGTACAACGTCATACACACGCACATACACATCTCCAAACTACACCGTAAGACACTTTCCTATACACCCACTTCTGTGTATAAATATACACCTGCCATACGTATTTGTGGTTGCTGACACATAAGGCCAGAACTAGAATATGCCCCTTATGGACCTCCCTAGTGTGGCCGTTAGCGTTCCTGACCATGACGCATTTACGGGCTACCCGCCCACGGTCGAGCGCGGCATCGGTTCGAATCCTGGATTCGGTAATCGGTCCACAGTCAACCCAGCTGTTCATCCTTCCCGAGCGGTTGATAGATAAATTGGTTACCTGATTTAGGCTAGGAAAGGCTAGAGGCCTTAAGTTTCTCCACCATGGAAGAGAAAAGAGTGAGGGGTGACCTGACCACACCTTTAGGTTTGTAAAAGAGTTCCAGAGCGTGGATAGGAAACAGTTCTATGAGAGATGTAGAACTTGAACAACCAGAGAACATTAACATGATATTAAGCAAATAACTTGTTAAATAAAAGATATAAAGAAGTACTTTTATAGTATAAGAATGGTGGAGGAATGGAAGAGAATGACTGAGAACTAATACAGACTAATACAGACATTATACTTACATTTAAGAAGTTTATGAGAGTAGATAATGTTCAAGAGATGGGGGACCCATGAGTGTAGAACTCCCTCCCCGTACAGTACAAGAGATGGGGGCCCCACGAATGTAGAACTCCCTCCCCGTACAGTACAAGAGATGGGGGCCCACCAGTGTAGAACTCCCTCCCCGTACAGTACAAGAGATGGGGGCCCCACGAGTGTAGAACTCCCTCCCCGTACAGTACAAGAGATGGGGGCCCCACGAGTGTAGAACTCCCTTCCCGTACAGTACAAGAGATGGGGCCCCACGAGTGTAGAACTCACTCCACGTACAGTACAAGAGATGGGGGCCCCACGAGTGTAAAACTCCCTCCCCGTACAGTACGAGATGGGTGCCCAACGAGTGTAGAACTCCCTCCCCGTACAGCACAAGAGATGGGGGCCCCACGAGTGTAGAACTCCCTCCCCGTACAGTACAAGAGATGGGGCCCCACGAATGTAGAACTCCCTCCCCGTGCAGTACAAGAGATGGTGGCCCCCACGAGTGTAGAACTCCCTCCCCGTACAGTACAAGAGATGGGTGCCCCACGAGTGTAGAACTCCCTCCCCGTACAGTACAAAAAATGGGGGCCCCACTAGTGTAAACTCCCTCCCCGTACAGTACAAGAGATGGGGGCCCACGAGTGTAGAACTCCCTCCCCGTACAGTACAAGAGATGGGGGCCCCACGAGTGTAGAACTCCCTTCCCGTACAGTACAAGAGATGGGGTCCCACGAGTGTAGAACTCCCTCCCCGTACAGTACAAGAGATGGGGGCCCCACCAGTGTAGAACTCCCTCCCCGTACAGCACAAGAGATGGGGGCCCAACCAGTGTAGAACTTCCTCCCCGTACAGTACAAGAGATGGGGGCCCCACGAGTGTAGAACTCCCTCCCCGTACAGTACAAGAGATGGGGCCCCACGAGTGTAGAACTCCCTCCCCGTACAGTACAAGAGATGGGGGCCCCACGAGTGTAGAACTCCCTCCCCGTACAGTACAAGAGATGGGGGTCCCACCAGTGTAGAACTCCCTCCCCGTACAGTACAAGAGATGGGGGCCCCACGAGTGTAGAACTCCCTCCCCGTACAGTACAAGAGATGGGGCCCCACCAGTGTAGAACTCCCTCCCCGTACAGTACAAGAGATGGGGCCCCCACGAGTGTACAACTCCCTCCCCGTACAGTACAAGAGATGGGGCCCCCACGAGTGTAGAACTCCCTCCCCGTACAGTCCAAATTACACAAGAACACGGACAACCACATGAACACATCATAAGGTCACCTTTATGGTGCTTCACACGGACATCAGCACCAACACGTACACGGACAGCAAAACCTAAATGGACATCCACACAGAACAGTCAAATACACAGACAAATCCAACTGACATATTCAGGGACACAAATACGTAGACATCAACAAACACAGATACATGAATACGTACGTAGACGTCACACATCCTAACATACATAAATACGAACATACACATCCACCTACATATACATAAATACGTACATACACATCCACCTACATATACATAAATACGTAGATACACATCCACCTACAGATACATAAATTCGTGCACACACATCCACCCACAGGTACATAAATACGTACATACATTTTCACCCACAGGTACATAAATTCGTACATACACATCCACCCACAGGCACATAAATACGTACATCCATTTCCACCCACAAGTACATAAATACGTACATGCGTGCTGTCCCATAGAGACATGGGCTGTGGTGCCCACACGCACGCCCACACATCTCCGCCATACCTTGCACACAGGAAATTGACATTTATAATTAGACGCACATATTTACCCCACCAGCCACCAACCCTGACTTGTTGATGTTCTTATTGACCTGGTCACACATCCTCTTCCCATGCTCTTCATTACTACCAAGTATATTTATGTATATATATATATATATATATATATATATATATATATATATATATATATATATATATATATATATATATATATATATATATTATTTATTTTGCTTTGTCGCTGTTTCCCGCGTGAGCGAGGTAGCGCAAGGAAACAGACGAAAGAGATGGCCCAACCTACCCACATACACGTCTACACACACGCAAATATACATACCTATACATCTCAATGTACACATATATATACACACAGACATATACATATATACACCTGTACATAATTCATACTGTCTGCCTTTATTTATTCCCATCGCCACCTCGCCACGCATGGAATAACAACCCCCTCCCCCCTCATGTGTGCGAGGTAGCGCTAGGAAAAGACAACAAAGGCTCCATTCGTTCACACTCAGTCTCTAGCTGTCATGTAATAATGCCCGAAACCACAGCTCCCTTTCCACATCCAGGCTCCACAGAACTTTCCATGGTTTACCCCAGACGCTTCACATGCCCTGGTTCAATCCACTGACAGCACGTCGACCCCGGTATACCACATCGATCCAATTCACTCTATTCCTTGCCCGCCTTTCACCCTCCTGCATGTTCAGGCCCCGATCACACAAAATCTTTTTCACTCCATCTTTCCACCTCCAATTTGGTCTCCCAAATTGTATGTGGGTATGTGGGTGGGTTGGGCCATTCCTCCTCTGTTTCCTTGCGCTACCTCTCTGACGCACGAAACGGCGATTAAGTATAATAAACATATATATATATATATATATATATATATATATATATATATATATATATATATATATATATATATATATATTCCCTGGGGATAGGGGAGAAAGAATACTTCCCACGCATTCCCTGCGTGTCGTAGAAGGCGACTAAAAGGGGAGGGAGCGGGGGGCTGGAAATCCTCCCCTCTCATTTTTTTTTTTTATTCCAAAAGAAGGAACAGAGAAGACAGCCAGGTGAGGATATTCCCTCAAAGGCCCAGTCCTCTGTTCTTAACGCTACCTCGCTATCGCGGGAAATAGCGAATAGTATAATATATATATATATATATATATATATATATATATATATATATATATATATATATATATATATATATAAACAGAGAAGAGGTAGTAAAAGCTTTGCGGAAGAAGAAAGCCGGCAAGGCAGCAGGTTTGGATGGTATTGCAGTGGAATTTATTAAAAAAGGGGGTGACTGTATTGTTGACTGGTTGGTAAGGTTATTTAATGTATGTATGACTCATGGTGAGGTGCCTGAGGATTGGCGGAATGCGTGCATAGTGCCATTGTACAAAGGCAAAGGGGATAAGAGTGAGTGCTCAAATTACAGAGGTATAAGTTTGTTGAGTATTCCTGGTAAATTATATGGGAGGATATTGATTGAGAGGGTGAAGGCATGTACAGAGCATCAGATTGGGGAAGAGCAGTGTGGTTTCAGAAGTGGTAGAGGATGTGTGGATCAGGTGTTTGCTTTGAAGAATGTATGTGAGAAATACTTAGAAAAGCAAATGGATTTGTATGTAGCATTTATGGATCTGGAGAAGGCATATGATAGAGTTGATAGAGATGCTCTGTGGAAGGTATTAAGAATATATGGTGTGGGAGGCAAGTTGTTAGAAGCAGTGAAAAGTTTTTATCGAGGATGTAAGGCATGTGTACGTGTAGGAAGAGAGGAAAGTGATTGGTTCTCAGTGAATGTAGGTTTGCGGCAGGGGTGTGTGATGTCTCCATGGTTGTTTAATTTGTTTATGGATGGGGTTGTTAGGGAGGTGAATGCAAGAGTTTTGGAAAGAGGGGCAAGTATGAAGTCTGTTGGGGATGAGAGAGCTTGGGAAGTGAGTCAGTTGTTGTTCGCTGATGATACAGCGCTGGTGGCTGATTCATGTGAGAAACTGCAGAAGCTGGTGACTGAGTTTGGTAAAGTGTGTGAAAGAAGAAAGTTAAGAGTAAATGTGAATAAGAGCAAGGTTATTAGGTACAGTAGGGTTGAGGGTCAAGTCAATTGGGAGGTGAGTTTGAATGGAGAAAAACTGGAGGAAGTGAAGTGTTTTAGATATCTGGGAGTGGATCTGGCAGCGGATGGAACCATGGAAGCGGAAGTGGATCATAGGGTGGGGGAGGGGGCGAAAATTCTGGGAGCCTTGAAGAATGTGTGGAAGTCGAGAACATTATCTCGGAAAGCAAAAATGGGTATGTTTGAAGGAATAGTGGTTCCAACAATGTTGTATGGTTGCGAGACGTAGGCTATGGATAGAGTTGTGCGCAGGAGGATGGATGTGCTGGAAATGAGATGTTTGAGGACAATATGTGGCATGAGGTGGTTTGATCGAGTAAGTAACGTAAGGGTAAGAGAGATGTGTGGAAATAAAAAGAACGTGGTTGAGAGAGCAGAAGAGGGTGTTTTGAAATGGTTCGGGCACATGGAGAGAATGAGTGAGGAAAGATTGACCAAGAGAATATATGTGTCGGAGGTGGAGGGAACGAGGAGAAGAGGGAGACCAAATTGGAGGTGGAAAGATGGAGTGAAAAAGATTTTGTGTGATCGGGGCCTGAACATGCAGGAGGGTGAAAGGAGGGCAAGGAATAGAGTGAATTGGAGCGATGTGGTATACCGGGGTTGACGTGCTGTCAGTGGATTGAATCAAGGCATGTGAGGCGTCTGGGGTAAACCATGGAAAGCTGTGTAGTTATGTATATTTGCGTGTGTGGACGTATGTATATACATGTGTATGGGGGTGGGTTGGGCCATTTCTTTCGTCTGTTTCCTTGCGCTACCTCGCAAACGCGGGAGACAGCGACAAAGTATAATAAAAAAAAAGAAAAAAAAAAAAATATATATATATATATATATATATATATATATATATATATATATATATATATATATATATATATATATATATATATATATATATATTTTTTTTTTTTCCTTTCAAACTATTCGCCATTTCCCGCATTAGCGAGGTAGCGTTAAGAACAGAGGACTGGGCCTTAGAGGGAATATCCTCACCTGCCCCAATTCTCTGTTCCTTCTTTTGGAAAATTAAAAAAAAAAAACGAGAGGGGAGGATTTCCAGCCCCCCGCTCCCTCCCCTTCTAGTCGCCTTCTACGACACGCAGGGAATACGTGGGAAGTATTCTTTCTCCCCTATCCCCAGGGATCGTACATCCGTGCTCAAGGGTCGTACCGTCGTGCTCAAGGATCGTACCGTCGTGCTCAAGGGTCGTACCGTCGTGCTCAAGGGTCGTACCGTCGTGCTCAAGGGTCGTACCGTCGTGCTCAAGGATCGTACCGTCGTGCTCAAGGGTCGTACCGTCGTGCTTAAGGTTCGTACCGTCGTGCTCAAGGGTCGTACCGTCGTGCTCAAGGGTCGTACCGTCGTGCTCAAGGATCGTACCGTCGTGCTCAAGGGTCGTACCGTCGTGCTCAAGGATCGTACCGTCGTGCTCAAGGGTCGTACCGTCGTGCTTAAGGTTCGTACGGTCGTGCTCAAGGGTAGTACCGTCGTGCTTAAGGTTCGTACCGTCGTGCTCAAGGGTCGTACCGTCGTGCTCAAGGGTCGTACCGTCGTGCTTAAGGTTCGTACGGTCGTGCTCAAGGATCGTACCGTCGTGCTCAAGGATCGTACCGTCGTGCTCAAGGGTCGTACCGTCGTGCTCAAGGGTCGTACCGTCGTGCTCAAGGGTCGTACCGTCGTGCTTAAGGTTCGTACCGTCGTGCTCAAGGGTCGTCCCGTCGTGCTCAAGGGTTTAAGGTAAAAAAAAAAAAAGGAAGGAAAAATGATAAGACGAATTGCTCCTCAAGACTCCAGAAATAGAGATAAACACGGGCGTCTTGGCGCGCGCGCGCGGCCATGACATGTCCTCCCGCCTCTCGCAGGTTTTGGCGCGAAAAGCAACCATTTTTAAAGGGAGGGGAAAACTGACTTTATTTTGGGCGTTCTAACACTCTAATTTGGCCGGCGAGAGAAGTTCACGGGTTGAGAATTACTCTAGAATGATTATATTCGTGTTTATGGTGACGATGATATCATGATTATAGGCTTTATAGTGTAGATGATGGCAGTAATTATGACTAATGCAGGTTTGATTATGTCAACATGTTAAATAGGAAGAATTTGACTGGTTGATGAGATATATATATATATATATATATATACATATATATATATATATATATATATATATATATATATATATATATTTATCTATTCATTTTATTATACTTTGTCGCTGTCTCCCGCGTGAGAGAGGTAGCGCAACGAAACACACGAAAGAATGGCCCAACCCACCCACACACACATGTATATACATACACGTCCACATACGCACATATACATACCTATACATCTCAACGTATACATATACATATATATATATATATATATATATATATATATATATATATATATATATATATATATATATATATATATACACACACAGAGATATACATATATATACACATGTACATAATTCTTTCTGTCTGCCCTTATTCATTCCCGTCGCCACCCCGCCACACATGAAATGAAAAACCCCTCCCCCCGCATGTGCGCGAGGTAGCGCTAGGAAAAGACAAAAAAAGGCCACATTCGTTCACACTCAGTCTCTAGCTGTCATGTATAATGCACCGAAACTACAGCTCCCTTTCTACATCCAGGCCCCACAAAACTTTCCATGGTTTACCCTAGACACTTCACACGCCTTTGTTCAATCCATTGACAGCACGTCGACCCCGGTATACCACATCGTTCCAATTCACTCTACTCCTTGCACGCCTTTCACCCTCCGGCATGTTCAGGCCCCGATCACTCAAAATCTTTTCTACTTCATCCTTCCACCTTCAATTTGGTCTCCCACTTCTCGTTCCCTCCACCCCTGACAAATATATCCTCTCTGTCAATCTTTCCTCGCTCATTCTCTCCATGTGACCAAACCATTTCAAAACACCCTCTTCTACTCTCTCAAACACACTGTTTTTATTACCACACATCTCTCTTACCCTTTCATTACTTACTCGATCAAACCAACTCACACCACATAGTCCTCAAACATCTCATTTCCAGCACTTCCACCCTCCTCCGCACGGCTCTATCTATAGTTCACGCCTCGCAACCATATAACATTGTTGGAGCCACTATTCCTTAAAACATACCCATTTTTTCTTTCCAAGATTACGTTCTCGACTTCCACACATTTTTCAACGCTCCCAGAACTTTCGCCCCCTCCCCCACCCTATGATTCACTTCCGCTTCTATGGTTCCATCCGCTGCCAAATCCACTCCCAGATATCTAAAACACTTCACTTCCTCCAGTTTTTCTCCATTCAAACTTACCTCCCAATTGACTTGACCCTCAACCCTACTGTACCTAATAACCTTGCTCTTAGTCACATTTACTCTCAGCTTTCTTCTTTCACACACTTTACCAGTGGTGAGGTTACAGTGGTGCGTGTGTTCTAGTATATGCCTAAAACCACAGGACAATGAAACACGATAAGTTCCCAAGTGCACTTTCGTGTAATGATCACATCATCAGGGGAGACAACAACGAAATAGAAGACGTAGAACAGTCAGTTGATATACAAGAAAAAAAAAAAAAAGGTGGCTCAGACGCCATTGGTAAACCATTGGTTACCATCCAGTAACGCTTGGTAACGGTATGGTGTGTGGGTCAGGTTAGAGGAAGGACGTAGGAACTAACAAACAGTTCCCTCGTAACTGAGAGTGGAAGGATAACACACGCCAGGGAGGCCAGCTTTGCCAGCCATGCTAGACGAGTGGCGTTCCCCTGGGCTTAGTGTTAGAAGCCGCCACTATTCCTGATCCACGTAAATGGTTT
>NC_092234.1:44175361-44330361 GCF_036320965.1 Panulirus ornatus | reverse complement strand
CGTAGTCAAGGGTCGTGATGTGCTCGAGGGTCGTATTACCGTACGTGCGCAAAGGTCATATCCTCACACCCAAGAGCGTACACTGTCGTGCGCAAGAGGTTAAGAAACTATGATCATTCTCAACGAGAATAATAATAATAACAATAATAATAATAATGATAATAATAATAATAATACTACTAATAATAATAATAATAATAATAATAATAATAATGTAACTATCAATCCCTTTCTAATTCTCTAATTCGATGCTCAAACAATTTGTTAGGCTGTCAACAACTTTCAATATACCGGTGTATATACATATATATATATATATATATATATATATATATATATATATATATATATATATATATATATATATATATATTCATTTATTTATTTGTTATACTTTGTCGCTGTCTCCCGCGTTAGCGAGGTAGCGCAAGGAAACAGACGAAAGAATGGCCCAACCCACCCCCATACACATGCATATACATACGTCCACACACGCACATATACATACCTATACATCTCAACGTATAAATATATATACACACACAGACATATACATATATACACATAATTCATACTGTCTGCCCTTATTCATTTACCCACATCATATAATTACTATCATTTGATTGATTTTCAGATGTTTCCTCTTTTAACATTAACCTGAAAGTTCATTTCTATTTTTTTTTCAATTCTTAACGTAACTGTGAATGATCCCAGGAACATTTCTAAACTGCATTTCTAAACAGCATTTCTAAACAGCATTTCTGAACTGCATTTCTAAACTGCATTTCTAAACAGCATTTCTAAACATTTCTAAACAGCATTTCTAAACATTTCTAAACAGCATTTCTAAACTGCATTTCTAAACATTTCTAAACTGCATTTCTAAACAGCATTTCTAAACAGCATTTCTAAACTGCATTTCTAAACAGCATTTCTAAACAGCATTTCTAAACAGTATTTCTAAACTGCATTTCTAAACAGCATTTCTAAACAGCATTTCTAAACTGCATTTCTAAACAGCATTTCTAAACAGCATTTCTAAACTGCATTTCTAAACAACATTTGTAAACTGCATTTCTAAACTGCATTTCTAAACAACATTTGTAAACTGCATTTCTAAACTGCATTTCTAAACAACATTTGTAAACTGCATTTCTAAACAGCATTTCCTCTCTCCCGCCGAAGACGCGCGCGTTCGCATAGCGTCGCGAGATTCATTGCACACACGACTTAGCTCACGCAGGTACCGGGAGAAACAAGGGCGTTCAAAAGAGAAAAAAGAAAAATGCGGTGGTTTATATACTTTGGGTTTATCGGAAATTTAACAACTGCAGAGGTCATAGATATATTTTCAAAAAAAAAAGGGAAAAAGGAATGATATTTGCAACTGAACATAATTGTCTTAGAAACAATATTGGATATATCTATCTCTGTATAAGTAATTGATGAATCATATTATTTGAGAGATGTTATCACTAAATGTTGGAATATATTTGCATATTGCGTTAAATTAGAACTCGCCTTGCCGGGTGTGTCGACCACTACGTCATAAACAGGTGAGCGATGTTGCCGACATATTGGTAAACTTTTAACTTAGCGACGAATTTCATTTTGATGCGGCGAGCGCTACTGGTTCGTGGAAGTTCTCACATTATACGTGAATTCCCCGCAAGGCTTGTCAATAATACATCACTCAGGCCAGAAAAGTGTTCGATAAGGAATATGAATCGGATGAATTAAGACATGGCAAAGGGATGACGACTGTAATATTGTTTACGGTGGACCGTCTGGGTTAATAATAGAATGTGAGGTAGTAACCTTATCAGTGACCCCCACACTGTTGTTATACGGACACCCTACAGTGACCCCCACACTTAAATGGACGCCGACAGTGACCCAAACTTTTATATAGACCCCCCCTAAAGTAACCCCACTCTTATATGGACCCCTACAGTGACCCAAACTTTTATACAGACCTATTCCGTGAACCCACAGTGTGTTAAATGGATTCCAGCATATCTCTCCATTCCGTGAAATATATTCACTAGCAGTGACCCCACTCCGTGACATATGGACGCCAACTGTGACCCCCAAGACCATGATATGTGGACGCCACAGTGTCCCCCCTGATCATGATATATGAACACCCTACACCGTAATATATGGACGCCAACAGTCACCTCTTGATCATGATATATGAACACCCTACACCGTAATATATGGACGCCAACAGTGTCCCCTCCTGATCATGATATATGAACACCCTGCACCGTAATATATGGACGCCAACAGTGTCTTCTCCTGATCATGATATATGAACCCCCTACACCGTAATATATGGACATCAACAGTGTCCCCTCCTGATCATGATACATGAACCCCCTACACCGTAATATATGGACGCCAACAGTGTCCCCCTTGATCATGATATATGAACACCCTACACCGTAATATATGGACGCCAAGAGTCCCCTGATCATGATATATGAACCCCCTACACCGTAATATATGGACACCAACAGTGTCCCCTCCTGATCATGATATATGAACCCCCTACACCGTAATATATGGACGCCAACACCTGCTACCCAAAACACCACTGCTGAAGGTATCGTAAGATCAACCAATCAGCTTCTTTGTCGGCTTCAATATTAAGTGTTAACTACCCAGATGGGAGGAAGGGCAATTGGAGGCCTTACCTTGACGCCCAGTTAAACAGTTAATCTGAATCTACAGAAATACTTTAATCTTTATTGAACAAATAGACTCAAACAAACATATTGTTCAGGTTGTTTACATGACCGATTGGAAAAGGATGTTCTATACACGAATGGTTTTAACAAGTTATTGACACGGTTTTAATCATTCATTTACACGACACATTTGAACAAGTTATTTACACTACAGGTTTTAACAAGTCTTTACACTTAAGGTTTTGATAAACCACATACACGACAGGTTTAAAAAATTCACTTACACTGTAAGTTTTAATAAGTCCTTTACCCTGTTAGTTACGACAAATCATTTACACTTTAGGTTTTAATAAATCATTTACACGACAGGTTTTGACCATCCATTTACAATAAAGGTTTTAACATATCATTCACACGTAACTTTGCAGAGTAACATGAATTACTTAATGACTTTTAAACAAGACTATGTTCTCAACTCACTTCAGAGCCATCGAACGAGTAACCAGTTACCTCAAGCAGGAACCATTACACGAGTAACCAATTACCTCAAGCAGGGAACCATTACACAGGTAAACATTAACTTCAAGCAGGGAACCAGTAGCCCAAACTTTAAGCAAGAGGCCATTTACTGCATTTAAACAGGATGTTACAAGAGGTCATTCTAACTACGTTACAAGAGGTCGTTCTAACTACGTTGCAAGAGGTCATTCTAACTACGTTACAAGAGGTCATTCTAACTACGTTACAAGAGGTCATTCTAACTATGTTAGAAAAGGTCATTCTAAGTACCTTACAAGAGGTCATCCAAACTACGTTAGAAAAGATCATTCTAACTAACTACGTTACAAGAGGTCATTCTAACTACGTTACAAGAGGTCATTCTAACATTACGGTACAAGAGGTCATTCTAACTACGTTACAAGAGGTCATTCTAACTACGTTAGAAAAGGTCATTCTAACTAACTACCTTACAAGAGGTCATTCTAACTACGTTACAAGAGGTCATCCTAACTACGTTACAAGAGGTCATTTCAACAAGGTTAATTGTTCGATAACTTTCCAACATGTGACTATACTACGTTTTAAAGCATGACCTGGTGGCCGACCTGGTCAGGTTACAGGGGTGAGAGGCACTGGGGTGGTGGCTGACCTGGACAGGTTACAGGGTTGAGAGGCACTGGGGTAGTGGCTGACCTGGGCAGGTTACAGGGGTGAGAGGCACTGGGGTGGTGGCTGACCTGGGTAGGTTACAGGGGTGAGAGGCACTGGGGTGGTGGCTGACCTGGTTAGGTTACAGGGTTGAGAGGCACTGGGGTGGTGGCTGACCTGGGCAGGTTACAGGGGTGAGAGGCACTGGGGTGGTGGCTGACCTGGGCAGGTTACAGGGGTGAGAGGCACTGGGGTGGTGGCTGACCTGGACAGGTTACAGGGGTGAGAGGCAATGGGGTAGTGGCCGACCTGGTCAGGTTACAGGGGTGAGAGGCACTGGGGTGGTGGCTGACCTGGGCAGGTTACAGGGGTGAGAGGCACTGGGGTGGTGGCTGACCTGGGCAGGTTATAAGGGTTGAGAGGCACTGGGGTGGTGGCTGACCTGGGCAGGTTACAGGGGTGAGAGGCACTGGGGTGTTGGCTGACCTGGGCAGGTCACAGGGGTGAGAGGCACTAGGGTGGTGGCTGACCTGGGCAGGTTACAGGGGTGAGAGGCACTGGGGTGGTGGCTGACCTGGGTAGGTTACAGGGGTGAGAGGCACTGGGGTGGTGGCTGACCTGGGCAGGTCACAGGGGTGAGAGGCACTAGGGTGGTGGCTGACCTGGGCAGGTTACAGGGGTGAGAGGCACTGGGGTGGTGGCTGACCTGGGCAGGTCACAGGGGTGAGAGGCACTAGGGTGGTGGCTGACCTGGGCAGGTTACAGGGGTGAGAGGCACTGGGGTGGTGGCTGACCTGGACAGGTTACAGGGGTGAGAGGCACTGGGGTGGTGGCCGACCTGGGTAGGTTACAGGGGTGAGAGGCACTGGGGTGGTGGCCGACCTGGGTAGGTTACAGGGGTGAGAGGCACTGGGGTGGTGGCCGACCTGGTCAGGTTACAGGAGTGAGAGGCACTGGGGTGGTGGCTGACCTGGGCAGGTTACAGGGGTGAGAGGCACTGGGGTGGTGGCCGACCTGGTCAGGTTACAGGAGTGAGAGGCACTGGGGTGGTGGCTGACCTGGGCAGGTTACAGGGGTGAGAGGCACTGGGGTGGTGGCTGACCTGGGCAGGTTACAGGGGTGAGAGGCACTGGGGTGGTGGCTGACCTGGGCAGGTTATAAGGGTTGAGAGGCACTGGGGTGGTGGCTGACCTGGGTAGGTTACAGGGGTGAGAGGCACTGGGGTGGTGTGTGGGGTGAGGGGTGATAGCGTGGGGTGTGGGGTGAGGGGTGATAGCGTGGGGTGTGGTGTGCAACATGGCCGATCACTTACTCTGTCTGTGCTTCACCTTCCCTTCACCGCCCCGGGGCACACACTGACACCCCAACCCTCTCACCACCTGCCCCGGCCACAACCAGCCCCGCCCCTCCTCCCGTATAGCCACGCCCAGCCCCACCCCCTGCACCCGTATAGCCCCGCCCCGGCACCCCCCCTGCACCCGTATAACCCCGCCCCGACCAGCCCCACCCGTACACTCGTATAGTTTTAGCTCCCACACCCGTGAAAACACGCCCCGGCCCCGGAGAGCCCCACCCCGCCCACAGCTCCCGAGTTCAGCCCCCTACCCCCGTTCACCACCAACCCATGGGACTGGAAACCACGCCCCCACGACTTCCTCACCCCCCCCGCCCCCCGGGGCTCACCACTACCCTACCTCCCCCCCCCACCCGCCGCCCCTGTAACCACCCCCTCTGTAACACAGCCCCCCCCCCCCCCAAACAACACAGCTCACCTCCCCACCCACCCATCCCAGAGCCCCATAGCCCCGCCAGCACTGTGTCACACATCATAACCCCGCCCCCAGGACCAGTAAAGTCCCGTCCCCCGTCGCCCCGGACCAACATAACCCTACCCCCAGCCGCCCCCGGGACAGCATAGCCCCACCCCCAGCCGCCCCAGGACAGCAAAGCCCCACCCCCAGCCGCCCGGGACAGCATAGCCCCACCCCCAGCCGCCCCGGGACAGCAAAGCCCCACCCCCAGCCGCCCGGGACAGCAAAGCCCCACCCCCAGCCGCCCGGGACAGCATAGCCCCACCCCCAGCCGCCCGGGACAGCAAAGCCCCACCCCCAGCCGCCCCGGGACAGCAAAGCCCCACCCCCAGCCGCCCCGGGACAGCAAAGCCCCACCCCCAGCCGCCCCGGACCAATACAACTCCACCCCACGCCGCCCCGGACCAACACAGCCCCACTCCACGCCGCCCCGGACCAACACAGCCCCACTCCACGCCGCCCCGGACCAACACAGCCCCACCCTCACCATTCTGGACCAGTACAGCCCCGCCCCCTTTACCCCGGACCAGTCGTGGATCAATAAAGCACCGCTCCCCGACCAATATGACCCCGCCCCCGACCAACATGACCCCGCCCCCGACCAATAAAGATCCAATCCAGCCACCCCGAACAAATAAAACCCCGCCTCCAACCGCTCCGGACCAATAAAGTCCCATTCCACGACGCCCCAGCCCACATAACAGCCCCGACCCACGACGCATGCCCCCCCATCACTACAGCCCCGCCCACGACGCCCTGTGGAATAAAGATCGGCCCCGAGGTTAACGTTCCTGACCATGAGGCATTCACGGGCCGCCCAGGGTCGAGCGTGGCATAGGTTCGAATCCTGGTTGCACCAGTCGGTCCACAGTCAACCCAACTGTTCATCCTCCTCTAGGGGTGGGTCGATAAAATAAGTACCTCCACAGGCTATATATATATATATATATATATATATATATATATATATATATATATATATATATATATATATTATATTTATTTTGCTTTGTCGCTGTCTCCCGCGTTAGCGAGGTAGCGCAAGGAAACAGACGAAAGAAATGGCCCAACCCACCCCCATACACATGTATATACATACACATCCACACACGAAAATATACATACACATCCACACACGAAAATATACATACACATCCACACACGAAAATATACATACCTATACATCTCAATGTATACATATATATACACACACACACACAGACAAATACATATATACACATGTACATAATCCATACTGTCTGCCTTTATTCATTCCCATCGCGACCTCGTCACACATGGAATAACAACCCCCTCCCCCCCCCCTCATGTGTGCGAGGTAGCGCTAGGAAAAGACAACAAAGGCCACATTCGTTCACACTCAGTCTCTAGCTGTCATGCAATAATGCCCGAAACCACAGCTCCCTTTCCACATCCAGGCCCCACACAACTTCCCATGGTTTACCCCAGACGCTTCACATGCCCTGGTTCAATCCTTGACAGCACGTCGACCCCGGTATACCACATCGTTCCAATTCACTCTATTCCTTGCACGCCTTTCACCCTCCTGCATGTTCAGGTCCCGATCACTCAAAATCTTTCTCTCTCCATCTTTCCACCTCCAATTTGGCATTGATTAAGGCCTCAGCAGTCCGTGCCGTCTTAGTTTACACACACACACACACACACACACACACATATATATATATATATATATATATATATATATATATATATATATATATATATATATATATATATATTATCCCTGGGGATAGGGGAGAAAGAATACTTCCCACGTATTCCCTGCGTGTCGTAGAAGGCGACTAAAAGGGGAGGGAGCGGGGGGCTGGAAATCCTCCCCTCTCGTTTTTTTTTTTTTTTTTTTTTCCAAAAGAAGGAACAGAGAATTGGGCCAGGTGAGGGTATTCCCTCAAAGGCCCAGTCCTCTGTTCTTAACGCTACCTCGCTAATGCGGGAAATGGCGAATAGTTTGAAAGAAAGAAAAGAATATATATATATATATATATATATATATATGTGTGTGTGTGTGTGTGTGTGTGTGTGTGTGTGTGTGTGTGTGTGTGTGTGTGTGTGTGTATATGATCTCGTCAAAGGACCAACACAGCCCCACCCCACGCCGCCCCGGACCAACACAGCCCCAGCCCACGCCACTACAGGCTCTCGCTGACCTAAGCCCGTCCACCTCCGACCCGCCCTATACAACCTTGCGCCCCTCCCTCCCTACCTCCTGCTGCCAGGCCCTCACCTGCCCCGACCCTAACCCACAACCTCGACCGACTAACCCCTACATCGCCAACCCCCAAACCCAGACGTGTGCTGCAACCCCCCCACACATTTTCTTCCGCGCCGGTGCCTGGTACACAGTTTATGTCAGAATTCGTTGCTTCACCTGCATAAATTTGCCTACATCTACATCTATATCTATCTATCTATCTATCTATCTATCTATCTATCTATCTATATATATATATATATATATATATATATATATATATATATATATATATATATATGTATAAATAGATAGACAGATAGATAGATAGATAGATAATGGCCGAATATCTAATAAGACCAGAATACCTTTGGCGAAGATTGGCAGGTTTTCTAAAGACGCACCAAATGATGGACGGATCTGAGGTATACGATGTGTAAATAAAGTATATACACAATGTGTAGTGAGGCCAGCCGTCCCTCATGGACGAGGAGAATATGCGAGGATGCTGTGAATCTTAGGAAAACGCCAGGGGGTGGAGGGGGAATATATGTGTGAGTGTGTATATATATATATATATATATATATATATATATATATATATATATATATATATATATATATATATATATATATATATATTCCTAACGGGGAAAATGAAGCACGAAAAGTTCCCAAGTGCACTTTCGTGTAATAATCACATCATCAGGGGAGACACAAGAGAGGAAAAAAAAACAGTCAGTTGATATATATCGAAGAGACGAAGCTAGGACGCCATTTGGTATAAATATATATATATATATATATATATATATATATATATATATATATATATATATATATATATATATATATTTTTTTTTTTTTTTTTATACTTTGTCGCTGTCTCCCGCGTTTGCGAGGTAGCGCAAGGAAACAGACGAAAGAAATGGCCCAAACCCCCCCCCCCCATACACATGTATATACATATGTCCACACACGCAAATATACATACCTACACAGCTTTCCATGGTTTACCCCAGACGCTTCACATGCCTTGATTCAATCCACTGACAGCACGTCAACCCCGGTATACCACATCGCTCCAATTCACTCTATTCCTTGCCCTCCTTTCACCCTCCTGCATGTTCAGGCCCCGATCACACAAAATCTTTTTCACTCCATCTTTCCACCTCCAATTTGGTCTCCCTCTTCTCCTCGTTCCCTCCACCTCCGACACATATATCCTCTTGGTCAATCTTTCCTCACTCATTCTCTCCATGTGCCCAAACCACTTCAAAACACCCTCTTCTGCTCTCTCAACCACGCTCTTTTTATTTCCACACATCTCTCTTACCCTTACGTTACTCACTCGATCAAACCACCTCACACCACACATTGTCCTCAAACATCTCATTTCCAGCACATCCATCCTCCTGCGCACAACTCTATCCATAGCCCACGCCTCGCAACCATACAACATTGTTGGAACCACTATTCCTTCAAACATACCCATTTTTGCTTTCCGAGATAATGTTCTCGACTTGCACACATTCTTCAAGGCCCCCAGAATTTTCGCCCCCTCCCCCACCCTATGATCCACTTCCGCTTCCATGGTTCCATCCGCTGCCAGATCCACTCCCAGATATCTAAAACACTTCACTTCCTCCAGTTTTTCTCCATTCAAACTCACCTCCCAATTGACTTGACCCTCAACCCTACTGTACCTAATAACCTTGCTCTTATTCACATTTACTCTTAACTTTCTTCTTCCACACACTTTACCAAACTCAGTCACCAGCTTCTGCAGTTTCTCACATGAATCAGCCACCAGCGCTGTATCATCAGCGAACAACAACTGACTCACTTTCCAAGCTCTCTCATCCCCAACAGACTTCATACTTGCCCCTCTTTCCAAAACTCTTGCATTTACCTCCCTAACAACCCCATCCATAAACAAAATTAAACAACCATGGAGACATCACACACCCCTGCCGCAAACCTACATTCACTGAGAACCAATCACTTTCCTCTCTTCCTACACGTACACATGCCTTACATCCTCGATAAAAACTTTTCACTGCTTCTAACAACTTTCCTCCCACACCATATATTCTTAATACCTTCCACAGAGCATCTCTATCAACTCTATCATATGCCTTCTCCAGATCCATAAATGCTACATACAAATCCATTTGCTTTTCTAAGTATTTCTCACATACATTCTTCAAAGCAAACACCTGATCCACACATCCTCTACCACTTCTGAAACCACACTGCTCTTCCCCAATCTGATGCTCTGTACATGCCTTCACCCTCTCAATCAATACCCTCTCATATAATTTACCAGGAATACTCAACAAACTTTTTTTTTTTTTTTTATACTTTGTCGCTGTCTCCCGCGTTTGCGAGGTAGCGCAAGGAAACAGACGAAAGAAATGGCCCAACCCCCCCCCATACACATGTATATACATACGTCCACACACGCAAATATACATACCTACACAGCTTTCCATGGTTTACCCCAGACGCTTCACATGCCTTGATTCAATCCACTGACAGCACGTCAACCCCGGTATACCACATCGCTCCAATTCACTCTATTCCTTGCCCTCCTTTCACCCTCCTGCATGTTCAGGCCCCGATCACACAAAATCTTTTTCACTCCATCTTTCCACCTCCAATTTGGTCTCCCTCTTCTCCTCGTTCCCTCCACCTCCGACACATATATCCTCTTGGTCAATCTTTCCTCACTCATTCTCTCCATGTGCCCAAACCACTTCAAAACACCCTCTTCTGCTCTCTCAACCACGCTCTTTTTATTTCCACACATCTCTCTTACCCTTACGTTACTCACTCGATCAAACCACCTCACACCACACATTGTCCTCAAACATCTCATTTCCAGCACATCCATCCTCCTGCGCACAACTCTATCCATAGCCCACGCCTCGCAACCATACAACATTGTTGGAACCACTATTCCTTCAAACATACCCATTTTTGCTTTCCGAGATAATGTTCTCGACTTGCCACACATTCTTCAAGGCCCCCAGAATTTTCGCCCCCTCCCCCACCCTATGATCCACTTCCGCTTCCATGGTTCCATCCGCTGCCAGATCCACTCCCAGATATCTAAAACACTTCACTTCCTCCAGTTTTTCTCCATTCAAACTCACCTCCCAATTGACTTGACCCTCAACCCTACTGTACCTAATAACCTTGCTCTTATTCACATTTACTCTTAACTTTCTTCTTCCACACACTTTACCAAACTCAGTCACCAGCTTCTGCAGTTTCTCACATGAATCAGCCACCAGCGCTGTATCATCAGCGAACAACAACTGACTCACTTTCCAAGCTCTCTCATCCCCAACAGACTTCATACTTGCCCCTCTTTCCAAAACTCTTGCATTTACCTCCCTAACAACCCCATCCATAAACAAAATTAAACAACCATGGAGACATCACACACCCCTGCCGCAAACCTACATTCACTGAGAACCAATCACTTTCCTCTCTTCCTACACGTACACATGCCTTACATCCTCGATAAAAACTTTTCACTGCTTCTAACAACTTTCCTCCCACACCATATATTCTTAATACCTTCCACAGAGCATCTCTATCAACTCTATCATATGCCTTCTCCAGATCCATAAATGCTACATACAAATCCATTTGCTTTTCTAAGTATTTCTCACATACATTCTTCAAAGCAAACACCTGATCCACACATCCTCTACCACTTCTGAAACCACACTGCTCTTCCCCAATCTGATGCTCTGTACATGCCTTCACCCTCTCAATCAATACCCTCTCATATAATTTACCAGGAATACTCAACAAACTTTTTTTTTTTTTTTTTATACTTTGTCGCTGTCTCCCGCGTTTGCGAGGTAGCGCAAGGAAACAGACGAAAGAAATGGCCCAACCCCCCCCCATACACATGTATATACATACGTCCACACACGCAAATATACATACCTACACAGCTTTCCATGGTTTACCCCAGACGCTTCACATGCCTTGATTCAATCCACTGACAGCACGTCAACCCCGGTATACCACATCGCTCCAATTCACTCTATTCCTTGCCCTCCTTTCACCCTCCTGCATGTTCAGGCCCCGATCACACAAAATCTTTTTCACTCCATCTTTCCACCTCCAATTTGGTCTCCCTCTTCTCCTCGTTCCCTCCACCTCCGACACATATATCCTCTTGGTCAATCTTTCCTCACTCATTCTCTCCATGTGCCCAAACCACTTCAAAACACCCTCTTCTGCTCTCTCAACTACGCTCTTTTTATTTCCACACATCTCTCTTACCCTTACGTTACTCACTCGATCAAACCACCTCACACCACACATTGTCCTCAAACATCTCATTTCCAGCACATCCATCCTCCTGCGCACAACTCTATCCATAGCCCACGCCTCGCAACCATACAACATTGTTGGAACCACTATTCCTTCAAACATACCCATTTTTGCTTTCCGAGATAATGTTCTCGACTTCCACACATTCTTCAAGGCCCCCAGAATTTTCGCCCCCTCCCCCACCCTATGATCCACTTCCGCTTCCATGGTTCCATCCGCTGCCAGATCCACTCCCAGATATCTAAAACACTTCACTTCCTCCAGTTTTTCTCCATTCAAACTCACCTCCCAATTGACTTGACCCTCAACCCTACTGTACCTAATAACCTTGCTCTTATTCACATTTACTCTTAACTATATATATATATATATATATATATATATATATATATATATATATATATATATCGCGGGGATTCATTAGGCACATAGGCCCAGATATATGTATTTGGGATGTTGATTCCCGGGGTGAATCAGTGACCCAGATATTCAGCCCAGAGGCTGATTCAGTGGTCCAAATATTCGTCCGTCGAGCAAGAATGTGAGGGAGTCAGGTGGCTGGGCCCAAACCCCCCTTATCTCCTCTCACAGTGCATGCATTACCCTCTGCCTTCAGTCATGTGGCTGTGCTAACCAACCAACCAACCAACCAACCTTCTCTCTCTCTCTCTCTCTCTCTCTCTCTCTCTCTCTCTCTCTCTCTCTCTCTCTCTCTCACACCTCTCTGGCCCCTTGCGAGCTGTATGAGGCACTTACTCCCACGCCTCACTGACTCGTCTTTAACACCCCTCACTCATACTTGCTCTCCTCCTCCCCCTCTAACCTAACCTAACCTAACCTTGATAATGTCGTTGGGTCATTACTAGACATTAATGTTACGAGGGGGGGGGGGGAGGTTAGTTAGCTCCCGAGGCCGCCATCCTCCTACCCCCCCCCCCCTCCCCCAAGCTCAAGAAATGTCTCCCCCCCCCCCCGCCTCGTCTCAAGCCATTGTACTTCTACAAAAGGAGGAACAGAGATGGGGGCCAAGTGAGGATATTCCCTCTAAGGCTCAGTCCTCTGTTCTTGACGCTACCTCGCTTACGTGAGAAATGGCGAATATGTACGAAAAAAATGTGTATGTGTGTGTGTGTATGTGTGTGTGTGTGTGTGTGTGTGTGTGTGTGTGTGTGTGTGTGTGTGTGTGTGTGCACTTATTCGCCGTTTTCTTCTTTAGCGACGGAGCGCCAGGAACAGACGAAGAAAATGCCACATTCGCTCACATCCATTCTCTAGCTTCCCACTCATTCCCCCATATGTTCAAACCACATCAACACACTCTCTTCTACTCCTTTAACTACACTCTTCTTATTTCCATAAATTTCTCTTACCTTTTTATTACTAACTCGATCGAACCACCTCACACCACATATTGTTCTGAAACATTCACTTTCCAACAGATCTTCTGCACATTCTCATCCATACCCCATGTCTCGTATGTGTACACCATCGCTGGAGGTACTGGATCTTCTAACATACCCGTTTTCACTCACCCAGATAAAATCCTACCTTTCCATGCATTCCTCAGTGCTCCCAGAACCCTCGTCCCCTTGCCCCCACTGTGACTAATTTCCCTTCCACGGTTTCATTCGCTCCTTTACCTCCAAATTTTCTCAGGTCAAACTCAGAACCTAAACTAACCTGTGGCTCTGTACTGTTAAACTTAATAACTTGCTTTTGTTCACATTTACTCTCAACCTCCTAAACACAGACACTAACTCCGGCAAATTTCTCCCTCGAATCTGCCACCAAATGCCGCATCATTAGCAAACAACAACCGACTCACTCCCTCCCCCACCCCGCCACACCACCACGACAGACAGCAGGTATGGGCTTCACCATTGTCTACATGTACCGTTTTAGAGTTAGTTAAACTACGTGTTCAAGATCTGAAGTTTCAGTTCGGTTTGGTACGAGCGTGGGACTCCTTCTTTAACTCCTGTACCACGAGAAATATCATTGAATCGTCTATTATCAAATACACAAAGAATTGTAACATTAATATGAGTGAAGGTCTATACAGACTGGATAGTTTTATTGATAAAATTCGTAAACAGTTCGCCTTCTTGCCCACATAATAAGTTTATGATACACTCGTTGTCTGTCTTGGACAATCACATGTTTACCAAATGGAGTCCTAGCTACGTCTCTTCGTTGTATATCAACTGACTGTTATAGTTCTCTCTTGTGTTTCTCCTGATGATGTGATTATTACATGAAAGTGCACTTGGCAACTTATCGTGTTTAATTTTCCCCGTAGACTCATAGGAATATATATATATATATATATATATATATATATATATATATATATATATATATATATATATATATATATATATATATATATTCAACGTCATTTATAATTGGTGTATCTGTAAGATCTCTAAATTCGCGAATGATACTAAGTTGGAAAACATATCTCGAAAACAGAAAGTGAACAACCTGCAGCTTTAAACTGACACAGATGAACAGATGTCTTGGTGGCAAATTATCTTTACCATTGATAAGTGTCAAGTTTTACATATCGGTTGCATAGGTCAAAGGCAAGCTACAATGTGAATACTGTTGGGCATTAAAAGGTCAGTGAGGAAAAGGACTTGGGTGTAATAATCTCTGTTGAGCTAAAGACAAGTGAGCAACGCCCTGAAGCAATGCAGAGGGCGCTTGGGTTCTTAGATTCGTCGGAAGAGGTTTTGAATACAAGTCTCGGGAAATTATTCTCACTCTTTATACCACTCAAGCTCGTCCAAATACAGGTATTCATAATTATCAACGCTTCGTTATACTCAATCATGCGCACTACTGAGCAACACATCGTCTGCTTCCACTCGTAGTAATGAATACAAACTATTGGGCAAACGTTTTTTTTTTTACCTCCAAACGTTTTACCTCCAATGAGGTCAAGTGTTGTATTTCTTCACGATCGTTAACATTACGAATGATTTACTAATTACGATAGGTGAAAGCAGTACTATGGATACTTCATTATCTTAGATACTGTCATTAATATATCTATTTCCTTAGATACACGATAAGTTTATAGGTCGTCCGATATGTATGTCTTTCTACTCCCACCACAATAATCCAAAGTTTCTGTCCTGTTCTCCGATCGCAAGTGGCCTGGTTAGGACCCTAGTGGTCTGTTGCTGTCTGAACTCAGGTGCATGATGGGTTTGACCTTTGAACTCACTCTTATGCATCAAGATAAAAGGCCAAGTCATCAAAAGGCCAAGTCATTAACCCCGGAGGCGCCCCGTCGCGCGTAAGCGCTGTCACGTACCGTACTGTACACATGGCGTCGCACTGTCGTGTTGTAAGGGAGAATGAAACGTCTACTTACTCTGGTGGCTGTTGACGAAGAACGTAACTGGTTGGGGTAATAATCCAGGGGGGAGAGGGGGAGGGGGGTGTTGGAGAGAGAGAGAGAGAGAGAGAGAGAGAGAGAGAGAGAGAGAGAGAGAGGGTGGGGGGTTACCATATTCTATACATGTGACGCTCGTGGTTGGTGAGAGGCATGTTTACAAACGTGTAAGCGAATCCAGCCCATAAAACACCCATGTTCGTCACTAGTCTCTCTCTCGTTGTGCGTGCATATATATATTTGATTTTCCAAAAGAAGGAACAGAGAACGAGGCCAGGTGAGGATATTCCCTCAGAGGCCCAGTCCTCTGTTCTTAACGCTACCTTGCTAACGCGGGAAATGGCGAATAGTATGAAAGAAAGAAAAGAATATATATATATATATATATATATATATATATATATATATATATATATATATATATATCCCTGGGGATAGGGGAGAAAGAATACTTCCCACGTATTCCCTGCGTGTCGTAGAAGGCGACTAAAAGGGGAGGGAGCGGGGGGCTGGAAATCCTCCCCTCTCGTTTTTTTTTTTAATTTTCCAAAAGAAGGAACAGAGAACGAGGCCAGGTGAGGATATTCCCTCAGAGGCCCAGTCCTCTGTTCTTAACGCTACCTCGCTAACGCGGGAAATGGCGAATAGTATGAAAGAAAGAAATATATATATATATATATATATATATATATATATATATATATATATATATATATATATATATATATGTCTATGTATGTATGTGTTGATATGTATATGTACGGGTATGGGCGCTCATATGTGTGATTGGATGGGCCATTCTTCGTCTGTTCCCTGGCGCTACCTCGCTGACGCGGGAAACGGCGATCAAGTATTATAATACATATATATATACATATATATATATATATATATATATATATATATATATTTTTTTTTTTTATACTTTGACGCTGTCTCCCGCGTTTGCGAGGTAGCGCAAGGAAACACGAAAGAAATGGCCCAACCCACCCCCATACACATGTATATACATACGTCCACACACGCAAATATACATACCTACACAGCTTTCCATGGTTTACCCCAGACGCTTCACATGCCTTGATTCAATCCACTGACAGCACGTCAACCCCGGTATACCACATCGCTCCAATTCACTCTATTCCTTGCCCTCCTTTCACCCTCCTGCATGTTCAGGCCCCGATCACACAAAATCTTTTTCACTCCATCTTTCCACCTCCAATTTGGTCTCCCTCTTCTCCTTGCTCCCTCCACCTCCGACACATATATCCTCTTGGTCAATCTTTCCTTACTCATCCTCTCCATGTGCCCAAACCACTTCAAAACACCCTCTTCTGCTCTCTCAACCACGCTCTTTTTATTTCCACACATCTCTCTCTCTCTCTCTCTCTCTCTCTCTCTCTCTCTCTCTCTCTATATATATATATATATATATATATATATATATATATATATATATACATATATATATAATTCTTTTCCCTGGGGATAGGGGAGAAAGAATACTTCCCACGTATTCCCTGCGTGTCGTAGAAGGCGACTAAAAGGGGAGGGAGCGGGGGACTGGAAATCCTCCCCTCTCGTATTTTTTTTAATTTTCCAAAAGAAGGAACAGCGAATTGGGCCAGGTGAGGGTATTCCCTCAAAGGCCCAGTCCTCTGTTTTTAACGCTACCTCGCTAATGCGGGAAATGGCGAATAGTTTGAAAGAAAGAAAGATATATAATTCTGACGGTTTTACAGTGGGGCGGGGGGGGAGTGGTGAAGACAACGATGTGTTCATTCATCACATTGTCTTTAAATCTCCATCAAAGTTCGTTTTTAGTTACTTCTTACTGATAATCACCCTCGATGAACTTGAACAATATATTTAGATATACGAAATGCCGTGATGTATTAAGCGTCTAATAAAAGTGTAGTGGTAACTTTCAAAACTGTTCGGTCTCATACCAGTTACCCGGAAAATAGCCAGCCAATCACATTCATTACTCAGATAAGAAGCGTTTTTAATAGGCGTAAATATGGATTCCCTCCCGAGGGGTTTGCGGATGGAGCCAGGAAGTAGTAAATAACCAATCAGAGCTCGAGCAGCCGTGAGCCTCCCGGTGATTGGCTCAATTGGAAATCGCCCGCTTCGAATTTCTCACTAAATTCCCTCTTGACCAATCAAAAACAAGATAGAATCTATATGAAGCTTCGAGTGGCCAGGAGGACTTAAGGTGGCCAAGGGAGACGTTCTGGCATGAGGTTCCCAGCCGGTGGCGTCACACCGATGCGTCGGACGGGGGGTGAGGCTGGTGCTGGTTGGAGAGGTGGGTTATTTCTGATACTAACGCCCACCACCCGCCACCCACCTGCGTTCTTGTCCTGCCCACCTGCGTGCCTGTCCCTCTCACCTGCTTTCTTGTCCTTTACATACGTGTTTTCCTCTTATTAATCGACGTTCTTGTCTATTTTCCTACGTATTTTGTCCTACTCGCGTTCTCATTCTCTAATCCATCTAATTTGCGTTCGTATCCTTTTCAACTTTATATATATATATATATATATATATATATATATATATATATATATATATATATATATATATTATTTATTTTGCTTTGTCGCTGTCTCCAGCGTTAGTGAGGTAGCGCAAGGAAACAGACGAAAGAATGGCCCAACCCACCCCCATACACATGTATATACATACACATCCACACACGAAAATATACATACCTATACATCTCAACGTATACACATATATACACACACGGACATATACATATATACGCATGTACATAATTCATAATACGGTGTCAAGCGCTTTCGTGTAATTACACCGTCATGACAGAACGAATAGAACCAAAATATACCAGCTGCCACTGGGCCAGGCAGGCGAACGAATGGAAAAAAACAAGTGAAGGGCTTAGGACACAGGTCACCCTCGAGGACCTCACCTCTCTCCCAATCATTTATAAAGCCTAATCCTTTATATAAACTTATGTAATTGATCTAAACCAACATTTCAATTCATATCAGTATCTCTACTATGTCTGATAAGAGCTTCAACAACATCTGCGATCCTTTTTCTCTTATCAAACTTCAACAATATTTCTATCCTCCTTCTCTCTATCAAACTTAGTAAATGATATCAAAATATGGATCAAAATGTTGATTGCACGAGGCCCTATTAGAACAGGAGTAGGGAGAGAGAGAGAGAGAGAGAGAGAGAGAGAGAGAGAGAGAGAGAGAGAGAGAGAGAGAGACAGACAGAGAGAGAGAGAGAGAGAGAGACCTTTTTTTTCATACAGAATGTTTAGATTCTTTTTTATTTAACTTGCCGTGTAGATCAACATATCCCAGAGTGTGGTGCGAAACTCTCCGAGAGAAAATCAAATATGGTCTTCGATGGTCACACTTAAATTGCTTGGTAAAAAAATTATATCAGGTCACATCACAGCATATATATATATATATATATATATATATATATATATATATATATATATATATATATATGTGTGTCTGATGACAGAGTGGCAGATATAGGGTGTTTTGGTCGAGGTGGTGTGCAAAGTGAGAGGGTTAGGGAAAATGATTTGGTAAACAGAGAAGAGGTAGTAAAAGCTTTGCGGAAGATGAAAGCCGGCAAGGCAGCAGGTGTGGATGGTATTGCAGTGGAATTTATTAAAAAAGGGGGTGACTGTATTGTTGACTGGTTGGTAAGGTTATTTAATGTATGTATGACTCATGGTGAGGTGCCTGAGGATTGGCGGAATGCGTGCATAGTGCCATTGTACAAAGGCAAAGGGGATAAGAGTGAGTGCTCAAATTACAGAGGTATAAGTTTGTTGAGTATTCCTGGTAAATTATATGGGAGGGTATTGATTGAGAGGGTGAAGGCATGTACAGAGCATCAGATTGGGGAAGAGCAGTGCGGTTTCAGAAGTGGTAGAGGATGTGTGGATCAGGTGTTTGCTTTGAAGAATGTATGTGAGAAATACTTAGAAAAGCAAATGGATTTGTATGTAGCATTTATGGATCTGGAGAAGGCATATGATAGAGTTGATAGAGATGCTCTGTGGAAGGTATTAAGAATATATGGTGTGGGAGGCAAGTTGTTAGAAGCAGTGAAAAGTTTTTATCGAGGATGTAAGGCATGTGTACGTGTAGGAAGAGAGGAAAGTGATTGGTTCTCAGTGAATGTAGGTTTGCGGCAGGGGTGTGTGATGTCTCCATGGTTGTTTAATTTGTTTATGGATGGGGTTGTTAGGGAGGTAAATGCAAGAGTCCTGGAAAGAGGGGCAAGTATGAAGTCTGTTGGGGATGAGAGAGCTTGGGAAGTGAGTCAGTTGTTGTTCGCTGATGATACAGCGCTGGTGGCTGATTCATGTGAGAAACTGCAGAAGCTGGTGACTGAGTTTGGTAAAGTGTGTGGAAGAAGAAAGTTAAGAGTAAATGTGAATAAGAGCAAGGTTATTAGGTACAGTAGGGTTGAGGGTCAAGTCAATTGGGAGGTGAGTTTGAATGGAGAAAAACTGGAGGAAGTGAAGTGTTTTAGATATCTGGGAGTGGATCTGTCAGCGGATGGAACCATGGAAGCGGAAGTGGATCATAGGGTGGGGGAGGGGGCGAAAATTTTGGGAGCCTTGAAAAATGTGTGGAAGTCGAGAACATTATCTCGGAAAGCAAAAATGGGTATGTTTGAAGGAATAGTGGTTCCAACAATGTTGTATGGTTGCGAGGCGTGGGCTATGGATAGAGTTGTGCGCAGGAGGATGGATGTGCTGGAAATGAGATGTTTGAGGACAATGTGTGGTGTGAGGTGGTTTGATCGAGTAAGTAACGTAAGGGTAAGAGAGATGTGTGGAAATAAAAAGAGCGTGGTTGAGAGAGCAGAAGAGGGTGTTTTGAAATGGTTTGGGCACATGGAGAGAATGAGTGAGGAAAGATTGACCAAGAGGATATATGTGTCGGAGGTGGAGGGAACGAGGAGAAGAGGGAGACCAAATTGGAGGTGGAAAGATGGAGTGAAAAAGATTTTGTGTGATCGGGGCCTGAACATGCAGGAGGGTGAAAGGAGGGCAAGGAATAGAGTGAATTGGAGCGATGTGGTATACCGGGGTTGACGTGCTGTCAGTGGAGTGAATCAAGGCATGTGAAGCGTCTGGGGTAAACCATGGAAAGCTGTGTAGGTATGTATATTTGCGTGTGTGGACGTGTGTATGTACATGTGTATGGGGGGGGGTTGGGCCATTTCTTTCGTCTGTTTCCTTGCGCTACCTCGCAAACGCGGGAGACAGCGACAAAGTATAAAAAAAAAAAAAAAAAAAATATATATATATATATATATATATATATATATATATGTATCACAACTTTAAGGAAAGGAAAAAAATTTTTCTGTATACAATGTTTAATCTCAAATATTTGCACTGATAATTACACATGAAATACAAAATAACTATAAGAAACAACCATGGAAAAATTAGTCTGCACAATTTCTTTCTTTTTGACTAATGAATCTATGACAATGGCTGACTTTGCTTACAAATATTTAACCATATGACTGCGTTAGCATTCAAAAGACTAACAATACTAATAATAGACTACAGTAAATTTACGAAAATTCTTGAGAAAATAATAATAAGAAAAAAATGGATGAAATTCAAAATTTCGATTACAAAATAAATGTTAAAACATTTTGGCCTGGAGTCAAAGCCTCTTTAGGCTGCACAGTCTTTCATTCAGTAATACAATTGGTAATCCAACCCCAACGGAAAATCCTACCAAAGTTTACAAATATTACTCCAGTACTTTAGAGGAGGAGGGGAGAAAAAAAAAGGTATCCCATAGATTTAATCATGAAAACCACAACTAAAACATGTTGCTCTCCTGAGTTAACACCATCTCTCTCTCTCTCTCTGTCTCTCTCTGACCAACTTCCCAAGAACACTCCTGTTTACCTCTCCCTAGAGCATTTCCCCCTCACTGATCAAGCCCCTACAATTAGCAGCTTTGAGAGGTGATTACAACTTTATGACCAGCCACCTGTACCTTTAGGACTGACTCATTATGACCAGCCACCTGTACCTTTAGGACTGACTGATTTCCGTATTTGTTATGTCACAAGGGAGGGACTCTGGCTCTTCCAAATGACCAATCCCTTTTCCTTTATCATATCTCTTCATTCTGCGACATTCTGGATGGTACTGGAATCATGAAGCGTTCCATCTGACCTTACCATACATTAATTTATGACACGTCACCAACTTCTGTGGCTCTGCCTCTGTCCACTATTTCCCTGGATAGGGTCTAGCCTCATGGTTGCATCATCATCATCATAGGAATAATAACTATCTAAAATACTATTCTTTTACATCTGTTCGCCGTTTCCCGAGTTTCCTCGCGCGTTCCGGGGGAAGTACAAAGAGCAGCCTTATTCGCCCACATCCGTTCTGTAGCAGTCATGCGCAAAGCACCGAAATCACATTCCTATCCACCACCAGGCCCCACAGACCTTTCCATGGTTTACCCCTGCCGCTTCACATGCCCTGGTCCAGCTCGACAATATGTCGACCCCTGTACACCACATCATCCTAACTCACTTTATGCCGTGCATGCCTTTCACTCTCTTGCATATTCAATCCCCAATCACTCAAACTATTTTTCACTCCATCCTTCCATCTCATATTTCGTCTCCCCTTACTCCTTGTACCCTTCACTTCTGACACATATATCCTCTTTGGTAACCTCTCCTCCCCCATTCTCTCCATACGATCAAATAATTTCAGCACACCCTCTTCAGTTCTCTCAACCACACTTTTTATTTCCACACATCTCTCTTACCCTTTCGTTAACCAAACCACCTCATTCCACGTACTGTCCTCAAACATATCATTTTCTAACACCACCAGCTTCATCCGTACATCCTCGTTAATATAACCCAAGTCTCGCATCCATATAACAGCGCTGGGACTACTATACCTTCAAACATACCCATTTTCGTCCTCCCACACTGAAGCCTCTCTTTCCACACTTTATTTAATGCAGCCTTAGCTCCCTCATCCACCCTACGACCCATTTTCGATCCCATGGTTCCATATGTTATCGTGTCTAAAACACTTCATGTTTTCTCCACTCAAACTCACACCCTAACTAAACTTGTCCTCAACCCGGCCAAACCTAATAACCTTGTTTTCATCCACATTTACTTACAACTTCCAGCTTCAACACACTCTTCCAAACTCAGTCCGTATATATATATATACACTGGAAATTCTAACTGTCCAATGAAAAGCCACTTCTTTCTTAAGAAATTCAACTGCAATACCATCAACTCCAGCCGCCTTGTCACATTTCATTTTATACAAAGTTTTCACCACCTCTTCTCTCATCACCAAACCACTCTTTATGACTGTCTCACTTCACGTACCACTCCAACCAAAACACCTTACATCTGCCACCCTCTCATCGAACACATTCAACCGTTCTTCATAATACTCACTTCATCACTATCTGTCAGCACTTCATCCCCCCCCCCCCCCCTCCCCGATGTGTTCCCATTTTTCTTGCTTTTCGGACACTATCAACCTCCTTCCAAAGCATCAGGGGAGACACAAGAGAGAAATATAACAGTCAGTTGATATACAACGAAGAGACGTAGCTTGGACGCCATTTGGTAAACATGTAATTGCCCAAGACAGACAACGAGTGTATCATAAACTTATTGTGTGGACAAGAAGGTGAATTGTTTAAAAATTTTATCAACAATAAAGTTTTCCAATTTTTATAGACCTTTACTAACATCAAGGTTATAATTCTTTGTGTATTTAATGATATAAGATTTAATATTTCTGTGTGAACAATTCACCTTCTTGTCCACATAATAAGTTTATGATACGTTCGTTGTCTGTCTTGGACAATCACATGTTTATCAAATGGCGTCCTAGCTACGTCTCTTCGTTGTATATCAACTGACTGTTATATTTCTCTCTTGTGTCTCCCCTGATGATGTGATTATTACACGAAAGTGCACTTGGGAAGTATCGTGTTTCATTTTCCCCGTGGACTCAGGAATATACTAGATCACGTGCAAAATTGTGATCCTTTCAAATATATCTATATCTATCTATCTATCTATCTATCTATCTATCTATATATATATATATATATATATATATATATATATATATATATATATATATATATATATATATATATATATATATTCATTCGCAGTTTCCAACATCTCCGAGGTAGCACCAGCAACACACAAATAATATTCTCACTTGTTCTCATCTAAATCTCAAGCTTTTCAGCAAAATGTGCTGAAACCATATACAATCCCCATAGACCTTTCTGTGGTTTCCCCTGACAACTTCATGTTCTCTGGTTCTGGCAACTAAGAGCACTCCAATACGCTCTGTCCCATGCACGCATCTCACCCTCCTGCATGTTTAGGCCTCGCTCTCTCCCACCTTGCTTCCTACTCTTTACTCACGCACCCCTATACACCTAAGCTAGTTGGGCACTATTGTTCACCTCTCTCTTGATCCTATTCCACTTATTACCAAACCTCTGTCTTACAAGTCATTCCTTAAGCGAGTAATCCTCCTCACACTACATATTTTCCCTAGGCATTTCAATTCCAAGATATCCACTATCCTCCGCTCTTTTGCATTTACGACCAAAGACTCACACCCATACAGCACCGTTAAGACTACTACACTACCAAACACACCCATCCTCGCCCCGACAGATTCTGATCTCTTTCCGCATTCATGAATGCACCCTGGGCTTTTCTCCCGTCATCCACCCTACTCTTCCAAACATTGACTCCAGCTTCAGCAGTTTCTCCCTCGAGGCTGCCACTAGTACCATATCATCTACAAACAATAAGTGACTCATCTCAAACTCGTAGTATACTGTAGATCCTCGCATTTACCTCCCTCACCACCCCATACAAAACAGATAAAAAAAAAAGGTGACATCACACACCCTTGACGCAGATCCACCTTCACCTGAAACCACTTATCCTCGCCCCTCCTATATGATATATATACCGTACTCTTCTATCAATAACTCATCAGTCTATCTAACAGCTTTCTTTCTCCATCATACATTAGTAGCATCTCCCATATGTTTATCAACCTAATCACATGCTTTCTCCAGATCCATACAAATCCCTCTCTCCGCACAATTCTCGCACAAATTCTTCAGAGCAAAGCCCCTTTACCTCTCCAAATGCCACAACTCTCTCCATCAATACCGACATGTAACTTCCCAGGCACATAATTCTGGAATCCGAGCATTCCTCTATCTCATTCAATAGTGGTATACATTCCACCATTACTAAAGACCATGTCGGACCAAATATACGGTGAAAATCCTGATAAACCAGTCAATAATACTATCAATCCTATCTTGAGAAATTCGTCTGTCATACCATTCTCTCTAGACACATCGATACGCTTCATCTTACCCAAGGATAAATTCTTACCCTTATGCTCTTTTCACTAAACTGTTATACGCTATGATTCTCTCACTCTACATACCTCCTCGTCACAAGCAATCCATACTTCAAGCCTACCTCTTAAAACATATAGAAAGTCCTTCAAAATTCTTATAATATCTGTAGTCACTTCCTCATCTGCCATCAACTTTATTTGTTCCCTTGTTCTCCTTACACTATTCAACCCCCTTACAAAACATTTTCTTATTCTCCCTTAAGTCTGCCAGGACTTTCTCACTCCCTATCTCATTCGCCCTCTTCATCTGCTACTGCACCTTCCTCTTGGTCACCTGCCACTTTCTCTTGCACAAATTTCCATCACGTGCACTCCTTCCCTGTGGGTATCGCCCAAACACCTCTCTTTTCTCTTTTACTTTAATCTCAACTTCCTCATCCCAACCCTTGCTACCCTTTGTCAAGCGCCCACACCCCACCATCTGCATACCACACCATTCACCTGTACATTTTGGCAATGCTTTCCAAAATACCTTCCATTCCTTGTCAATTCTCCTAATGCCATGTAATTTGACCTGATACCATTGTTCACCTAGCCTCTCTTGGTATCTCTGCACAAAATCCTCTTTTCTAACCTCACTCGCTTTCACCATCCACTTCCTACCTACGTCATATCCTTATTTCCTAAAGCCACAAAACCCGTTTACACTCGTCTTCACTAAGTAGTTATCAGACATCTAATCAGCTTCCATTCTCAGCACAGTCACATTCATTCGCCTCACTTCTGCACGTAATCAGATCCTGTTCACCGATTCCAAACCTAATGTATACTTACATATGCAACTTTTTTTTTCTCTCAAAATTAGGTTTTCCCAATCACCAATTGCTTTTCAACAGAAAACTCAACGAAGAATTCATCTTACTTCCCTTACAACCAGGACTCCATGCCACAATGCTCTCAACTGCATTATCACCCACACTTGCATTCAAATGTCTCTCTCCTTTTACTCGATCCCTTTCATCAATATTGCTAAGGTCCCTTACAAAAGACTCGCTCTTTCTTCACTTCTCCCAGTAAAGGAAACTCGGGGAGTTTTCACCTGTATTCCTTAGTCTTTATTTGGGCAGGTCAGGCGAATCTTTTCCTATTGACCTGGCACTCATAGAACTCCTCACGTGTGTCTCTTTAAGGTACCAAACGGTAAATCTTTTCCTAAAGTCGTAGCAACACTTGAAGAGGATATTTTCCCAAATTAAGGACACCGATATGGTTTCTCACCTGCAGGAAACACCTCAGATTTCATTCCAGTATTAGACAAACCCTCTGTTTATTTACAGAATCATATTAAGTAAAGATCTTTACTCACATTCAGTTACGTGCACACACTAAGAGAATGATCCTTACAGTCAGGCCAAGAGCCTGAGTCTGCAGAGTATCAAAGCGACCCTTGCCACATTCTGGGTAGTCTTACTGGGGAGTATTCGCAACAGCTTTTTTCTTTACAATGTCAAGAGCACGTGAAACATTTCCAGTAAGGGCACTCGAGTGGCTTTTCACCTTTGAATCAGAACGTACCTCTTTACGATACAAGGATAAATCTTCTTCCAAAAGCCAAGGCACTCGTGTGATTTCTCTCTTAGAGGAGACAGCCTTCGTGTGCTTTTCCTCAAAGGACTAGACTGTATGAATGTTATCCCATTTAGTACAATGATGGGTTTTCTCACTAATATGTAACTGTTCCTTTACAAAATAGTATTGACTGAATTTATGTATGTTTTCTCATCTTCCAGTCATACTATTTTTAAGGTTTCTCGCCTGTGTGCACCAGCCTGTGCTTCTTTAGACCATTGGACCAAGTAAATCTTTTCCCACAGTCAGGGCACTCGTGTGGTTTCTCGCCTGTGTGCACCAGCCTGTGATTCTTTAGACCATTAGACCAAGTAAATCTTTTCCCACAGTCAGGGCACTCGTGTGGTTTCTCGCCTGTGTGCACCAGCCTGTGATTCTTTAGATTACTAGACTGAGTGAATCTTTTCCCACAGTCAGGGCACTTGTGTGGTTTCTCGCCTGTGTGCACCAGCCTGTGCTTCTTTAGATCACTAGACCAAGTAAATATTTTCCCACAGTCAGGGCACTCGTGTGGTTTCTCGCCTGTGTGCACCAGCCTGTGCTTCTTTAGATCACTAGACCAAGTAAATATTTTCCCACAGTCAGGGCACTCGTGTGGTTTCTCGCCTGTGTACACCAGCCTGTGCTTCTTTAGATTACTAGACTGAGTGAATCTTTTCCCACAGTCAGGGCACTCGTGTGGTTTCTCGCCTGTGTGCACCAGCCTGTGATCCTTTAGACCACTAGACCAAGTAAATCTTTTCCCACAGTCAGGGCACTCGTGTGGTTTCTCGCCTGTGTGCACCAGCCTGTGCTTCTTTAGACCACTAGACCAAGTAAATCTTTTCCCACAGTCAGGGCACTCGTGTGGTTTCTCGCCTGTGTGCACCAGCCTGTGCTTCTTTAGACCACTAGACCAAGTAAATCTTTTCCCACAGTCAGGGCACTCGTGTGGTTTCTCGCCTGTGTGCACCAGCCTGTGCTTCTTTAGATGACTAGACCAAGTAAATCTTTTCCCACAGTCAGGGCACTCGTGTGGTTTCTCGCCTGTGTGCACCAGCCTGTGATTCTTTAGATTACTAAACTGAGTGAATCTTTTCCCACAGTCAGGGCACTCGTGCGGTTTCTCATTTGTATGGACAGGTCTGTCAGACTTTTCATGTCCAAGCCAAGTCATTTTTCTACTGTGAGGATATTCGTGTGACTTCTGTTCCAAGCCGGAAACAGAAGCATCAGAACCATTATTCCTGTTTATAAATTGCGAAATTCTTACTGGATGATCAATGTCGTTTGATACTCCATTATCACAGTACTGCGGCATTTTTTTCATACTTACTACCTTGACATCCTTTTCATCATGAGTGGTTTCACAATCAACAGTGAAGTCCGTACTTACACTGTTTTCAATTAGTTTAAGACTCTCTGTATCTCTTTTCCAATTCATAACTGATCTTGCAGAGTGTACACTGTTATGCATCTCTTTGAAGGCGTCTGTCTGAATCATTTCAGTTTTACAGGGATCATTATGCTTCTGTATGGAAAGGGTTGTGTTACCAAGGAAGCAGTCATTCGTTGAACTTAGCCAGTCAAGCTTTATGCACTGATGTTCTGAGGATAGAGTAATAAAAACTACGCTTATGAAATATTCTCAACGAAAATGGTATACACCTCTTGTTCCTATGCTCGTTTTGACAACCATGGGAGACAAGGCACCATTTCATCACTCAGCGCAAGTTCATGGATTGGAACTCAAAGAGACAACCGTACCATTCATCATAAACTTGGAAAAACACCTCACTCGGAGTCTAATCCTCGCTATGGTGTAATACTTACGCGTCTTTCCTGCTCTTGCAAGGAAGCGATCAGGAACAAATGAACAGTAATTTCACTTGCATACATCCAGTCTCTAACCGTTGCGTAACAATGACCCCCCCCCCCAAACTCAGATCCCATCATCCACCGCAAAACGCCACAAGCTACGCCACAGTTTGTTTAACTTCACCACAGCAACTTCCCTGATTCAGCCCATTAGTAGCACACCAACCTCATATCCACATAGATCATTTATTCTCTCCCGATGCATGCCGTTCGCTTTCCTGAATTTTCACGCCCTATTATCCTAGAATACTCCTTCGATCTATCGTTCCATCTCAGTTCACCTGTTCCTTGTTCCCTCCACTGATGAAACATTTCCTGTCAGTCGGTCTCTCTTTGCTCGTTCATCTCATATATCTAAACCATTTCAGCACAGCTTGGTATGCCCTAAGTTATCGTGTGCCTACCACCATACCATTCTCTCTCTTACACTGTCACTCTGGACACAACCAGTTCGCCTCACACCAAATATCCTCGACCATTTCATTTCCATTACATATATCCTTTAACCTTTTTCTCTGTGTTCAGGGCCCCAAGACTCACACATATAAAAGACTATTGGGATTAAAATTTCCTATAGCATACCTACCTATCTTCTACCTCCGTATTCCCTGCGTGTCATAGAAGCCAAGTAATGGGATGGGAGGGGGCAGGGGGACGTGAAGTTCCCCTTCCCGTCCATCAACTTCTAAAAGGTGGAACAGATAAGCCTAGCTGGGAAGTGCTCCTTCTCCTATCAAGACTCAGGCTGCATTGTCTGAATGTGTGAGGATGTAAAACATAACTCAAGTGTGAGAAGAATGGTTTGGAAATGTCAAGAGTAAATTCAAAGGATTCTTATAAGGGCAAAAGCCCAGGGGGAGGTTACATTGCCGCGGAGTCATAGTGTGTGTGAGTCTAAAGAAGTGCGGTCCAGACTGACGTGGGGTTAAAATGAAAGCGGACTGCGAAAGATAGGTGATTATCAGCGCTTATGCGCAGATCATGAGGCAAATGTTTTGGGAGCAGCTGAGTATGTTTTAATGCATGAGATCGGGTGTTAGAAAGGTGTCGTGTAAATGCGAAGGTTAATAATGTGACAGTTGTGACAGTTGAGGGTATGATTAGGAGGCATGGTGTGTTCAGTAATGTGAATGGAAGTAATAACAGCTTGTGAAGTTGTGCGCTGAAAAAGAGCTTATGGTGTGGAATGCCTGGTCTAAAAAGAGGGACGTTCTGAAGCATACGTTTGTAAGTAGGAGAGATGGTCAGCGAGCATTACTGGATTATGTTCTTACTGACAGGCTTGCAAAAGATAGTCTTTTGGATGTGAATTTTGATTACCTTGTAGAAGTAAGGGAGAAGATATTTAGAGGATTTTGAGAAAGAGGAAACATTATGGGATTGAACAAAGTGGTGAAAGCAAGCGAACTTGGAAGAGAGACTTCTGTTACGAAATACCACAAGAGATGGAGAGCAGACCCACCTTTACCTGGAATCAATTTCCTCTCTTCGTATTCGCACACATTACTTACCCTCTAAGTAAAACTACCTCTGCATTTAACGGCTCTACTCCCACATCATGTGTTGTTGGCATCTTCCATCAGGCATCTCTGTCAACCCTACCATATTTTGTTTTTCTAGTCTATGAATGCCACACACAAATCTCTCTCTATATATACATTTTTTCTCATACACTCTTCAAAGAAAACACCTATAACCATAATGTTTATCCGCAATTAGATGATCTACATATATCATTCTCTCATCACCACTCTCATACACCTTACCTGGAGGAATAAACAGAATTCTAGTTCTGTATTCTAACATATACTTTTACCATCCTTACCCTTACACAAGGTTATCATCCATGCGTGCTCTAAGTATTTTAGCATCTCACTTTGGGCCATAATATTCTTGAATGGCATGACCAAATAATTTACAGTACTCTCGGCCCCTTTCTTGTCAAAATCGGCTGTGAACTCATCCACTTCTTCATGACAATTTCTCGCTTGCAAGACTCTTAGTACCTCTTTTATTACTATAACATTTGGCATGACTCTCACTTCAGAGCCACTGCATCCCTAACATGCAATATCCACTTCCCTCTTGTGCAACACATTCAGCTATCTTTCAAAATACTCACTTCATCTCCTGCCATCTTTCCCTGTTACTGCTTTCGCGTCTGCTCTCGTCACTCTTGCCCCCATGCGTTCTCCTATTCTGACAATTTCACCTCCCTCTAAAACGTTTTCTTTGACTTTCTGTAATTCATCAATAGTCTCTCATCCCACCTCTCTTTTGCCTTCTTTTTCAGCCCCCATGCCTTTCTCTTGACCTCCTGTTGCTTGTTTATGTACTCATCCCAGTTACAAGCTCTCCTTCCTTCCATGTATCATCCATAAACCTCTCTCCCACTGGTGAACAAATCTCTTCATTCCACTACTTGGTACTCTTTCTCATACTTCCTCATGCCACTTACTTCAACTGCATGTTAAAGCACTGCTTTCCTATGTCTCCTCTTTTTGTTTCCATACTTGATCACCGTTTCCCTTGTTAAGAAAGTAATGTCAGGAACATACGAAAAAGAGACCACATTTACTCATCCATTCTCTAGTGCCATGTACAATGCTTCCCTACCTATATTCTGCTTTTCTTCCACCCATGTTAGTTCCACTTACTTTCACCTTTTGCCATTCTTTCCTTAACCTCTCTTGGTATTTCTACATACAGGTCCCTTTTCCAGACTCACTCATCCTCTTAATTATCAATAAGAGAATCATCATAAAAGAAAATCCTTCTTAACCCTATAAGCTACAATGCAGATCGTACCATATCAATGGGCAGAGTCACAGAAAGAGGGAGGTGACAAAGGAGGGGCGCACTAGAGTTGCATGGAGCAGTGATGTGTGTGTGTGTGTGTGTGTGTGTGAAAGGAAGCTACAGTGTGGCAGGAAGCATTAGTGATGTCTGTGGGGAGGGAAGGGTGAGCAGCTACATAGTGGAGAGGAGTGGAAGAGTTAAGTGTGGGTTGAAGGTAGGGAGCCAGCAATGTGGTTAGGGGCAATAGGAATGCGTGTGGGACAATGGCTATAGTGTGGTTGGAAGTGTCAACATTGTGCAGGAAGAATGGGTGAACAAATGAAATGCTACAATACGGCAGGGAGGAATATCAATGTACATGGGGATGAGAAGAGGGGTAATGTGGCTGACGGTGGTAACACAGAGTGTGGGCTAGAGGGAGGGGAAAGTAACCCTTTAACCAAATATGGTGGGGACTAATAACAATATGTGTTGGTAAGAAGGAGGGAGCAACCAATGTGGTGGGATGCAACAGCAATGCATGTGAGGAGGAGGAAGGAAGGCTACAGTGTGGTCAGGAACAAAAGCAATGTATGTGGGGAGAAAGGGGAGGAGATAGGGAAGTGCCAGTGTAACTGGGAGCAGTAGTAAGTGTGTGGAGTGGAGGGAGGGAGGTTAAAGTGAGGTATGGAGCAGTAACAGTATCTTGTGAGGAGAGCGAGGGAGGCTACATTAAGGTGGGGAGCAGTAGTAATGAATGTGGGGAAAAAGAGAGGTTATAGTATGGTGGATCATCCTCGATAAAAAGTTTTCACTGCTTTTAGCAACTTGCCTCCCACACCATATACTCTTAATAACTTCCATAGAGCATCTCTGTCAACTCTATCATATGCCTTCTCCAGATCCATAAATGCTACATACAAATTCATTTGTTTTTCTAAGTATTTCTCACATACATTCTTCAAAGCTAACACCTGATCCACACATCTTCTACCACTTCTGAAACCACACTGCTCTTCCCCAATCTGATGCTCTGTACATGCCTTCACCCTTTCAATCAATATCCTCCCATATAATTTCCCAGGAATACTCAACAAACTTATACCTCTGTAATTTGAACGCTTACCTTTATCCCCTTTGCCTTTGTACAATGGCATTATGCAAGCATTCCACCAGTCCTCAGGTACTTTACCAAGAGCCATACATACAATTAATATCCTCACCAACCAGTCAACAACACAGTCACCCACTTTTTTAATAAATTCCACTCTAATACCATCCAAAGCCGCTGCCTTGCCAGCTTTCATCCTCTGCAAAGCTTTCACTACCTCTTCTCTGTTTACCAAACCATTCTCCCTGACCCTTTCACTTCACACACCACCTCGACCAAAACATGCTATATCTGCCACTCTATCATCTAACACATTCAACAAACCTTCAAAATACTCATTCCATCTCCTCACATCACCACTACTTGTTATTACCTCTCCATTTGCCCCCCTTCACCAATGTTCCCATCTTGTCTTACACACTTTTTTTTACCTTCCAAAACATCTTTTTATTCTCCCTAAAATTTAATGATACTCTTACACCCAAACTCTCATTTGCCCTTTTTTTTTTTTTACCTCTTGCACCTTTCTTTTAACCTCCTGCCTCTTTCTTTTATACATCTCCCAGTCATTTGCACTATTTCCCTGCAGAAATTGTCCAAATGCCTCTCTCTTCTCTTTCACTAATAATCTTACTTCTTCATCCCACCACTCACTACCCTTTCTAATCTGCCCACCTCCCACGTTTCTCATGCCACAAGCATCTTTTGCTTAAGCCATCACTGCTTCCCTAAATACATCCTATTTCTCCCCCACTCCCCTTACATACTTTGCTCTCACCTTTTTCCATTCTGTACTCAGTCTCTCCTGGTACTTCCTCACGCAAGTCTCCTTCCCAAGCTCACTTACTACTTTCTTTTCTGAAAACCTCTACAAATCTTCACCTTCGCCTCTACAAGATAATGATCAGACATCCTTCCAGTTACACATCTCAGCACATTAACATCCAAAAGTCTCTCTTTCAAGCACCTATCAATTAACACGTAATCCAATAACATTCTCTGGCCATCTCTCCTACTTACATACAAATACTTATGTATATCTCTCTTTCTAAACTAATTTTTCCCAATCACCAGTCCTTTTTCAGCACACAGATCTACAAGCTCTTCACCATTTCCATTTACAACACTGAACACCCCATGTACACCAATTATTCCCTCATCTGCCACATTACTCACCTTTGCATTCAAATCACCCATATAACCCAGTCTCATGCATCAAAACTGCTAACACGCTCACTCAGCTGCTCTCAGGATCTTTCATCTCATGCCCAGGAGCATAGGCACCAATAATCACCCATCTCTCTCCATCTACTTTCAGTTTTACCCATATCAATCTAGAGTTTACTTTCTTACACTCTATTGCATACTCCCACAACTCCTGTTTCAGGAGTAATGCTGCTCCTTCCTTTGCTCTTGTCCTCTCACCAACCCCTGACTTTACTCCCAAAACATTCCCAAATCACTCTTCCCCTTTACCCTTGAGCTTCATTTCACTCAGAACCAAAACATCCGGGCTCCTTTCCTCAAACATACTACCTATCTCTCCTTTTTTCTCATCTTGGTTACATCCACACACATTTAGACACCCCAATCTGAGCCTTCAAGGAGGATGAGCACTCCCTGCATGACTACTTCTGTTTCCCTTTTTAGAAAGTTAAGATACAAGGAGGGGAGGGTTTCTAGCCCCCCGCTTCCGTCCCCTTTAGTCACCTTCTACGGCACGCAGGGAATGCGTGGGAAGTATTCTTTCTCCCCTATCCCCAGGGATAGGGGAGAAAGTATTTTCCTTACCCTTTACTGTCGTGTTTTGTTTTTTGTATTGTGTGAATATTTTATCTAAAATCTAATTCATATCACATGTGAAATTAGAAATACAAAGTTTTCTGAATTTTTCAGTTTCTTTTCATTGTCTTGAAGCCAAAATGTTTTCTGTAAGGTTTTATCTCCATTTACATCATGAAAATGAATGAGAGAACAGGCTTCAGTTACCAGAATTACACCTAACAATCAAGTTATGAACACATTTAACCCAGTATGCAGGGGATGGGTGTACTAACTGTTTGATCTAATTCTGACACTTTTTGAATCTCTCTCTCTCTCTCTCTCTCTCTCTCTCTCTCTCTCTCTCTCTCTCTCTCTCTCTCTCTCTCTCTCTCTCACACACACACACACACACACACACACACACACACACACACACACACACACAGATGCATTATCATGAGATTCTGAAAGAACATGATTTATACAGTTTAGAGAGAAGAGAGATATACATATCATGTGTGACAACAAACAGAATACATAAATATTAACTTCTTAAATCTGGAAGCATCACAACATGGAAGATACAACATTTTCAAATGACAAGAGTCCTGGAAAAAGATTAAAAATATTTTTTTATACTTATTTGCCATTTCCTGCATTAGTCCTGTGTACTACACTGAAACCACAGCCCCCTACCAATAACCAACCCCCAAAACCTGTCTGTGGCTGCCTTTGGCTGCCTTATACTCCCCAATTCAGTTTACTGTCATCACATTGCCCTCTGTATACCTCATAATTCCAAGTGACTCTATTCCATGCATGCCTTTCACCCTCCTGCATATTCAGGCCTCAAGCACTGATTTACTTGTTCACTCCACATTTGTCTCCTATTTCATTTTCCACTCCTTGTTTCTCCACTTCTGACACATGAATCCTTTTTGTCAAACTCTTTTCACTAATTATCTCCATAAGTCCATACCATTTCAGCAAACCCTCTTCAGTTCTCTCATCCACACTCTTCTTATTACCACACCTTTCTCTTCCCCTCATGTTACCCTTACATTACATACTTCACACCACATAATATCCTCAAGACTTCCAAGACATCCAATCTCCTCCACACATTCTTATCTATAATCCATGCCTCACATCCACAAAACATAATACCTATTTTTGCCCTCCCAGATAACGACCTCTTTTTCTACACATTCCATAGTGCCTTCAGAAACTTTGGCCTCTAAATCATCCTAGGACTCATTTCTGCTTCCTTGGTTATATTTGCTAATATGTCCACTCCCAGGTATCCAAAACATTTCACTTCTTCATAATTTTCTCCATTCAAACTCACAATCACAACTTACCTGTTCCTCTGCACTGCTAAATGTAATAACCCTGATTTTATTCACATTTACTCTCAACTTCTTTTCATGCACTCTTCAAAACACAGATACCAATTTCTAAACATTTTCCTCAAATCTGCCATTAGTCCTGTGTCATCAGCAAACAACAACTGACTTACTTGCCCTCTCTCTATGAAAGTTACATTTACCTTCCTCTCCACCCAATCCATTAACAAATTAATCAAACATGGTGGCATCAAACATAGCTGCTGTAAATCCACCTTCACCTGGAACCATTTACCTTCCTCTCTACCAACTTATATATATATGCCTTATTCTCTTGTTAAAAACTTCTCACTGCTTCTAATAGTTTTCCACCTATACCATATACTTGTAAGACCTTCCACAAGGCATCTCTATCAACCCCATCCTATGATTTCTTCAGATCCATAAATTCCACAAAAAATCTTTTTGTTTCTTTAAATATTTCTTACACACATCATTCAAAGCAAACATCTGAGCCACACATCCTTTGCCACTCATGAAACCACAACACTCTTCCACAGTCTGATGCTTCAAATGTGCTTTCATCCTCTCAATCACCATTCTCCTAGACAACTAACCAGGAACACTAAAAAAAACTTATACTTGTGTAATTCAAACATTCATTTTTGTCCCCTACCCTTTTTACAATGGCACTTAATATGCATTCCACCAATCCTAAGGCACCCCACCATGACCCATACACACAATGAAAATCCTAACTAACTAATCAACTATGCACTTGCCCGGTTTCTTCAGAATTTCAACTGCAATACCATCCAATCCAGCCATCATTTTATAAAAGGCTTTCTCCATCTCTTCTCTCTTCACAAAACCACTTTCCATGTTTTTAGCACTTCACATACCTCCCAATCCCAAACACTCTTGATCTGCCACCCTATCATCAAACATATCAAATAATCCTTCAAAATACTCCATCCCCTCTTCACCTCAACACTACCTGTTACCACTTACCCATTTGCCCCCTTCACTGATGTTGCCATTTGCTCTCTTACTTCTCTCACACTATCAGCCTCCTTCAAAAACATCTCTCTGAGGTTTGCAGATACTCACTCGTCCCAATTCTCCTTTGTCCTTCTTTTCAACCCCTGTACGTTCCTTTTGACTTCTTACTTTTTTCTCTTGTATATCATTCTCATTCCTTATCAATGAGTACCACCAATACATCTCTGTTTTCTCTATCACCAGCAATGTTACTTTGACATCCTACCATTCAATGGCCTTTCTCACCTGCCCACCTCATACCATTTGCATGCTACACACTTCTCTTACACATGCCAGCACTGAAAAGTTATCACAGAATAAAACATTATATGAATGCCAGGCAGAACTGCCTGAAACACTACTTATTGTAATGCCTGGAGAAATAAGTAACGTTTAGTATATGTAGTGACTACATAAAGATTAAAAAGAAGATAAAAATCATGGCTGAGGTCAATCCTGGACAGACCACAAACAGACTAGTAAGAAAAGGAGTAGCAACCAAGAAGAACAGTATTACTCAAAAATCTTGTTGTAGCCACCAATCTTCATTCTTTCTCTCTCTGGATGTTTGAGCAAATAAGCAATGGAATAAAGAGTAATTTTTTGTTTGAAATTATCTCAGCACAGAAGACACAGAATTAGCATCAGGCATAGTATGCGAGAACATGTCACACAGATAGACAAAAATTGTCTTGCACAAAAGTTGGAAAGATTATTCATTGCAATGCCTGCTGAAAAAAAATACATAAAGTAACAACAGAAACAATTAAAAGAAATGACACAGTCACAATGAAATAATTATTTTTCTTACATTAGTGTTGACGCCAAATCTGAATAAACATTACCTTAAAGAATATTGGCTGAATAACCCTCTGATTCAAACACATATGTTCAACAAGGATTTTTGAGTAGAATTCAGTTTCATTTGCTTCAAAGGTTCTTACATCATGTACACAAAGATAACTATGGTTGGAGTAACTGCAATTGTAATTCAATTGAAATGTAATCAATTACAGAAATATTGTAATTGTAATAATAAAATTTTAGTAATTAACTGTAACTGATTGTAACCAGTGATCAAGTAATTGTAATTTAATTGTAACTGTGAAAGGGGAGGAAAGTGGTACTGGTAACCTTGTAAATGCAAAGGTGGGCAAGTAATACTTTTAAAGAACCAGCGGTAGCAGTGGCGGTACTTATCCAAAAAAATAATGGTGGTAGTGGTATAATTCATGAAAAGTACAGCCAGTAGCAGCAGCGTTATTTGCTAGCTGTACTTTTTCATTATCAACCAATTGAGTCCACCCTACTAATACTTTGACCATACCAAGACAAAAATATCAGTCCAATAATAACCAAAACATTTTATAAACTCAAGAACCCTGCAGAGGTGAATATCGCAATTGATCTATTCTCCACCTGTAATGTGTAATGCACTGAAACCATAGCTTTCTATCCACAACCAGGCCTAACAGACTTTTCCATTGTCTACCCCAGACACTTCACATGTCCTAGTTCAGTCCACCTACAGCACATTGACCCCTGCATACCACATCATTCCAATTTACTCTATTCTGTGCAAACCTTTCACCCTCTAGCATGTTCAAGCCCAATCTCTCAAAATCTTTTTTCACTCCATCCTTCCATCTCCACTTTGGTCACCCCATTCTGCTTGTTCCCTCCACCTCTAACAAATACATTCTCTTTGTATACCTTTCCTCACTCTCCTTATGTCCAAACCATTTCAGCACACCCCCCTCTAGTTCCCTTAACCATACTTTATTTTTTACCACACACCTCTTTTACCCTTTCATTAACTTACTGTCAAACCACCTCACACCACATACTGTCCCAAACATTTCAATTCCAATACAACCATCTTCCTCTATCTGTCTATCTATCTATATCTTTGATGCCTGTTTCCTTTGGGAACTCCCTCAAGGAGGTGACCAAGGTAAAAGATTCTCCATAAATGGGGAACTCCACCCTTCTCCAAACAGCCTTATCTATAGTCCATGCCTCACATCCATACAACATCATTGTAAATACTGTACCTTCAAACATACACATTTTTGCCCTCCTAGATAACCATATTCTTCAGCATTCCAAGAACCTTCACACCCTTAACTACCAGATGAGTCACTTCCATGGTTCCACTCTGCCATGTCCATTTCCACGTATCTAAAACACTTCACTTCCTCCAAGTCTTCTCCATTCAAGCTCACACTCCAGCTAACTCCCTCAACTTTGCTAAACCTAATAACCTTGCTTTTATTCACATCCAGTCTCAATTTCCTCCTTTCACACACTTCTAAACTCAGTCACCAACTTCTGCAGTTTCTTACTCATGTCTGCCACCAGTGCTGCATCATCAGCAAACAACAACTAACTCTCTTTCCAGGCCCTCTCATTCCCTGCACACTGCATAATCGCTACTCACCGCAAGACTCTCACAATTACCTCTCCACCATCCCATCCATAAACAAGTCAAACAATCATGGTGACATCATACACCCCTGATGTAGACTAATCTTCACTTGAAACCATTCAGCCTCCTCTCTTCCTACTTGCACACGTGCCTTACATCCTTGATAAAAACTTCTCACTGCTCCTAGCAGGTTTTTTCCCACACTGTATATTCTTAAGACTTTCCACAAGGCATCCCTATCAACCTAAGCATATACTTTCCCCAAATCCATAAATGCCACATACAAATCTATCTGTTTCTCTCAGTTTTCTCATACACATTCTTTAAAGCAAACACCTGATCCACACATCCTCCATCATTTCTGAAATACTGCTTATTCCCAATCTGATACTCTGTACATGCCTTCAACCTTTCAATCACAACCCTTCCATGCAAATTACCAGGTATACTCAACAAACTCATACCTCTGCACTTTGAACACTCACATTTATCCTCCTTGCCTTTATGCAGTGACACTATTCATGCATTCTGCTAATTCTCAGACAATTTACCATGATACATACATACATTACAAATCCTAATTAATTAACCAATCAACAACACAGTCACTACCTTTTTTACTAAATCCAAGTGCAATACCATCTACTCCTGCCACATTTCATCTTACTTAGAGCTTTCAGCACTTCTCTCTTCACCAAATTACTCGCAATGGCTCTCTCACATCGCATACCCCTTCGACCTAAACACCCCTACATCTGTCACCCTCTCATCAAACACACTCACTGAAAATACTCACTCCATCTCCTCCTCACTTCATCACTCTCTGTTGCCCCTTCCCCTTTTGTTGCCTTTACTGATGTCCCTATTTGTTTTCTTGTTTTTCACATATCATTAGCTTCCTCCCAAAACATCTCATTCTCCCTATAATTTACTGATACACACTCAAGCCAACTCCCATTTTCCCTCTTTTTAACCCCTGCACCTTCTTCTTGACCTCCAGCCACTTTCTTTTGTACATCCCCAATAATATGCACATTTGTTCTCTTATCTTCCACACATTATTTACCTCCTTCCAATGCATCTCTTTATTCTTCCTAAAGTTTAATGATATTCTCTCACCCAACTCTCATTTGCCCTCTTTTTCAAGCCCTGCAATTCCCTCCTGACCTCCTGCCACTGTCAATTACACATCATCCAGTTATTTACAGCCATTCCTTGCAAGTACTGCCTAAATACCTCTCTTTTCTCTTTCACTAGTAACTTTACTTCTTCATTCCTTTCCAATCTGCCCACCTCCCACCTTTCATATGCCATATGCATCTCTTGCACATGCCACCACTGCTTCCCCAAATGCCTCCCATTCCTTATCCACTCCACTTGCTTCAATTACTCTCACCTTTTGCCTTTCTACACTCAATGATTTCTCCAAGTATTTCTTCAAACAAGTCTCTTTTCCAAGCTCACTTACTCTCACACTCTCTTCTAATTGATACTGTTTCCTCTTTTTTTGAAAACTTTTACAACTCTTCAACCTCAACTTCACAAGATCATGATCCTACATCCAACCAGTTGCCCTTCTCAGTATATTTACATCCAAAAGTCTTTCTTTTATAAGCCTATCAGTTAATAGATATTTCAATATTGCTTACTGTCTTTCCTACTCACATAATTACACTTGTGTATGTCCCTCTTTTCAAAGCAGGTATTCCCAATCACCAGTCCTTTTTCAGCACACAACTCCACAAGCTCTTCACCATTTCTATCCATAATTCTGAATACCCCACGTACTCCAATCATACCCTCTGCTGCTAATTACTCAGATGTATATTGATAATATCGATGTTTAAGATGAATGCTTATGAACTGTAAATGCAGGCGTGCTTTGTGTCCTAAATCTGGTACTTTTTTCATCCTTCATAGTCTGATCATTGTTATGAACGCTTGTTATGTAACATAATACATTTTTTCATGCATATTCGCCATCTCCTGCATTAGCAAGGTAGTACTACGTTCAAGAACAGATGACTGAGCATTAAAGGAAAAAATCCTCACTTGATCCCCATCTGTGTTCCTTCTTTTGGAAAAGCACAAATAAGATGGCAACATGGGGCTCTTTTGTATCCCTTCAAATCCAACACTTCTGATTTTCCTTCATGCCCTTTACAATTAATTCATCATGATGAATCTAAGGAGCAAGAAATTTACACTTAAGGAGGCTTATGCCATCCCACATGAATCAGAACATAAATACTATATTTCAATTTTTCTTCATACATTTTTTTCTCCACTATCGTGTTGTTTTTATAAAAAAAAAATCTGGATAAGGAAATTTTATGGTTTTACCCTGACAAAAAGTAGTAAATAAGGACCAAGTATCATCTTCATATTCTACTGAAGAATTCACACTCCTTAGGAATGCAACTGGAAATCAATTCCATGACCAAAGTTTATTTCTTAATGATTACCCCATGACAAGTTTCTATGAAAGCATCCTGGTCTTATCCAAGACCTTTCTATAGGATCCAGCAGCTTAGAGCTGCACACCTTTCAGTAGCAGGGAAGTACAGACTCCCTTGGAGTGCAAGGTTATTAGATGAGACTGTACTCCCATGGATACTGCCCTGCTAATGGTAACTTTTCATTCACAGTGCAACTTCAAGCAGGCAGAGTCCACAAACAGTGAACTGAATTTTACAATCTTCCTCTGGATGATTTTTAAAATATGTCTAATATCATCATGCATTTAGACTGGTATGAACCATCCTCAAGTATCTACATGAACAGAAGAAAATGCATACCTTCCACTGCCTTCCTTGGTGATTCTCCTTCACAAGTTTCTTGTAACAAGCTAAGTTCTAAGCCATAGTCATCACCATACCAAACCACTAATTCAGTGCCGCTGAAACAAAAAATTCATCCATGTAATATTTCAGATATACAGGAAGCTCTCATGTTTATGCAGTCATTTCTACCACAGACAGAAATTTAGAAATTTTAACCCTTTCTGCAGATAAGTCAAATATGATATTTCACTTCTCTATTTATTCACTGCAGCCATGTCATATATGATTTCTTGGATTTGAAGTGCCCAAGTGCCTAAGGATAAATAAATAATAGAAATTTATGCAACAATTTTTCAAAGAGCAATACTGCCTTGATGGCATACAGTAGTAATAAAGTTTATTCAGTCACACAGTCAGTAACCATCAAAACAATGGAGGGTAACACATCGTTTTTGCTCGGCCACCCAATCGAGTAAATACATCCTTAGTACCTTTTCCTTTGATTAAAGGAATAATAATACCCACTCCTTAGGCACAGCCTTCTGTTTCCATGCTAAATTACATATAAGATGCATCCACTATATCACACTTTCTCCTCCATACTTCAACATTTCATCCATAACTCTATTCACTCCAGGTGCCTTTCCTACCTTCAGCCTCATTATTGCCCCTTCCTACCTCCCTTTTTTGCTATAGGCCTCTGCACTTGTATCCTCTTCCTTCCATCCTCCATACTTCCTCCTTTTGATTCAGCAGTTCCCCTTCCTTACTTCTCACATCAACATTACCATTCTTACATCCACCTCATTCCTTTATCACCTTCCACTATAGTTTCATATCATCCCGAAACTTTTCACTTACTTTCTTCCAAAATCTTCATCTATGCTTACTTATGTTGATTCTATGCTATTTCTCAATTATTTTTTTTCCCTCTTTTGTTTTATTTTGTCATGAACACTAGATACATGAATCAACAGATAACAAGGACTAGGTTTTATCCAGCTCTTCCTCTGAATTAGCTAACAACATGGCAAACATGGTAACTTCCATTTAGCTTCTCTGTGAGTATTACACCATTATCACCTCATTCCACTTCCACCACAAATATCTTACCAAGAGAATTATTTTCTCTGTACACTAAACCACATGTTGCATACTCTACTTTCATTTGGCAGTAAGTTCCAAATTTTTTCCAATAATTTATCACATATATTCTCTTTGCTCTTTAGAATGTTTAAGAAAAGAATGGTTTGTAATCAACATGAAGGACTGATTCTTTGGTCAAAATCTTTTTCTTTGTTTTTACCATCTATCTTTGATAATATTTACTACTATACTTTAATCAGAAATTTACTTATTCATAATTACCCCAGGACTAATTTCATAAAGTCCTGGTGTTAACCAGGATGCCTTTCTAGAAGCTCCTGCAACACAAGGCTGTGCTACATTTAGTAGCAGAAAAATGTGAATTCCTTTGGAGTAATTCTTTGATGAAAGTGTACTTCCAGTGATATAAGCCATAACACCATCATCAGTTTAACAACCTAGCACCCTTGCAACATGACAGTCACTTACGAGTTTTGTGAACTTCTCAATTTTACCTTTGATTATGCTTCTATATTCTCTTTCCATGTTGCTTTTCCAACAGAGCATTTTCTTATCATTTTAAAAAAATTCATCATCAATAATGTGTTTTCCTTGCTTCCCTCCATTATGTAAATTCTTTATTAGTTTGTGCTTCTCCCTTTGTATCAGCCTTATTATGAAAATGCTTAAAAGCTGGTGTCACAATGATGCTATTTACTAGGAAGAAAGAGGTTTCAGAAATTAATGAATGTTGATTCAATAGGTATCAATATTCAAAGAAATTGGGTTCATTTTCAATTTCTTGGTAACTATGCTGACTCATGTTAAGACACATCAAGGTATAAATCTCCAGTTAGTTGTCAAGCACAGACGTAACCGAGGACAGGGGAGTCACTCACATACCTTTTAATCTCTTCCAGAGTTTTGTAGTATATCTGCCCCCTGTACTGGAAGGCAGCCAAGTTTGCTTCCCTCTCATTCCTGGGGCAATTCACATAGCGCATCCAGTTACTGATGCTACAATCTACAGCATCTACACAGAATGAACTATTATTCATACCATGCAGCTGTAAAAAGGATCATCATATTGAATTACTAAAGTGTAAACAGATAAAGTAATGTATGAAAAAAATTACTGATACCTGACATATAAGAATAAGGATAAACAAAATAGCAAACACAATAGGTAAAACTACATGTGAACTAATTGACCTCTAAACCCCTCTAAATATTGAATTTTTTTTGTCCACTCCTGCATGACTTTTTTTTTCTTCAAGTTGTATGAAAAAAAAATCCTACAGAATGAGCAATAAATACAGAAGTAAATTTAGCCATGTGAAGTCTACAGATAAATCACTATACCATCATCACTATTGCTAACAGTGGACTGTTCTGCCTTCAGACTTGTTTTATCATAATTTTTTCTGCCTTATGCAGAGATGGAATAATTATACATGTTAACCGTTATACTAATTATATCATTAGCATATACTCTATGAGTATCATCTGTAAAGATATATATTTCAGAAGATGTATATATATTTTGCCAATAGCAGAAACATTTAAACAAACTTTTTTTTTTTTTTTTTTGCTTTGTCGCTGTCTCCCGCGTTTGCGAGGTAGCGCAAGGAAACAGACGAAAGAAATGGCCCAACCCACCCCCATACACATGCCTTGATTCAATCCACTGACAGCACGTCAACCCCGGTATACCACATCGCTCCAATTCACTCTATTCTTTGCCCTCCTTTCACCCTCCTGCATGTTCAGGCCCCGATCACACAAAATCTTTTTCACTCCATCTTTCCACCTCCAATTTGGTCTCCCTCTTCTCCTCGTTCCCTCCACCTCCGACACATATATCCTCTTGGTCAATCTTTCCTCACTCATTCTCTCCATGTGCCCAAACCATTTCAAAACACCCTCTTCTGCTCTCTCAACCACACTCTTTTTATTTCCACACATCTCTCTTACCCTTACGTTACTTACTCGATCAAACCACCTCACACCACACATTGTCCTCAAACATCTCATTTCCAGCACATCCATCCTCCTGCGCACAACTCTATCTATAGCCCACGCCTCGCAACCATACAACATTGTTGGAACCACTATTCCTTCAAACATACCCATTTTTGCTTTCCGAGATAATGTTCTCGACTTCCACACATTCTTCAAGGCTCCCAGAATTTTCGCCCCCTCCCCCACCCTATGATCCACTTCCGCTTCCATGGTTCCATCCGCTGCCAGATCCACTCCCAGATATCTAAAACACTTCACTTCCTCCAGTTTTTCTCCATTCAAACTCACCTCCCAATTGACTTGACCCTCAACCCTACTGTACCTAATAACCTTGCTCTTATTCACATTTACTCTTAACTTTCTTCTTTCACACACTTTACCAAACTCAGTCACCAGCTTCTGCAGTTTCTCACATGAATCAGCCACCAGTGCTGTATCATCAGCGAACAACAACTGACTCACTTCCCAAGCTCTCTCATCCGCAACAGATTTCATACTTGCCCCTCTTTCCAAAACTCTTGCATTCACCTCCCTAACAACCCCATCCATAAACAAATTAAACAACCATGGAGACATCACACACCCCTGCCGCAAACCTACATTCACTGAGAACCAATCACTTTCCTCTCTTCCTACATGTACACATGCCTTACATCCTCGATAAAAACTTTTCACTGCTTCTAACAACTTGCCTCCCACACCATATATTCTTAATACCTTCCACAGAGCATCTCTATCAACTCTATCATATGCCTTCTCCAGATCCATAAATGCTACATACAAATCCATTTGCTTTTCTAAGTATTTCTCTCATACATTCTTCAAAGCAAACACCTGATCCACACATCCTCTACCACTTCTGAAACCACACTGCTCTTCCCCAATCTGATGCTCTGTACATGCCTTCACCCTCTCAATCAATACCCTCCCATATAATTTACCAGGAATACTCAACAAACTTATACCTCTGTAATTTGAGCACTCACTCTTATCCCCTTTGCCTTTGTACAATGGCACTATGCACGCATTCCGCCAATCCTCAGGCACCTCACCATGAGTCATACATACATTAAATAACCTTACCAACCAGTCAACAATACAGTCACCCCCTTTTTTAATAAATTCCACTGCAATACCATCCAAACCTGCTGCCTTGCCGGCTTTCATCTTCCGCAAAGCTTTTACTACCTCTTCTCTGTTTACCAAATCATTTTCCCTAACCCTCTCACTTTGCACACCACCTCGACCAAAACACCCTATATCTGCCACTCTATCATCAAACACATTCAACAAACCTTCAAAATACTCACTCCATCTCCTTCTCACATCACCACTACTTGTTATCACCTCCCCATTTGCGCCCTTCACTGAAGTTCCCATTTGCTCCCTTGTCTTACGCACTTTATTTACCTCCTTCCAGAACATCTTTTTATTCTCCCTAAAATTTAATGATACTCTCTCATCCCAACTCTCATTTGCCCTTTTTTTCACCTCTTGCACCTTTCTCTTGACCTCCTGTCTCTTTCTTTTATACGTCTCCCACTCAATTGCATTTTTTCCCTGCAAAAATCGTCCAAATGCCTCTCTCTTCTCTTTCACTAATACTCTTACTTCTTCATCCCACCACTCACTACCCTTTCTAATCAACCCACCTCCCACTCTTCTCATGCCACAAGCATCTTTTGCACAATCCATCACTGATTCCCTAAATACATCCCATTCCTCCCCCACTCCCCTTACTTCCATTGTTCTCACCTTTTTCCATTCTGTACTCAGTCTCTCCTGGTACTTCCTCACACAAGTCTCCTTCCCTGACTTATTTGGTTATATAAATCATTATTAAAGTATTGTAAAAATTATAATCATTACTTTCTGTATAAAAAAGTGCCTGTTATGTTAAAAATAATCTCGGGAGCTGGAGCTATACTGTTGAAATGCAGATTAGCTCTCTCTGCTCATTGCTTGCTGGGTGACGAGACGTGCGCACTGGTTTCTCTGTATAATCAGGTTGTATTAGCCCTTATTGTTGTCATCCATCTTGTGTTCAGATCATAATTTGTATTTTGTGATTTCTTGCAATATATTGTTCTGTTGGTTGTTTCATGTGTATTAGTGATCCTGACCTATCTATCCATTGAAATGCGATAAGCACAAATTTGGGTTTGGTCTTTAGAGATGTCACTCTCAACTTTTACCAGGAGATAGCAGCATCTACATAGCCTAGTGTATCAACCAAAACAGTTATCTCACAACATAAGCCTGGGCTCATTTGTTAAGGGGTCAAGACCCACCATAGCCGAGGGCAGTTGGGATCATGACACTTCTACCGAAAGGCTCCAGGTAATGCTCCTGATATTCCTTAACCATTATTGTCAATAGATTTTTCCTTTGATTATATAGCCTCTTGTACATCCAGAGAACACTCATCAGACTTTGTCTCCTTTTCAATGGCTTCATCTTCTTTCTTCTGATTTGGTATCTCCTGAACCCCATCCCAGAAACTATGTTTCTGTTCCTCTCTAGTCTTATAACTCCTTTCATGATTTTTGAAATGCTTCCCCAGCTTTCTTATCTCTAGCTCTAGTTGTGTTACCTCTGATCTTGCTCTTCATAAGTTCCCACAATCATCCCCAAACATAGGCTCTCTGGAGTTTTCAAGTCTAGCCTTATTTTTTTCAGCCTTCTCAATATCAATCTGGTTTTGAATGACTGGTTTTGATACCCACATACACGTGTATATACATACACGTCCACACACGCACATATACATACCTATACATCTCAATGTATACATATATATACACACACACACATGTGTACTTATATACACATGTGCATAATTCATACAGTCTACCCTTATTCATTCCCGTTGCCACCCCACCACACATGAAATGACAACCCCCTCCCCCCCAAATGTGCACGAGGTAGCACTAGGAAAAGACAATAAAGGCCACATTCGTTCACACTCAGTCTCTGTGGTTTCGGTGCATTATACATGACAGCTAGAGACTGAGTGTGAATGATTGTGGCCTATGTTGTCTTTTCCTAGCACTATCTCGTGCACATGCGGGGGGATGGGGTTGTCATTTCATGTGTGGCGGGGTGGCGACGGGAATGAATAAAGGCAGACAGTATGAATTATGTACTTGTGTATATATGTATATGTCTGTGTGTGTATATATATGTATACGTTGAGATGTATAGGTATGTAGATGTGTGTGTGTGGACGTGTATGTATAGGCATGTGTATGTGGGTGGCTTGGGCCATTCTTTTGTCCGTTTTCTTTCGCTGCCTCCCTAACATGGGAGACAGCGACAAAGTATAATAAAGAAAAAACATACTTAATCCCTATCTTCCGCGTCAGCAAGGTAGCGTAAGGAAACAGACAAGGATTAGCCTAACCCACCCACATACACATGTATATACATAAACGGCTGTACATGCACATGTACATACGTATACATTTCAATGTATTCATTTGTATACATACATAGATGTATACATATATACAAATGTACATATTCATGCTTGCTGCCTTCGTCCATGCCCGTTGCCACCCCACCCCACATAAGTTCCCACAATCATCCCCAAACATTGGCTCTCTGGAGTTTTCAAATCTAGCCTTATTTTTTTCAGCCTTCTCAACATCAATCTGGTTTTGACTGACTGGTTTTGATACTTATACTTAATTGCCATCTCCTGTGTCAGCAAGGTAGTGCAAGGAAACAGACAAGGAATAGCCTAACCCATCCACATACACATGTATATACATAAATGCCCATACATGAACACTTACATACATATACATTTCAATGTATACATACATATACATACACAGACATATACATATATACACATGTACATATTCATACATGCTGCCTTTGTCCATGCCCGTCGCCACCCCACCCCACATGAAATAGCCCCCCTGGAGGTGGTGTCAGGAAAAGACAAAAACGGCCACATTTGTTCACACTCAGTCTCTAGCTGTCATGTGTAATGCACCAAAACCACAGCTCCCTTTCCACATCCTGGCCCCCACAGACTTTTCCATGGTTTATGCCAGATGCTTCACATGCCCTGGTTTAATCCACTGACAGCATGTCGACCCCAGTATACCACATCATTCTAATTCACTCTATTCCTTGCACGCCTTTCACCCTCCTGTATGTTCAGGCCCTGATAGCTCAAAATCTTTTTCACTCCATCCTTCCACCTCCAATTTGGTCTCCCACTTCTCCTTCTTCCCTCCACCTCTGAAACAAATATTCTCTTTATCAATCTTTCCTCACTCATTCTCTATATGTGTCCAAACCATTTCAACACACCTCTTCTGCTCTGTCAACCACACTCTTTTTATTACCACACATCTCTCTTACCCTTTCATTACTTACTTGATCTAACCTCATCACACCACATATTGTCCTCAAACATTTCATTTCCAACACATCCACCCTCCTCCACACAACCCTATCTATAGCCCATGCCTCACAACCATATAACATTGTTAGAACCACTATTCCTTCCAACGTACCCATTTTTGCTCTCCAAGATAACGTTCTTGCCTTCCACACATTCTTCAACGCTTCCAGAACCTTCACCCCCTTCCCCACCCTGTGACTCATTTCTACTTCCATAGTTCCATCCGCTGCCAAATCCACTCCCAGATATCTAAAACACTTCACTTCCTCCAGTTTTTCTCCATTCAAACTTAACTCCCTACTGAATCTAATAACCTTGCTCTTATTCACAATTACCCTCAGCTTTCTTCTTTCTCACACTTTACGAAACTCAGTCACCAACCTCTGCAGTTTTTCATCCGAATCAGCCACCAGCGCTGTATCATCAGCAAACAACAACTGACTCACTTCCCAAGCCCTCTCATCCACAACAGACTGTATACTTGCCCCTCTCTCCAAAACTTGCATTCACCTCCCTAACAACCCCATCCATAAACAAATTAAACAACCATAGAGACATCACACACCCCTGCCACAAACAGACATTCAATGGGAACCAATCACTTTCCTCTCTTCACACTCATACACATGCCTTACATCCTTAGTAAAAACTTCTCAATGCTTCTAGCAACTTGCCTCCCACACCATATCCTTTAAAACCTTCCACAAAGCATCTCTATCAACACTATCATATGCCTTCTCTTTTGATACATTCCTGTAACCAAATCCATACTATTCATATATGAGTCAGACAGTGTTAGGAGTCTTAAATTATCCCCCATGTTGGTTACTGTATTTAAAAAAAATGAAATCTGCTAAAAGAGCATAAAATCAGAGAAGCTGTACATTCATTTTTTCAAATTCTTTAAATATAAAGAAACAATGCCAACTGTTTATTGCACATTACCTGCCATCCATAGCCAGATTCATGTCCTTCTACACAAGACAGGATGCGACCCTCATATGGACCAAATACTAGGCGTGGTGGAAGATCAGCATTGCTCCAAACACCCAAACCAGCCCCCTTTATTTTGGAAGGACAAATTCTTAGAGGCCAAGGTGCTGTGAGGCAAGCACGGTTCTTCACACTACCATCACGTATCACCTGAATAAGAAGCAGGTGTGGTGAATAAGAAATATCATTTTGGAGGCTAAAATGCATGGAGAATATGCAAATTACAACAAATTCTTAGAGGCCAAGGTGCTGCAAGGCAAGCGCAGTTCCTCACACTACCATCACGTATCACCTGAATAAGAAGCAGGTGTGGTGAATAAGAAAATTCATTTTGGAGGCTAAAATGCATGGAGAATATGCAAATTACAACAATATCATGTAGAGGAAATAAGTTACCAACAATACTTGTAAAAAGTTACCATATCATCATAATACATGAGGACAGGAAAAATAAAGTCAGAAGTTAGTTTACATAGTTTGTGGTACATGGGAGATACTACTACATGGGATTTAGAAGTAGCAGTGACAGCAATACAGTGAACCAGCATCACAAAGGCTATCTATCACATTTCTCTTCCTGGCCAAGATTGCTGTGTATCTATTCTGCCTCTAATACATGAGTTGTCGGAACTCAAACCACACACAAAATCTTGCTCTACATTTTTGCATAACATATGACAAAATGTATTGCACAAGAATCTTTAACACAAATCACAGTTTTCCCAAATCCCTCAGGACGGGATAAGAAAACTACCTAGATATCTCCTGCATCTTGTAAGAGGTGACTAATGGGCAGGAGCCAGGACCTGATAACCCTCCCTTCCATACACTTTTTTTCAAACATGAGAGGAAGAAAGCCTAACATGGATTCCTCCTCCACAGATAAGACAGGGGTGTCTGAAAGTGAATGGATATAACTACCATAAGAAGAAGAATGTGATAAGTACTATATTTGATAGGAGAAACCTGCATGTTATGGCTCTGAATGAAACAAAGTTCAAAGTTGAAGGGGAGAGAGAGTGAATTATTTGGAAATGTTTGGGGGCTAAAGTCTGGGATTAGTGTAAGGTATAAAGTGAAGAGAGGAGTGGATGAAGGAGGAGATACAGGACTGCATTAATTCTTGAACAACAAAGTGTGTTCATCCTAATGTACTCAAAAAGAAAATAAACTTCTTATAAAATCATGATTATCATTGAAAAAGAAAAAATACTCAAAAAGTTGCATTTCATTTCTGTAGGCCTGGTTCACTGCTGAGTAATTGCAAGATGTTTAGATGACCCATTGAGAGCTTCCTGATTAGATATCGACACAATATTTCTTTGTAAATTTTGTTTGAGTAAACAGGACTGATATGCATTTCAGGAGCATCTAAACAGCCACATTTCATGTTAAACAGCACAATAAACACAAAGCAATGGTAATGCTGAACTGAATCTTACAAAATCAGTGTCAATAGTAGTGGCTATCAGAATACTGCAAACACTCAATGAAAAACTAAAGATGGTCTTTGTAACATTCTTGCAAAAATACTCAACTACAGGCTACATTTTTCTACATACTGATGACCTAGTCATGGTCAAAAGGGGATATCTATGGCCAAAAGCACACGATCAAACAAACTGTCCCCCTTTTCTAGGCTGTGAACTTTAACTTAATCAATTTCAAATAAGAATTATCCATAGTGGTAGTAGACACATGCATGGTAAGATAAAATATAAGCAAATAAACAAGTTGAAAACACAGCAAAAATAATTTTCACTGATGAGCTTTAGCAATGTCTTTACATCATGTTTAGGGTGTGAATTTTCTAAGCAGATGACCTTTAATTTGGTCAAAACAATGTTTGGTTCTCTCTCTCAAACTATAAAACTTACAAACTGGGGTACTACCTTTGACAACTTCTTATCTTATACTTCCCTAGAGTGAAGGAACTATGAGGCAATGAAGAGAGCTTAGAACTGTGCATGTATGGCTGCTCTCTTTGCTTTGGAATTTTCTTTGCATCTCTCTGACAACTTTAACTTTGTCCAAGAAGGTAAAGTACACCTTTCCATGGTAGCACCCTCCCAGAGACTGAAAAAAATCATTATCTGTCGCTGATGGGGAGCTGTACTGGTATTTTGCAGTACACTTCTTTCACCTTCTTTATCAAAGATTTGTGCTGAAATTTCAGTCTCTGCTTAGCTTTTTTCCTAGTGTATTCAAAAAATCCTTAAACTTTTCTTTTTTTCATAGTTGTACCAGCCTTTACAATAATTAACTACTAGCATGTGTCATGTCAAGATCTTCATAATGAAAAGCATCAAAGAAAATGGCACTTTTTAAATAAAGTGGTCTGGAAATCTCCAGGCATAGCAATTCAAAGTTAATTCAACCAAGAAGCATGACTGCTGTTGGGTCAGGGAGAATGCACTCGGATATGATGCTGAGGAATTACACCACCGCAGTAAAGGCACCTTTCAAAGTCCTAAGCCAACTTGGCAAGTGTCTGTCTGAGTCTTTTCAGTTCAAACACATGCTGTTCAGGATGCATGGGAAGCTGAGTCTGAAAAAAATCCAGCATATCATTGATCTGATGAATAAATACACTTGTAAAGTTTTCCCCTAGACTGAAAAAAAAAGACATGGAATAGGTGCTTCAGTTCTAAACCCCTATGAGAAGCAGTTCCAAGAAATATGCATGGCAATGTACACAACAAGCCTTTCCACTGTGCTGCCATATTCTGAACTGCAATCCCTTGTAAGGTCAACTCACTCTGTCTATAATCCATTGTATTCAATACATAACAACACCACATTCGCCACTTTCTGGCCACTAGTTAATTGCCTATTACAGACTTGAATAAAATGCTCTTTTATTCCATGCTGCTTACATAACTCACTGTGAAAGAGACATTTGTGGTACTGCATCAAGTAAAATGAAACAAATAGTGGCATTTTCAGTAACTTCAAGGATGATGTTTTCTTACCTCAGTAGCCAAGGCCTTAATGATATTCTGTGCTCAACTCAGTTTAGCTTACATCTCAGTAATATATTTGAAATGCATTATCGTCATTCTGGTGTTCTTTGCAAAAGGACGAACAAGTTCATGTAAATTATGTCAGGTTGAATTTGTAAGGCTTTCATTATTCTATTCTACTCGTTATCTCTGATGCCTGTTCCAAATGGAACTCCCTAAAAGGGATGGCCATGGCAATAGAGTCTCTATAACTAGTGAACTCCAGTGCCACTTCTTAGCCTTCATGCCTCACCCTTAACAGGCCACTGGCAGAGGGCAACTCTAGCACAGTGTTTGCTGAGGTTCCTACCTAACATTCCTACTGACTACTTCTATCTAATGCTCCTTCCGGCTATATTTCTACCTAATTTTCTATCTAATGCTCCTGCCTAAATGTTCCTACTTACTGCTTCTATCTACTGCTCATAACATTTTCCCAAAGGCAGGGTCAGCACATAGTGCTCACCACAGGAAAATCTAGAGTTAGTAAGAATGAGCTGTGTGAGTTAAGTGTTGTCAAGTGTTACGTATGACAAAGAGAGATGGTACATTTGTGGACAGAATTGCCAGTAGTCTACATGTTAGAGAGGCAAAAAGAAAAGACAGCTATCTGGGTCAGAAGAGTGCAAGATGACAACCACTGAAGTGCTGGCTCACTAAGCATATGTCACTTACCCTCCCAATACCCTGGCAGGTAGTATTGGTAGAATACTTCCCTGGTCATTGGCTGCCTACCAACTACTACCCTTGGAAGCCATACTGCCTCGCCAGAGTCATGCCTATTAGCTGAGATAGAATCTCCCACTTCCTCTATTTTTCTCACATAATTTCTTTTTCTAATAACATTTTCAGTCTGGGAAAATGTGTGGAAAGACATGGTTGAATTACTGTGAATAAGAATGAAGAATGGTCCATCCACTCATGTACATGTATATATACGTGTATATGAGTGGATGGGCCATTCTTCATGTTTCCTGACACTATCTAGCTGACGTGGGAAACAGCAATTATATATAATACAAAAATAATAAAAAAAGTAAGATTATTAAGTTTAACAGGAGAGAAACAGATTGATCTAAGTCTGAGTTTGAATGGAGAAAACCTGGAGGAAGTGAAGTGTTTTAAACAGCTGGTAGTGGACATGACAGAAGATGAAACCATAGGAGCTGAAATAAGCCATAGGATGAGTGAAGGGATTCAGTTCCTGGTGCTTTGAGGACTGTGTTACATTTGAACTATCTTCCCTTTCATAGAATATATCATTCCTTCAGTTTATGCACCAAAACCAGAACCCATATCCACAACCAGGCCCTAGACCTTTCCATGGTTCCCCAGACTGCTTAATGTGTCCTGGTTCAGCCCACTGATAGCATGTTGGCTATTATGTACCATACTGCTCTTTTTCACTCTCTGTCCATGTCATGTGTGATGTGATGAAACCAAAGCCCTTTAAGATCTTTACCCAATCACATAACAACCCTTTGTTCAGTCAACTGACAACAAGTCACCCACTGTATACCATATTGCTCCAATTCACTCTATCTGTGCATGTCTTAAACCCTCCTGCATATTCAGGCACCAAATACACAAAACTTTCTCACTCCATTCTTCCATCTCCAATTTGCTATTCCTCTTCTTATCACCTCAACTTCAAATATATTCATCATCTTTGTCAACCTCTCCTCACACATTCTCTCCATATGTCTAAACCATTTCAGCAAACCCTCTTCAGCTCTCAACCATACTCTTCTTATACTGACATCTATCTCTTAACCTATCATTTCTTATCAATTAAACCTTCCTCATAGTGTCCTAAATTAAACACAATTAAACCTTTCTACATAGTGTCCTAAAACATTTCATTTCCAACATATTCACCCTCTTCCACACAATCTCATAAATGGCTCATGCCCTGCACTCATACAACACTGTCAGGACTATTGTACCTTCAAACATGACCATCTTTGCCATCCCAAATAGCAACCTTTCTTTCCACACATTCCTCAATGCTCCTACGACATACATCCTCTCCCCCACCCTATGACTCATTTAAGCTCCCATGGTTCCAACTGCTGCTATGTCCACTCCCAGGTACCTAAAACACTTCACTACACCATTTTTGCTAGTAAAACACACATTCCAACTAACTTTTTTTCTCTTCAGTGCTAATTCTAATAACCTTGCTTTTATTCATATTTACTCTCAACTTTCTCCTTTCACATATTTTCCCAAACTCAGAACCCAATTTCTGCAGTTCCTCACTTGAATCTGTCACCAATGCCATGTCATCAGCAACAAATAAATGATGCATCTCCCAAACAATCCCACTCTCTCCAGACTGAAGACCTACCCCACTACCCAAAAGCCTTGCATTCACCACCCACATGACCCCATCCATAAACCAACTGAACAGCCATGGTGACATCCCACACCCCTGCCACACACACCTTCTCCTGAAAACATTCACCCTCCTCTCAACCTACTTGCATAAATGCTTTATTCTTTTGACAAAATCTCTTTGCTGTTGTTCAAAGCTCTCCCCACATCCTATATTCGCTACACCTTCCACAAAACCTCTTTATCAACTCTATCATATGCTTTCTCCAAATCCTTAAATGCCACATACAAAATCTGTTTCTTTATGCTTTCTCCCAAATCCTTAAATGAGACAAACAAAAATTTCTGTTTGTTAAGTCTTTCTCATACACATTCTTCAAAGCATATCTTATCCACATATTTTCCTACACTCCTTTAAACTATATTGTTCCTTCCCAGTCTGACGCTTTGCGCATGCCATCACCCTTTCAAAAACCACTCACATACAACCTTACAGGTACATTCAACAAACTTGTACAACTGTGATTTGAACATTCACCTTTATCCCCCCTGCCTTTATATAGTGGTAATATACAGGCATTCCACCAATCCACAGGCACCTCACCAAGATCCATAAATAACCTGAAAATCCTAAATAACCAATCAACAACACAGCCACCTAGTTTCATAGGAAATACAACTACAAGACCATCCACTCAAGACATCTTGCCACATTTCATGTTACTGAAGGCTTTCACACCTCTTCTCTTTTCACCAAATCACTTGCAATAACTCTCTAAATTTTTCATACCTCCCCAATCTAAACACCCCACGTCTGCCAGTCTGTCATGAAACACATTCAACAATCCTTCAAAATACTCATTCAATCTCCTCTTCACCTCATTTCTCTATGTTACCACTTCCCTACTTGCCCCCCTCAATCATGTTCCATTTGTTCTTTATTTTTCTCACACTGTTAATTTCCCTCCAAAACATTTTTTCATTTGCCCTAAAGTTGATGATGATAACTCAACCCACCCCTCATCTGCCCTCTATCTAAGCCCCTGCACCATCCTCTTTATCTTCTGCCATTTTTTCTTGTACATCTCCCAATCACTTGTACTCCCTCCTTGTTCATAACACCTATCCACCTCTCTCTTTCATTAGCAACTTTACTTCACCATCTCACTAATTACTACCCTTTCTCACCTACCCACTCCCCATCTTCAGTATGCCACAGTGCATGTCAGCACTGTTTCCCTAAATACCTCCCATTCTTCATCGGCTCCCCTAATTTCATTAACTATTACCTCTTGCCATTCTGTATTCAGTTTATCCTGGTAACTTTTACACACAAGCCTGTTTTCCAAGCACTCTTAACTTCATCATGCTCTTCTCACCCAGTGCATTTCCTCTTTTCACTCAGCCTTTACAAATCTTTGCCTCATCCCCACTATGTAGTTGTCAAACATCCTATTTCCTACCTATCTATCTATATCTGTGATGCCTGTTTCCTTCGAGAGCTCCCTCAAGGGGATAGCTACAGCAAAAGCATCCATAACTGATGAACTCTCGTGCTGCTTCTCAGCCTTTCAGTGCCTCACTCTTAACAGGCCACTCGCAACTCTAGCACAGTGTTTTCATACGCTCCTATCTAATGTTCCTTGTGACTACTTCCACCTAATGTTCCAACCTACTACTTCTACCGAATGCTCACACACACAAATGTTCCTACCAATCAATTCTACCTAACATTCCTGTCTAATGTTCCTCCCTACCTCTGTCTATCACTCCAACCATTTTGCCACGAGACAAGGCTAAGCCATTGCACTCAATGCAGGAAAATCTAGAATTACAAAAAATGAGGTGTGAGTTAAGTGATGTTGAATGTTACATGTGACTAAGAGACAGTATGTTTGTGGACAGAATACATGTGGGTGAGCCAGAAAGACAAGACAGCTACCTAGGTCCAAAGAGTGCAACTAGACAACCACTGGGGTGCTGGCTCCCTATGCAGCCATCACAAAACCTTCTAATACCCAGGCATGTAGTACTGGTACTATACCTCCATGGTTGGTGGCTGCCTACCAGCTACTACCTATAAACTTAATACTACTATCTCCTGCACCTCAGCATTCTCACATCCAAGATTTCTCTCTTTTGCATGCCTGTAGATGAGTATGAGATCCAGTAATGCCCTTTTTCCATCTCCTGCTCATCCATGTATACTCATGTATGTCCCTCACTTTAAACCATGTATTCCAAATCACTAGTCCTTTTTCAGCACATAACTCCTCAGGCTGTTCAACAATTCTATTCACATCAAATACCCCCTGCCCCCAATTATACCTTCAAAAGGCACAATACCCACTTTTACATTCAAATTACCCACCATTAACACCCAGTCTCTCACATCAAAGCTGCTGACACCCTCACCTAGTGCCTCCCAAAACCCTCGTCTCTTTTCCTTATTCCTCTTAAGGCCTAGTGCATAAGTATAAATAATACCTATCTCTCATATTCCCCTCTCATTTTTATCCAAACTGGCTAAAGCTTCACTTTCTTATATTCACACATTCCTACACCTCTTACTTCAGCAGAAGTATTACCCTTTACTTAGCTCTAGCCTCACACTGACCCCTGACTTCACCCCAAGACATTCCAAAGATATTCTCCCTTCTTACCCTTGAGCTTTGCTTCACTCTATGTTCCTTTCCTTAAACATTCTACCCATCCATCCCCTCTCATCTCAGTTTCATCCCAACATACTCCAACACCTTAGCTTGATACTTCAAGAAGGATGAGCCTTTTTTGCATGGCTCCTTCTTGTGTTCCAACTGTTAAAAACTGAAATACAAAAAGGGGGATTCCAGCCCCCCCCATCCCTTCTTAGCCACCCTGTACAACACACTGGGAATATGTGGGAAGTCTTCTCCTTCCTTATCCCTAATTATACCTGCAGAGGTTCTAGTTAAAAATTTTCACATACACAAAGTAATTCATATAGAAAAATATAAAACTAAGATACAATGATTTTGAGCCAGAGTTCAGTTGTAAATTCTAACCGTGTTAAAAGTACACTTCTACTAGGTGTCCCCCATCCTTTTCACAATGTTCTATCTCCACAGAAGCAAACCTCCCCTCATTGCCTTCCTTCAACTAATTCCAACACATCTCCATGAAACATGAAGCCTATAAAGCAAGCAAGCACAGTGTATCAGAGTATCTAACCTTAAAATCATTTACTTAATATAATGTTGGAAAGGATCACAATTTTGCGTGTGATCAAGGTATTCCTATGAGTCCACGGGGAAAATGAAACACGAAAAGTTCCCAGGTGCACTTTCATGTAATAATTACATCATCAGGAGAGACACAAGAGAGATATAACAGTCAGTTGATATACATCGAAGAGACGAAGCTAGGATGCCATTTGGTAAACATGTGATTGTCCAAAACATACAACGAGCGTTCATAAACTTATCATTTTACAAATCTTATCCGATAAGATTTGTAAAACGATAAGTTTATGAACGCTCGTTGTATGTTTTGGACAATCACACATTTACCAAATGGCGTCCTAGCTTCGTCTCTTCGATGTATATCAACTGACTTATATTTCTCTCTTGTGTCTCTCCTGATGATGTGATTATTACACGAAAGTGCACTTGGGAACTTTTCGTGTTTCATTTTCCCCGTGGACTCATAGGAATTACTTAATATAAGTTATACACTTTCCTCTGTTAGGAAAGTTGTTTCAATAACAGTAAGTAAATTATATCTGTGATTCACAAAAATGAAATTTGATTTACAAAGTTTTTAAACTTATAAAACATCCCCAGAAACCTTACTACTTTGTAAGCAAAGGGCTGCTGGCACAAATATTTCTTCAAAATTACCCCTCAACCAATTGCTATGAATGAGTCATAGTATTACTCAAGATCTTTCTAAAGGCTTCTGCCGCCCAAGGCTGTGCTACTTTTATTAGCAGGGAAATAAAGATTCCTTTGACAAGACTGTACTTCCAATGATAAAGCCTCGCTAAAGGCGGCTTTTCACTTGTGGTGTAACCTTGAGCAGATGGAGCCTGGTAACATTACTTTAATAATTCAGTTAGGTATATAAAATCAATGTGACTCATTCTTTACACCCTAGTATTGCAAAGTATAAAAGCAAAAGGACTTACTGGATTATCTAAAATAAGGGTGAGTGGATGAAATGGACACTCTCCTTCCCAATCATAATGACAATCCTCACAGTCTGAAAGACATAAAGACCATATAAGTGGAAATTTTGCAATAGATATTTTTCATGTCATACATAGAAATATCAACTGCCTTTTTTCAACTCTAAGTGGAATGACAATAATAACCCTTCCATGAATATTTGTTACAACTACAGTATCTCTTATACCTAAAATTGCCAATGACTAATCAATAGTCAAAATATTTACTTTATTTTTTTTCATACTATTCGCCATTTCCCAAGTCAGTGAGGTAGCACCAAGAACAGAGGACTGAGCCTTTGAGGGAATACCTCACCTGGCCCCCTTCTCTGTTCCACCTTTTGGAAAATTAAAAACGAGAGGGGAGGATCTCCAGTCCCCTGCTCCCTCCCCTTTTAGTCACCTTCTACAACACGCAGAGAAGTATTCTTTCCCCCCAACCCCTATCTAAAATGCATTGGTTTGTAGCTAATAATGATGAATAACATACCATGTTGCCATAATCACATTAACATCTACCACAATGAATATATAACACTCATGTATTATGAAAACTGCAAAACAAAACTTTGAAGACTAACTTTGCAAAAACACATTAAATCTGATATGTACACACATCCACTCACATAAGTATTCATCTTCACCAAGAATTTTCTCTTCAGTGTATCGTACGTTGGTATTTGTTCGACGTGGGTTCCTCCTAACTAAGGCCCCTGCAGAATGATGATCATTTTTTCCAGAAATAATATCATGAATGGTAACTTCATTGTTCTTGAATGATGATGCTGGAAACTTGCACTGCACAAATGGTACATTTGCTTCCAAGGGTAATAAGGAATTTTCAACATTTGTTCCGTATAATAGTTCAATTTCCTTCTCTCTCTTCTTACCTAGACTTTCTGATGATGCCATCATAAGGCTTGTATCATTTACTGAATTCTCTTTCTTGTTTTCTTTCTGAGGCTTTATCTCTCCACTGCTGCTCACATGAAGTCCTTTCACAGAAAGAGACTCAGATGACACAGAGATACTTACATTTTGGTTCTTCACTGGTTGATTTAAAATACTGTTACAAACTTTGACAAGCTCCATGCTGGATTGTAGTTTTTCTTGAGAAAATCCACTCTGATCCCTTATGGTGGATGAAGAAGAACTGCTTGTTAAGTGGCTTAAAGATGTTGATTTGGAAGTTTGACAAACATTTATTAACTCTATATCTCTACAATTCATTAATGCAGTTGGCAAGCTCCTAATGGCTGTTACTGTTGCAGTGTTATCTATATAATCATGTCCTTTACCATTCAGCAAAAAGTTCCCACACACCATCTTCATTTCATGGGTTGGCTCATCAAGACAGTTCTTGTTTCCCAACCACAGCTCCAAATCTCCCATCTTTACTAATGACTGGAAATCACTGTCTTTCTCTTCCTTACACCATCCAACAGGGACAATCTGTAAAAAAAGAAAAAAAAAAAGACTGCTGCAGTTGACTTATGAAATCTTGCAGCAAAAAAATATATGGGTATTTGTTCTGAAGAATTTGCATAAAAAGTACTTCAAGAAAGAGATGTGTATGTGGCACTTATGAATCTGGACAAACCCTGTGACAGATCACAGAGATATCTTGTGGAAGGTGTTTATATTTGGTGTAGGAGGAATGCAGTGAAGATTTTCTATCAGAAAAGTAGGCCATGAGTGTAAGCAGGAAGAAGGGAGGTTGTGGGTTCAAATGAAGGTGAGCCTGCATCAAATGTGTGATATTACCATGGGTGTTTAATCTGTTCATGGACAGGGTGGGTGGTCAGGGGGGGTAGGGGCACTTGGAGGTGAATCAGTTTGTAGATGACATGACTCCGGTGGGATACTCCTGAAGCTGTTGTATGAGTCCAGAAGAGTGCATGAAATAAGAAGAGGAAGCTGAAAGTCAATTCAAACAAAATGTGCTGATGTATGGCATGGGAGGAAAGCTACTAAATACAGTGAAGAACTTTTACTTGGTGGGTAAAGTGTCAGTGTGAGTAGGAAGGGAGGAAGTCAATTGCATTTTTCATACAACACTGCTATGGTGGGAGAGTGCATGAAAAGATATAGTTGAAAGTCAATGTGAACAAAAGTAAGGTAATAAGGTGCAGCACGATGGACAGACAGATGCTTTTAGTTTAAGTTTTATGGGAAGAAACTGAAGGAGTATATGGGAGAGACATAACAGGAGACCTAATTGTTCATGAAGAGGTTACCTGCTGGAGCATTGGAAGAGGGGGAGGAGCAGGAGGCAAAAGGTAGGCGCAGGATGGACAGTGAAGTAGGAGGTGCAGGAGATGAAGTGAAGCAGAGGGAGGTGCAGCAGGGGAAGCAGCAGTTCAGAAGAAGTGGAGGAGGTGGATGAACTTTGTCTCTGTCTTGGTCATATAAACATACCTGTTTTATAAAACCTAGCATTTCTAGAAACTGAATCTATCATATAAATGTTACTTGTACTTTCAAAAGTCTAAGGTAGCCAAAAATGCTCACTTGTTATGAGCTCCATATTAAGGACTGCTTATACAAGATTAGTAACATACAACTGTAAAATTCTGTAATGTTGTGGAGGTAATATGAAATTAAATAGATAAAACAATATGAAACGTGTAAAGAAGATAAAGAAACTGAACACCAATAAGACAGAATAGGGATGATAAAGAAAATGTACAATATATCAAGAAAGGATGCTGTTAGCAAGGACTAGAAAGATATAAGAAAACACTAAAAGAACATGCAAAAATCCATATCATGGTTTATGCTGATTCTGTTCAAAGTAAGTTTATCAAACAGCAAGCCATTGAAAATGTATGGATCCTTTATTCATACATCCTTCATAGTATTCACACACACATTTTTCACACAGCAAAAATGTTTGACTGTGTGACTAAACTAAGTGGTATCATAGCATTTATGCTGTCACTGCACTGGTAAAATCATAATGATGTCATACCAATCATTCTCATTCACATCATTTGTATTTCTGTATTGAACAAAACAGTATCATTTGTCTTCACTAGAACTCTTCCTCATTTGTAATATCTTATGTGATCTAATGGGAGGAAGGGAAGCTACATGCAAACTCTAGCTCAGGTGGTTTATTTCTGACATTCTCATACCACCAGTCTAATACATTATGATTATGCATAAAACTATGGTAAGAATAACATAACTAAATTCCTTCCATAGCCAAGATAAGTTACTTCTTTAGCTAGAAATGAACATTTGCTCTTGTTGAGCTTGACATTGTGTACCAGAAATCTTTCAAATATGGTAGCTAGGATTTGACATGATTTCGGATGTCACTGTCAACAATAAGAACATCATCCTGAAAACATAACACATCTGGAAGATCCATAGAAATTTTGTCCATGATACACTGAAATAACTTTGGTGCACTTTTAACATAAGGCAACCTTTTGAACTTATACAATCCTTTGTGAGTGTTGATGATAAGGTACTGATGACTTTCAGCATCAACAGTGACTTGAGCATATGCCTGGGGACAAGTCTAACTTAGTGAAAATGTTTCCACCTGTCAGTGCAGCAAACAAATCTTGAGAAGTAGATAAGGTATACTGCTCATCCTTAACAGACTGACTAATGGTAACTTTATGTCGCCACACAATCTAGCAGATTCATCAGCTTTAGGTAAAACTACTATAGGAGCAGCCCAATTGCTCTTGGCAGTTTTCACAATAATTCTCTCACTTACAAGTCTGTCTAATTCCTTCCCCACTTCACCTTTCAACACATAAGGAACAGATCTAGCCTTAGCATATATCAGTGTAACATCTTTGTCATGGTGATATGAGCCTCGAAACCCTTTATAACATCCTGTCCCTATCAAATAATATATCATATTGTTCAAGCAATTCCTCAAGACCTGGAACACTGTTACACACTTTAACACTAAACATCTTCCAATCCAACTTAAGCTCACACAACCAGTTCTTACCTTACAGAGTTGGTCTATCCACATAAGTAGCTACATTAATAGCAACTTCAAATTCTTGTTTTTGTACTTTACCTCACACTCTAGTTTCCCTCCTGTGTTCAAAATCTCTCCAGTGTAGGTTCTTAACCTTACACCTGAGTCTTCTAAAGGCACATGTTCAAATAACCTCTCATATATATCTTTACTCATTACAGAGAAATCAGCTGCAGTGTCTACTTCCATGGTTACTGGTGTACCATTAATGCACAAGTCCACATTATACCTATGTCCAATTTTTCCTCCATGACTAGTGTAAATAGCAAACACATGGGCACTCATCATTATCAGATTCAGAATTACTAACACTCTTTAATACTGTTTTCCATTTCCTTCTCAGCACCTTCAATGGCATTCACTCTACCTTTACCACTTCTGGCAGGGGCTGTGTAGGCAAAAGCAGTATGTCTAATATGCTGGCAATTGCAACATCTTGAATTTTTGAACTTACAATTAAAGCTTTCATGTTTCCCAAAGTATCTCTTACATCTTAATCAGCATGTGTTCCTTGTTCTGTGGCATAATCCTTCTTTATTCCTAATCACTTTACACATTGAGCCACTACTGCCAACTGATTTACTATCAGTATTTGGAACAAATTCTCTGGTGTTCTTTGCTAGTTCCATGCTAGTAGCTATCTGAGATGCTTTTTCAAAACATAAATCTGATGTATTCATCAACTTAATCTGTATTTCTTCATAATTCGAACCTATCACAAACCTGTCTTAGAGCTCGGTTCAAGAACTGTCCAAGAATACAATGAATGGATAACTTCTTCAAAGCAACTATATAATCATTCACTGATTAATCATTCCCTCCATCTCTTGTGCCATATTTGTAATGTTCAACAATCTCAAGTGGAGCAGGATCGAAATGTTGCTTCAAAGCCTTGGTAATCTGAATCAGTGTAACATCATTGGTTTTAGCCAGAGCAAGCAATTTTACCAGAGTAGAATAAACATTAGCTTCTACCTTTTTCACCCCATCTTTCCATCTCCAATTTGGTCTCCCACTTCTCCTCGTTCCCTTTGCCTCAGACACATATATCCTCTTTGTCAATCTTTCCTCACTCATTCTATCCATGTGACCAAACCATTTCAAAACACCCTCTTCTGCTCTCTCAACCACACTCTTTTTATTACCACACATCTCTCTTATCCTTTCATTATCTACTTGATCAAACCATCTCACACCACATATTTTCCTCAATCTCATTTCCAACACATCCACCCTCCTCTGCACAACTCTATCTATAGCCCATGCCTCGCAACCATATAACATTGTTGGAACCACTATTTCTTCAGACATACCCATTTTTGCTTTCCGAGATAATGCTCTCCCCTTCCACACATTTTTCAACACTCCCAGAACTTTCACCCCCTTCCCCACCCTGTGACTCACTTCCTCTTCCATGGTTCCATCCACTGCCAAATCCACTCTCAGATATCTAAAACACTTCACTTCCTCCAGTTTTTCTCTATTCAAACTTACCTCCCACTTGACTTGTCCCTCAACCCTACTGTACCTAATAACCTTGCTCTTATTTTCTTATTTACTCTCAGCTTTCTTCTTTCACACACTTTACCAAACTCAGTCACAAGCTTCTGCAGTTTCTCACATGAATCAGCCACCAGCACTGTATCATCAACGAACAACAACTGACTCACTTCCCAAGCTCTCTCATCCATAACGAACTGCATTCTTGCCCCTCTCTCCAAAACTCTTGCATTCACCTCTCTAACAACCCCATCCATAAACAAATTGAACAACCATGGAGAAATCACGCACCCCTGCCGCAAACCGACATTCACTGAGAACCAATCACTTTCCTCTCTTCCTACTCGTACACATGCCTTACATCCTCGATAAAAACTTTTCACTGCTTCTAACACTTGCCTCCCACACCATATATTCTTAATACCTTCCACAGAGCTTCTCTATCAACTCTATCATATGCCTTCTCCAGATCCATAAATGCTACATACAAATCCATTTGCTTTTCTAAGTATTTCTCACAAACATTCTTCAAAGCAAACACCTGATTCACACATCCTCTGCCACTTCTGAAACCACACTGCTCTTCCCCAACCTGATGCTCTGTATATGCTTTCACCCTCTCAATCAATATCCTCCCATACAATTCCTAGGAATACTCAACAAACTTATACCTCTGTATTTTGAGCACTCACCTTTATCCCCTTTGCCTTTGTACAATAGCACTATGCATGCATTCTGCCAATCCTCAGGCACCTCACCAAGAGTCCCACACACATTAAATATCCTTATCAACCTGTCAACAACACAGTCACCCCTTTTTTAATAAATTCCACTGCAATACCATCCAAACCTGCTGCCTTGCCAGCTTTCATCTTCTGCAAAGCTTTTACTGCCTCTTCTCTGTTTACCAAACCATTCTCCCTAACCCTCTCACTTTGCACACCACCTCAACCAAATCACCCTATATCTGCCACTCTATCATCAAACACATTCAACAAACCTTTAAAATACTCATTCCATCTCACATCACTGCTACTTGTTATCACCTCACCATTAGCCCCCTTCACCAATGTTCCCATTTGTTCTCTTGTCTTACGCACTTTATTTACCTCCTTCCAAAACATTTTTTTATTCTCCCAAAAATTTGATGACACTCTCTCACCCCAACTCTCATTTGCCCTCTTTTTCACCTCTTGCACCTTTCTTTTGACCTCCCGCCTCTTTCTTTTATAAATCTCCCAGTCATTTGCACTATTTCCCTGCAAAATTCGTCCAAATGCCTCTCACTTCTCTTTCAAAAATTATCTTACTTCAACCCATCACTCACTACCCTTTCTAGTCTGCCCACCTCCCACACTTCTCATGCCACAAGCATCTTTTGCGCAAGCCATCACTACTTCCCTAAATACATCCCATTCCTCCCCCACTCCCCTTACGTCCTTTGCTCTGACCTTTTTCCATTCTGCACTCAGTCTCTCCTGGTACTTCCTCACACAAGTCTCTTTCCCAAGCTCACTTACTTTCACCACTCTCTTCACCCCAACATTTTTTCTTCTTTTCTGAAAAGCTCTACAAATTTTCACCTTCGTCTACACAAGATAATAATCAGACATCCCTCCAGTTGCACCTCTCAGCACATTAACATCCAAAAGTCTCTCTTTCGCACACCTATCAATTAACACGTAATCCAATAACACTCTCTGGCCATCTCTCCTACATACATACATATACTTATATATATATATATCTCTCTTTTTAAACCAGGTATTCCCAATCACCAGTCCTTTTTCAGCACACAAATCTACAAGCTCTTCACCATTTCCATTTACAACACAGAACATCCCATGTACACCAATTATTCCCTCAACTGCCACATTACTTACCTTTGCATTCAAATCACCCATCATCATAACTATATCAAAACACAACTATGAGGTAGTCAAACTCTTACCTTTACACTAGAATCCTTCAACTTTTCAAGTCTTGCAGTTTGCCAGAAGTTGACCACATTTGCCTGGCTAGCACTGAGGGAAGTAAACTTATCCATATCAACTACAGGCATGACAACCGTCCCTGACTGCTTTAAACATCCTGTTTTCACTTGAAGCTGGTTTTCATCTTTACTTGGCCTTTTGTGCAAAGTCAATGCAGTATAAGCAAACTTGCATAAAGGTGCAGGTAATTTAAGATTTTTCTGTGACTGTATGGCACTTATCTTCTGCACTGTCCTCGGGGTAACAAACCTGCATTAAAAAGATAACAACATTCCTGCAATCAAAATTTACCATGCATTTTTCTGAGAAACATACTTTAAAATTCTTTATCCTATTTTCAAGGAAAGAATCAAGTACCTGAAGCTCCTAAAATCACTCTTACAAACTCTCAGCTTATGTACAGTTCACTCTTACAAACCCTCAGCTTATGTACAGTGTCTTTAGTTGAAACATGGCCTATCATTCTCACACAAGCATCAACTTTTACACTGTGCCCACCAAGCAGATCTGTCGAGACAAATGTCCCCATTCACACTACCATATATGCAAAATACTTCTGTTTCATATCAACTGGAACTACAGTAGTGATATCAAAAAATCAACACAAGTTTAGTTGGTAAGTGTTTTTTTTCTTTCACACCATATACATGATAGTCCCTCATTGAGCTCTCTCACATATTAAGATGAAATTTCAAATCCATGAGATCACACTGTAACATTCATAAATGAGTTGTTACTCACAAACAGCACTATGTCAATGGTTGGTATGAATGTTATCACCTTCCCTGCTTGCCCAGTCCTTGATTATATTATGCATCATTTTAAGTGAAGCATACAAGCAGCGACAACCAAACATGCCTTGTGCCACCCTCAAATAACCATATTGGGATGCTGTGCCACATTCAAAATGTGCAAATCTTAGTGCTAATGAGTGCAACTACGATCAGTATGAGTTAAATGATTGTAAGTCTGGTCCCTTACCTCACTCACAAGTGCTCATGAAATGTTTTAATTGTGCCACTTAGTTTATCAAAGTGCAGTGAAAAGTAGATTTCTGCATCTATCTATACCTCTGATGCCTGTTCCCTTTGGGAATTCCCTAAAGGGGGTGGCCACAGCGAAAGTCTTCATTACTGGTGAACTCCAGTACCACTTTTCAGCCTTTATTGCTTCATCCTTAACAGACCACTAGCAGAGGGCAACTCCTGTGCAATATCTTTTAGAGGCTCCTACCTAATATTCCTTCTGACTAAATCAAAATTTACTGTGAAAAACATTTCTTTACCATAACTCATCCCAGCAGTGAAACCGTTTCCAGTAGTCAGCAATTCCTGTCAAACACTAAACATAAGACAACCCCTTCCCTCACCGGCATCTCTCAATTATAATCTGACAATTGTGCATTTCCTATGCATCCACTGCATTGTGACGAAGCTCCATGATATTGACCTTAAAAGTGTCCTCAGGACCATTTACGAACCCTTCAAAGGTGTGCAAGATACATATGTTACTGAAAGCTGAACCCTGAAGTTGAGATGAAAAAAAAGAAGTCTTTATAATGACTGATATATTGGCAAAACATGTCCCATTCATGACAATCTTGGGTGGAAAAACAAGAGAGCATGAGAAAAAGAACAAATGAATTAATCAGAGCTCCTCAAGTATTTGTAGACCTAATTCTTAACCCTTAAACAGCAACACATTTCATGTGTCAATAAAATCAATTGTGACATACATTACCTAAGACAAGATTTCGGAGTCACTGTTTTAGATTGTGTGCCAAGTGCAGTACTTCAAGGTGAAGGATCTTTTTTTATATTACTATATGCATATCATGAATTGAATAACATCATAACATGTTTTAAAGTTTAATTTTTGTGCCAATTCTAAATAGTGTCCCTAGTGTACCATTTACAAAACAAGAGCTCCACCACAGCAAAGCAATGACACATAAGGGATTTATTTCATATTTCATACTTCTGCAGGTATATCTGCTATCAACAGCAACATACAGAATATGAAAAGAACTGAACCCATACAAGGCTCATGGTCCTGATGATATTTCAACATAAGTGCTAAATAGGTGTGCAGATACACTTGATAGACCACCTGAATTACTGTTCAAGATGTCACTGGAGGGAGGTATGTGAAGGGAATGGAAAAAGAAAAATGACATACTTATATATAAGAAAGAAGACCAGAAACAAGCACTGAAATATAGACCAGTCTCATTAACAATTGCGGTGAATGATTTTCTGGAAAAGATTATTGAAAAGAAGATAACTTTCTGCAGAGGAGAGGTTCACTAAATGAGAGACAGCATGGTTTTACAGAAAAAAGGTTATGAGCAACTAACCTCTTATGGTTTTACAAAAGAGTGAGCTCAGTCCTGGACAAAAGGGAGGGCTAAATGGACTACCTGAATCTGGACTGCCAGAAGGCATTTGACACTGCACCACACAGGAGGCTGATTATGGCACCTGAATCACCAAGCAGGAATAAGGGGGAAACTTCTTCGTTGGATAAATTATTATCTCAATGTTAGGGAACAAAGGCGCCTTTTCCAAATGGGTAGAGGTGATCAGCAGAATGCCACAGGGTTCAGTTCTAAGACCATTATTCATCTTCATCTATATAAATCATCTGCCTGAAGGTATATATTATCCCACCTGAATATGTTTGCACATGATGCAAAAGTCATGAAGGAAGTGAAAAGTGAAGAGGATTACATCAGCTCACAATGAGACCTAAACAAACTCCAATGTTAATCTGAAATGTAGTTGATAAAATTCAACCTTAAGAAATGTCGAGTATTAAGGATAGGCCAAAGCCAAAGACCACTGCAATATGATAACTGCCTAACAGGAAGTAAGCCTCAAAATTGTGTGTGTCAGAGGGAATTAGGAGTAGACATCATCCCTAACCTAATGCCAGAGTCCCATTTTAGGATTTTTTTTTTTTTTTTTTTTTTTTTTTTGTCGCTGTCTCCCGCGTTTGCAAGGTAGCGCAAGGAAACAGACGAAAGAAATGGCCCAACCCACCCCCATACACATGCCTTGATTCAATCCACTGACAGCACGTCAACCCCGGTATACCACATCGCTCCAATTCACTCTATTCTTTGCCCTCCTTTCACCCTCCTGCATGTTCAGGCCCCGATCACACAAAATCTTTTTCACTCCATCTTTCCACCTCCAATTTGGTCTCCCTCTTCTCCTCGTTCCCTCCACCTCTGACACATATATCCTCTTGGTCAATCTTTCCTCACTCATTCTCTCCATATGACCAAACCACTTCAAAACACCCTCTTCTGCTCTCTCAACCACGCTCTTCTTATTTCCACACATCTCTCTTACCCTTACGTTACTTACTCGATCAAACCACCTCACACCACACATTGTCCTCAAACATCTCATTTCCAGCACATCCATCCTCCTGCGCACAACTCTATCCATAGTCCACGCCTCGCAACCATACAACATTGTTGGAACCACTATTCCTTCAAACATACCCATTTTTGCTTACCAAGATAATGTTCTCGACTTCCACACATTCTTCAAGGCTCCCAGAATTTTCGCCCCCTTCCCCACCCTATGATCCACTTCCGCTTCCATGGTTCCATCCGCTGCCAGATCCACTCCCAGATATCTAAAACACTTCACTTCCTCCAGTTTTTCTCCATTCAAACTCACCTCCCAATTGAATTGACCCTCAACCCTACTGTACCTAATAACCTTGCTCTTATTCACATTTACTCTTAACTTTCTTCTTTCACACACTTTACCAAACTCAGTCACCAGCTTCTGCAGTTTCTCACATGAATCAGCCACCAGTGCTGTATCATCAGCGAACAACAACTGACTCACCTCCCAAGCTCTCTCATCCCCAACAGACTTCATACTTGCCCCTCTTTCCAAAACTCTTGCATTCACCTCCCTAACAACCCCATCCATAAACAAATTAAACAACCATGGAGACATCACACACCCCTGCCGCAAACCTACATTCACTGAGAACCAATCACTTTCCTCTCTTCCTACACGTACACATGCCTTACATCCTCGATAAAAACTTTTCACTGCTTCTAACAACTTGCCTCCCACACCATATATTCTTAATACCTTCCACAGAGCATCTCTTCCACAGAGCATCTCTATCAACTCTATCATATGCCTTCTCCAGATCCATAAATGCTACATACAAATCCATTTGCTTTTCTAAGTATTTCTCACATACATTCTTCAAAGCAAACACCTGATCCACACATCCTCTATCACTTCTGAAACCACACTGCTCTTCCCCAATCTGATGCTCTGTACATGCCTTCACCCTCTCAATCAATACCCTCCCATATAATTTGCCAGGAATACTCAACAAACTTATACCTCTGTAATTTGAGCACTCACTCTTATCCCCTTTGCCTTTGTACAATGGGACTATGCACGCATTCCGCCAATCCTCAGGCACCTCACCATGAGTCATACATACATTAAATAACCTTACCAACCAGTCAACAATACAGTCACCCCCTTTTTTAATAAATTCCACTGCAATACCATCCAAACCTGCTGCCTTGCCGGCTTTCATCTTCCACAAAGCTTTTACTACCTCTTCTCTGTTTACCAACTCATTTTCCCTAACCCTCGCACTTTGCACACCACCTCGACCAAAACACCCTATATCTGCCACTCTATCATCAAACACATTCAACAAACCTTCAAAATACTCACTCCATCTCCTTCTCACATCACCACTACTTGTTATCACTTCCCCATTTGCGCCCTTCACTGAAGTTCCCATTTGCTCCCTTGTCTTACGCACTTTATTTACCTCCTTCCAGAACATCTTTTTATTCTCTCTAAAATTTAATGATACTCTCTCACCCCAACTCTCATTTGCCCTTTTTTTCACCTCTTGCACCTTTCTCTTGACCTCCTGTCTCTTCTTTTATACGTCTCCCACTCAATTTCATTTTTTCCCTGCAAAAATCGTCCAAATGCCTCTCTCTTCTCTTTCACTAATACTCTTACTTCTTCATCCCACCACTCACTACCCTTTCTAATCAACCCACCTCCCACTCTTCTCATGCCACAAGCATCTTTTGCGCAATCCATCACTGATTCCCTAAATACATCCCATTCCTCCCCCACTCCCCTTACTTCCATTGTTCTCACCTTTTTCCATTCTGTACTCAGTCTCTCCTGGTACTTCCTCACACAAGTCTCCTTCCCAAGCTCACTTACTCTCACCACCCTCTTCACCCCAACATTCACTCTTCTTTTCTGAAAACCCATACAAATCTTCACCTTAGCCTCCACAAGATAATGATCAGACATCCCTCCAGTTGCACCTCTCAGCACATTAACATCCAAAAGTCTCTCTTTCGCGCGCCTGTCAATTAACACGTAATCCAATAACGCTCTCTGGCCATCTCTCCTACTTACATAAGTATACTTATGTATATCTCGCTTTTTAAACCAGGTATTCCCAATCATCAGTCCTTTTTCAGCACATAAATCTACAAGCTCTTCACCATTTCCATTTACAACACTGAACACCCCATGTATACCAATTATTCCCTCAACTGCCACATTACTCACCTTTGCATTCAAATCACCCAACACTATAACCCGGTCTCGTGCATCAAAACCACTAACACACTCATTCAGCTGCTCCCAAAACACTTGCCTCTCATGATCTTTCTTCTCATGCCCAGGTGCATTTGCACCAATAATCACCCATCTCTCTCCATCAACTTTCAGTTTTACCCATATTAATCGAGAATTTACTTTCTTACATTCTATCACATACTTCCACAACTCCTGTTTCAGGAGTACTGCTACTCCTTCCCTTACTCTTGTCCTCTCACTAACCCCTGACTTTACTCCCAAGACATTCCCAAACCACTCTTCCCCTTTACCCTTGAGCTTCGTTTCACTCAGAGCCAAAACATCCAGGTTCCTTTCCTCAAACATACTACCTATCTCTCCTTTTTTCACAAAAATAGCTAAGGAAAAAACTGTCTACTGGCAAATGTCAAAAAATCTTTTCAAGTGTATGGATAGAGAAATATTTAGCTATTCATACCCTACATCAGGCAAAAATTAGAACACTCTCATGTTTGGCTAATCTGGCTAAAGAAGCACAAACAACTCCCATACAAAGTCCAGAGGAGGGCAAAAAAGATGGTACCAGAATTAAGAGAGCTACATTACAGGCCCAAGGTTTTAAATTTACCCATCTCTGAAGAGAGAGGAGTGAGGGGTGACCTGATCACAACCTTTGTTTTTAAAGGAGACTGACTAAGTGGTCAGTGGACAGTACTCTGTGAGGTGCAGGGATAGAGGAACCTGAGGTTATAACATGAGATCAAGTAAGAAACTTGTAAATAAGAATGTAGAGAAATACTTTTATAGCATAATAGTGGTGGATCATTGGAACAGACTGACTGAGGGCAAGGTTAATGCAGATAGCATACATAGCTTAAGGAGGCTGTGTGACACTACAGTGTCCAAGAGTTGGGGCCCCATGAGTGTAAAACTCCTTCCCCATACGTAATTACATAAGAAGATTTTTCCAGTATTGCCTTGATTTCCATGTCAAGTGCAATAATTCAACATTCTACCACAACAAAATGAAGGTAGATAAAGGAGTTATTCACTTCATTTTACATTCTTATTCAGGTACAGTATACCTTCTATTCTATGAGAATACATCATATTTTTTCACAATTTTTCATACATATCTTTAATTCCATAAGAATATAATATATTTATAAGATTTTATCTTGTTTATTTTGTGCATGCAGTGGTAGCCACATTTTCCAGTAGCTGTGGCATGAGGGTTAAAAGATAAAAGATTATGGGAAGATGAAAAGACAAAAGACGGAGGACAACTCCAAACCTTTGCTGCTAACATTAAAAAAAGGAAGGTATCACAATAATTAAGCTTCATAAGGCATGTCACCACAAAGAGAAAATAGAATTCAGCAATCTAAAACCATGCCAACACGCTGCCTTGGTGGCAGCACACTCAAACAGCCCATAAAAGTGGCTAAAATAATACCTGTAGAATAGGGAAAAGGTAGCAACCACCTGAAAGACAGAAAGGGATGAAGACATCATGCCATGAAGATTAATGGGAGAAGGCTTATAGAGAGGTGAAGGATGAACAACCCCAAGTATGAGAGCAGTATCTAATACTAGAGGAAGGAATAGTGGTTCCAACAATGTTATATGGTTGCAAGGCATGGGCTTTAGATAGGATTCTGCGGAGGAGGGTGGCTGTGTTGGAAATGAGATGTTTGAGGACATTATGAGATGTGAGGTGGTTTGATCGAATAAGTAATGTAAGGGGAAGAGAGATGTGTAGTAATAAAAAGAGTGTGGTTGAGAGAGCAGAAGAGGGTGTGTTGAAATGTTTTGGACATGGAGAGAATGAGTGAGGAAAGATTGATAAAGAGGAAATAAGTGTCAGAGGTGGAGGGAAGAAGGAGAAGTGGGAGACCAAATTGGAGGTGGAAGGATGGAGTGAAAAAGATTTTGAATGACTGGGGCCTGAGCATACAGGAGGGTGAAAGGCTTGCAAGGAATAGAGTGAATTGGAACGATGTGGTATACTAGGGTTAACGTGCTGTCAGTGGATTGAGCCAGGGCATGTGAGGCGTCTGGAGTAAACAGAGGAAAGTTTTGTGGGGCCTAGATGTGGAAAGGGAGCTGTGGTTTCGGTGCATTATACATGACAGCTAGAGACTGAGGGTGAACGAATGTGGCCTTTGTTGTCTTTTCCTAGCGCAACCTCGCGCGCATACGGGGGAGGAGGTTGTCATTTTATGTGTCGCGGGGTGGCAATGGGAATGAATAGGGGCAGCAAGTATGAATTATGTACATGTGTATATATGTATAAGTCTGTGTATGTATATATATATGTACACATGAAGTGCGGTATGTATATGTGCATGTGTGGACGTGTATGTATATACATGTGTATATGGGTGGGTTGGGGTATTCTCTCGCCTCTTTTCACTGTGCTACCTCGCTATCGCAGGAGTCAGCGACAAAGTATAATGAACAAATATATATATATATATATATATATATATATATATATATATATATATATATATATATATATATATATATATATATATATATATATATATTTCTTTTCTTTCTTTCGTACTATTCGCCATTTCCCGCATTAGTGAGGTAGCGTTAAGAACAGAGGACTGGGCCTTTAAGGAAATATCCTCACCTGGCCCCCTTCTCTGTTCCTTCTTTTGGAAAATTAAAAAAAAATGAGAGGGGAGGATTTCCAGCCCCCCGCTCCCTTCCCTTTTAGTCGCCTTCTACGACACGCAGGGAATACGTGGGAAGTATTCTTTCTCCCCTATCCCGAGGGATATATATATATATATATATATATATATATATATATATATATATATATATATATATATATATATATATATATATATATATATATTATGTGACATTCATTTTTTTTTCATTCATTTCAAGCTAGAAGTTTCAGTTTTCTAAATTGTTTCTTACATTTCTCATATGTATATATATGTATGTGTGTGGGTGTGTATGTGCGTATGTATGTGTATGTGTGTGTATGTGTATATGTATATGTATATATATGTATATTATCCCTGGGGATAGGGGTGAAAGAATACTTCCCACGTATTCCTCGCGTGTCGTAGAAAGCGACTAGAGGGGACGGGAGTGGGGGGCCAGAAATCCTCCCCTCCTTGTATTAACTTTCTAAAATGGGAAACAGAAGAAGGAGTCACGCGGGGAGTGCTCATCCTCCTCGAAGGCTCAGAGTGGGGTGCCTAAATGTGTGTGGATGTAACCAAGATGTGAAAAAAGGAGAGATAGGTAGTATGTTTGAGGAAAGGAACCTCGATGTTTTGGCTCTGAGTGAAACGAAGCTCAAGGGTAAAGGGGAAGAGTGGTTTGGGAATGTCTGGGGAGTAAAGTCAGGGGTTAGTGAGAGGACAAGAGTAAGGGAAGGAGTAGCAATACTCCTGAAACAGGAGTTGTGGGAGTATGTGATAGAATGTAAGAAAGTAAATTCTCGATTAATATGGGTAAAACTGAAAGTTGATGGAGAGAGGTGGGTGATTATTGGTGCATATGCACCTGGGCATGAGAAGAAAGATCATGAGAGGCAAGTGTTTTGGGAGCAGCTGAATGAGTGTGTTAGTGGTTTTGATGCACGAGACCGGGTTATAGTGATGAGTGATTTGAATGCAAGGGTGAGTAATGTGGCAGTTGAGGGAATAATTGGTATACATGGGGTGTTCAGTGTTGTAAATGGAAATGGTGAAGAGCTTGTAGATTTATGTGCTGAAAAAGGACTGATGATTGGGAATACCTGGTTTAAAAAGCGAGATATACATCAGTATACTTATGTAAGTAGGAGAGATGGCCAGAGAGCGTTATTGGATTACGTGTTAATTGACAGGCGTGCGAAAGTGAGACTTTTGGATGTTAATGTGCTGAGAGGTGCAACTGGAGGGATGGCTGATCATTATCTTGTGGAGGCTAAGGTGAAGATTTGTATGGGTTTTCAGAAAAGAAGAGTGAATGTTGGGGTGAAGAGGGTGGTGAGAGTAAGTGAGCTTGGGAAGGAGACCTGTGTGAGGAAATACCAGGAGAGACTGAGTACAGAATGGAAAAAGGTGAGAACAATGGAAGTAAGGGGAGTGGGGGAGGAATGGGATGTATTTAGGGAATCAGTGATGGATTGCGCAAAAGATGCTTGTGGCATGAGAAGAGTGGGAGGTGGGTTGATTAGAAAGGGTAGTGAGTGGTGGGATGAAGAAGTAAGAGTATTAGTGAAAGAGAAGAGAGAGGCATTAGGACGATTTTTGCAGGGAAAAAATGCAATTGAGTGGGAGATGTATAAAAGAAAGAGACAGGAGGTCAAGAGAAAGGTGCAAGAGGTGAAAAAAAGGGCAAATGAGAGTTGGGGTGAGAGAGTATCATTAAATTTTAGAGAGAATAAAAAGATGTTCTGGAAGGAGGTAAATAAAGTGCGTAAGACAAGGGAGCAAATGGAAACTTCAGTGAAGGGCGCAAATGGGGAGGTGATAACAAGTAGTGGTGATGTGAGAAGGAGATGGAGTGAGTATTTTGAAGGTTTGTTGAATGTGTTTGATGATAGAGTGGCAGATATAGGGTGTTTTGGTCGAGGTGGTGTGCAAAGTGAGAGGGTTAGGGAAAATGATTTGGTAAACAGAGAAGAGGTAGTGAAAGCTTTGCGGAAGATGAAAGCCGGCAAGGCAGCAGGTTTGGATGGTATTGCAGTGGAATTTATTAAAAAAGGGGGTGACTGTATTGTTGACTGGTTGGTAAGGTTATTTAATGTATGTATGACTCATGGTGAGGTGCCTGAGGATTGGCGGAATGCGTGCATAGTCCCATTGTACAAAGGCAAAGGGGATAAGAGTGAGTGCTCAAATTACAGAGGTATAAGTTTGTTGAGTATTCCTGGTAAATTATATGGGAGGGTATTGATTGAGAGGGTGAAGGCATGTACAGAGCATCAGATCGGGGAAGAGCAGTGTGGTTTCAGAAGTGGTAGAGGATGTGTGGATCAGGTGTTTGCTTTGAAGAATGTATGTGAGATATACTTAGAAAAGCAAATGGATTTGTATGTAGCATTTATGGATCTGGAGAAGGCATATGATAGAGTTGATAGAGATGCTCTGTGGAAGGTATTAAGAATATATGGTGTGGGAGGAAAGTTGTTAGAAGCAGTAAGAAGTTTTTATCGAGGATGTAAGGCATGTGTACGTGTAGGAAGAGAGGAAAGTGATTGGTTCTCAGTGAATGTAGGTTTGCGGCAGGGGTGTGTGATGTCTCCATGGTTGTTTAATTTGTTTATGGATGGGGTTGTTAGGGAGGTAAATGCAAGAGTTTTGGAAAGAGGGGCAAGTATGAAGTCTGTTGGGGATGAGAGAGCTTGGGAAGTGAGTCAGTTGTTGTTTGCTGATGATACAGCGCTGGTGGCTGATTCATGTGAGAAACTGCAGAAGCTGGTGACTGAGTTTGGTAAAGTGTGTGGAAGAAGAAAGTTAAGAGTAAATGTGAATAAGAGCAAGGTTATTAGGTACAGTAGGGTTGAGGGTCAAGTCAATTGGGAGGTGAGTTTGAATGGAGAAAAACTGGAGGAAGTGAAGTGTTTTAGATATCTGGGAGTGGATCTGTCAGCGGATGGAACCATGGAAGTGGAAGTGGATCATAGGGTGGGGGAGGGGGCGAAAATTCTGGGGGCCTTGAAGAATGTGTGGAAGTCAAGCACATTATCTCGGAAAGCAAAAATGGGTATGTTTGAGGGAATAGTGGTTCCAACAATGTTGTATGGTTGCGTGGCGTGGGCTATGGATAGAGTTGTGCGCAGGAGGATGGATGTGCTGGAAATGAGATGTTTGAGGACAATGTGTGGTGTGAGGTGGTTTGATCGAGTGAGTAACGTAAGGGTAAGAGAGATGTGTGGAAATAAAAAGAGCGTGGTTGAGAGAGCAGAAGAGGGTGTTTTGAAGTGGTTTGGGCACATGGAGAGAATGAGTGAGGAAAGATTGACCAAGAGGATATATGTGTCGGAGGTGGAGGGAACGAGGAGAAGAGGGAGACCAAATTGGAGGTGGAAAGATGGAGTGAAAAAGATTTTGTGTGATCGGGGCCTGAACATGCAGGAGGGTGAAAGGAGGGCAAGGAATAGAGTGAATTGGAGCGATGTGGTATACCGGGGTTGACGTGATGTCAGTGGATTGAATCAAGGCATGTGAAGCGTCTGGGGTAAACCATGGAAAGCTGTGTAGGTATGTATATTTGCGTGTGTGGACGTATGTATATACATGCGTATGGGGGGGTTGGGCCATTTCTTTCGTCTGTTTCCTTGCGCTACCTCGCAAACGCGGGAGACATATATATATATATATATATATGTATATATATATATATATATATATATATTTTTTTTTTTTTTTTTTTTTTGCTTTGTCGCTGTCTCCCGCGTTTGCGAGGTAGCGCAAGGAAACAGATGAAAGAAATGGCCCAACCCACCCCCATACAAATGTATATACATACGTCCACACATGCAAATATGCATACCTACACAGCTTTCCATGGTTTACCCCAGACGCTTCACATGCCCCGATTCAATCCACTGACAGCATGTCAACCCCGGTATACCACATTGCTCCAATTCACTCTATTCCTTGCCCTCCTTTCACCCTCCTGCATGTTCAGGCCCCGATCACACAAAATCTTTTTCACTCCATCTTTCCACCTCCAATTTGGTCTCCCTCTTCTCCTCGTTCCCTCCACCTCCGACACATATATCCTCTTGGTCAATCTTTCCTCACTCATTCTCTCCATGTGCCCAAACCATTTCAAAACATCCTCTTCTGCTCTCTCAACCACGCTCTTTTTATTTCCACACATCTCTCTTACCCTTACGTTACTTACTTGATCAAACCACCTCACACCACACATTGTCCTCAAACATCTCATTTCCAGCACATCCATCCTCCTGCGCACAACTCTATCCATAGCCCACGCCTCGCAACCATACAACATTGTTGGAACCGCTATTCCTTCAAACATACCCATTTTTGCTTTCCGAGATAATGTTCTCGACTTCCACACATTCTTCAAGGCTCCCAGAATTTTCGCCCCCTCCCCCACCCTATGATCCACTTCCGCTTCCATGGTTCCATCCGCTGACAGATCCACTCCCAGATATCTAAAACACTTCACTTCCTCCAGTTTTTCTCCATTCAAACTCACCTCCCAATTGACTTGACCCTCAACCCTACTGTACCTAATAACCTTGCTCTTATTCACATTTACTCTTAACTTTCTTCTTTCACACACTTTACCAAACTCAGTCACCAGCTTCTGCAGTTTCTCACATGAATCAGCCACCAGCGCTGTATCATCAGCGAACAACAACTGACTCACTTCCCAAGCTCTCTCATCCCCAACAGACTTCATACTTGCCCCTCTTTCCAAAACTCTTGCATTCACCTCCCTAACAACCCCATCCATAAACAAATTAAACAACCATGGAGACATCAAACACCCCTGCCGCAAACCTACATTCACTGAGAACCAATCACTTTCCTCTCTTCCTACACGTACACATGCCTTACATCCTCGATATATATATATATATATATATATATATATATATATATATATATATATATATATATATATATATATATATATATATATATATATATTTATCTCTTTTTTTTATTTTGCTTTGTCGCTGTCTCCCGCGTTTGTGAGGTAGCGCAAGGAAACAGACGAAAGAAATGGCCCAACCCACCACCCATACACATGTATATACATACACGTCCACACACACAAATACTTTTTTCTTTTTTTTTTTTTTTTGCTTTGTCGCTGTCTCCCGCGTTTGCAAAGTAGCGCAAGGAAACAGATGAAAGAAATGGCCCAACCCACCCCCATACACATGTATATGCATACACGTCCACACACGCAAATATACATACCTACACAGCTTTCCATGGTTTACCCCAGACGCTTCACATGCCCTGATTCAATCCACTGACAGCACGTCAACCCCGGTATACCACATCGATCCAATTCACTCTATTCCTTGTCCTCCTTTCACCCTCCTGCATGTTCAGGCCCCGATCACACAAAATCTTTTTCACTCCATCTTTCCACCTCCAATTTGGTCTCCCACTTCTCCTTGTTCCCTCCACCTCCGACACATATATCCTCTTGTTCAATCTTTCCTCACTCATTCTCTCCATGTGCCCAAACCATTTCAAAACACCCTCTTCTGCTCTCAACCACGCTCTTTTTATTTCCACACATCTCTCTTACCCTTACGTTACTTACTCGATCAAACCACCTCACACCACACATTGTCCTCAAACATCTCATTTCCAGCACATCCATCCTCCTGCGCACAACTCTATCCATAGCTCATGCCTCGCAACCATACAACATTGTTGGAACCACTATTCCTTCAAACATACCCATTTTTGCTTTCCGAGATAATGTTCTCGACTTCCACACATTCTTCAAGGCTCCCAGAATTTTCGCCCCCTCCCCCACCCTATGATCCACTTCCGCTTCCATGGTTCCATCCGCTGCCAGATCCACTCCCAGATATCTAAAACACTTTACTTCCTCCAGTTTTTCTCCATTCAAACTTACCACCCAATTGACTTGACCCTCAACCCTACTGTACCTAATAACCTTGCTCTTATTCACATTTACTCTTAACTTTCTTCTTTCACACACTTTACCAAACTCAGTCGCCAGCATCTGCAGTTTCTCACATGAATCAGCCACCAGCGCTGTATCATCAGCGAACAACAACTGACTCACTTCCCAAGCTCTCTCATCCCCAACAGACTTCATGCTTGCCCCTCTTTCCAAAACTCTTGCATTTACCTCCCTAACAACCCCATCCATAAACAAATTAAACAACCATGGAGACATCACACACCCCTGCCGCAAACCTACATTCACTGAGAACCAATCACTTTCCTCTCTTCCTACACGTACACATGCCTTACATCCTCGATAAAAACTTTTCACTGCTTCTAACAACTTGCCTCCCACACCATGTATTCTTAATACCTTCCACAGAGCATCTCTATCAACTCTATCGTATGCCTTCTCCAGATCCATAAATGCTACATACAAATCCATTTGCTTTTCTAAGTATATCTCACATACATTCTTCAAAGCAAACACCTGATCCACACATCCTCTACCACTTCTGAAACCACACTGCTCTTCCCCAATCTGATGCTCTGTACATGCCTTCACCCTCTCAATCAATACCCTCCCATATAATTTACCAGGAATACTCAACAAACTTATACCTCTGTAATTTGAGCACTCACTCTTATCCCCTTTGCCTTTGTACAAGGCAGCATGTTTGGATGGTATTGCAGTGGAATTTATTAAAAAAGGGGGGTGACTGTATTATTGACTGGTTGGTAAGGTTATTTAATGTATGTATGACTCATGGTGAGGTGCCTGAGGATTGGCGCAATGCGTGCATAGTGCATATATATATATATATATATATATATATATATATATATATATATATATATATATATATATATATATGTATATTTTTTTTTTTTTTTTTTTTATACTTTGTCGCTGTCTCCCGCGTTTGCGAGGTAGCGCAAGGAAACAGACGAAAGAAATGGCCCAACCCCCCCCCATACACATGTACATACACACGTCCACACACGCAAATATACATACCTACACAGCTTTCCATGGTTTACCCCAGACGCTTCACATGCCTTGATTCAATCCACTGACAGCACGTCAACCCCTGTATACCACATCGCTCCAATTCACTCTATTCCTTGCCCTCCTTTCACCCTCCTGCATGTTCAGGCCCCGATCACACAAAATCTTTTTCACTCCATCTTTCCACCTCCAATTTGGTCTCCCTCTTCTCCTCGTTCCCTCCACCTCCGACACATATATCCTCTTGGTCAATCTTTCCTCACTCATTCTCTCCATGTGCCCAAACCATTTCAAAACACCCTCTTCTGCTCTCTCAACCACGCTCTTTTTATTTCCACACATCTCTCTTACTCTTACGTTACTTACTCGATCAAACCACCTCACACCACACATTGTCCTCACACATCTCATTTCCAGCACATCCATCCTCCTGCGCACAACTCTATCCATAGCCCACGCCTCGCAACCATACAACATTGTTGGAACCACTATTCCTTCAAACATACCCATTTTTGCTTTCCGAGATAATGTTCTCGACTTCCACACATTCTTCAAGGCTCCCAGGATTTTCACCCCCTCCCCTACCCTATGATCCATTTCCGCTTCCATGGTTCCATCCGCTGCCAGATCCACTCCCAGATATCTAAAATACTTTACTTCCTCCAGTTTTTCTCCATTCAAACTTACCTCCCAATTGACTTGACCCTCAACCCTACTGTACCTAATTACCTTGCTCTTATTCACATTTACTCTTAACTTTCTTCTTCCACACACTTTACCAAACTCAGTCACCAGCTTCTGCAGTTTCTCACATGAATCAGCCACCAGCGCTGTATCATCAGCGAACAACAACTGACTCACTTCCCAAGCTCTCTTATCCCCAACAGACTTCATACTTGCCCCTTTTTCCAAAACTCTTGCATTCACCTCCCTAACAACCCCATCCATAAACAAATTATACAACCATGGCAACATCACACACCCCTGCCGCAAACCTACATTCACTGAGAACCAATCACTTTCCTCTCTTCCTACACGTACACATGCCTTACATCCTCGATAAAAACTTTTCACTGCTTCTAACAACTTGCCTCCCACACCATATATTCTTAATACCTTCCACAGAGCATATCTCTCTCTCTCTCTCTCTCTCTCTCTCTCTCTCTCTCTCTATATATATATATATATATATATATATATATATATATATATATATATATATATATATATATATATATCCTTCCACCTCCAATTTGGTCTCCCGCTTCTCCTTCTTCCCTCCACCTCTGACACTTATATCCTCTTTATCAATCTTTCCTCACTCATTCTCTCCATGTCCAAAACATTTCAACACACACTCTTCTGCCCTCTCAACCACACTCTTTTTATTACCATGCAATTCTCTTCCCCTTACGTTACTTATTCGATCAAACCACCTCACATCACATAATGTTCTCAAACATTTCATTTCCAACACATCCACCCTTCTCTGCAGAATACTATCTAAAGCCCATGCCTTGCAACCATATAACATCGTTGGAACCACTATTCCTTCAAACATACCCATTTTTGCTCTCTGACATGATGTTCTTGCCTTCCACACATCCTTCAACACTCCCAAAACCTTCGCCCCCTCTCTAACCCTGTGAAACTTCTACTTCCATGGTTCCATCTGCTGCTAAGATACCTAAAACACTTCACTTCCTCGTTTTTCTCCATTTACTTTGCCCTTATTCCCATTTATTCTTAACTTTCTTCTTTCACACACTTTACCAAACTCAGTCACCAACTTCTGCACTTTCTCACCAGAATCAGCCACCAGCACTGTATCATCAACAAACAACAATTGACTCACTTCCCAAGCCCTCTCATCCACAACAGACTGCATACTTGCCCCTCTCTCCAAAACTCTCGCATTCACCTCCTAACACCCCATCCATAAACAAATTAAACAATGGAGACACAAGCACCCCTGCCGCAAACTGACATTCACTGGGAACCAATCACTTCCTCTCTTCCTACTCGTACACATGCCTTACATCCTTGGTAAAAACATTTCACTGCTTCTAACAACTTATCTCCCGCACCATATACTCTTAATACCTTCCACAAAGCATCTCTATCAACCCTATCATATGCCTTCTCCAGATCCATAAATGCTACATACAAATCCATCATTTTTCTAAGTATTTCTCGTATACATTCTTCAAAGCAAACACCTGATCCACATATCCTCTACCACTTCTGAAACCACATTGCTCTTCCCTAATCTGATGCTCTGTACATGCCTTTACCCTCTCAATCAATATCCTCTCTGATAATTTCCCAGGAATACTCAACAAACTTATGCCTTTGAAATCCAAACACTCACCTTTATCCCCTTTGCCTTTGTACAATGGCACTATGCATGCATTCTGCCAATCCTCAGGCACTTCACCATGATCCATACATACAATGAATATCCTTACCAACCAGTCAACAACACAATCACCCCCTTTTTTAAGAAATTCCACTGCAATACCATTCAAACCCACCGCCTTGCTGGCTTTCATCTTCCGCAAAGTTTTCACTACCTCTTCTCTGTTTACCAAACCATTCTCCCTGACCCTTTCACTATGCACATCATCTTTTAATATATAACATATTCTAATACAAAAATTACATCAATGATAACTTAGCTAAAATAAGGATGACAAATGGCTTGTAAAAGTCCAGAAATGATGAGTATCCACGACGATAATATTCACAAATACAACTTACTTAGGAGTAGCTAAACGGTATGACCTTTTTGAAGTCTTCCTGCTTTCTGATTTAGGGGTCCACTCTTCATCAGCATCATATACACTTTCATGCCATCCAAGCAATGTAGAATGACAATTCTGTTTCTTAAAATACCCTTGTTTCTGATGGACATGTTGGTAATCCTTCTTCAAAAAGTGCTGCCTCATAAAGTCTGGAGGTTTGCTCCCTAAACCTGAGAATACAGGGGCAGCATTAATCAAAATAAAAATACTCTGCAGGATCAAACATTTCATTATAGTGGATACAGTACATGGCAATATAAGTAATGGCCACTTAAAGCTTGATTTGAGGCTTTATGATTCAAAGCTGGAAACTTACTCAAAATATCAATCATCCTTGACACCATCTGAAAATCAGTACATCACATAATACCCATAATTTGTGGAATAGTAGTTTAATGACAACAAACCCTTTGGAAATGCATTTTCTGAGGTTAAAAATGTGAAAAATCAATAATATGAATACAAGCATTATGGTAATGATAATTTTCAATCCTCTGAAAAGTATTAATGAACTACAACAGTCATCTAATGAGATCTATGACAGCACAATTAAGGTGCTGCACAAGACAGCAAGACAAGCCCTCCTCAAAGCAGGTAAAAATTCTAGCAATGATTAAAAAACAAAAGGATTCAATGTAAGAATGTGTATTATGGAAATAGACACTGGCTGTGAGTTACAACTAAACTCATAATAAACAGCATTTTTTAACATGAAATACAAACACAGCCCACAACTGTTAAAAGAAAATTTTTCATCCTATGCAATTTGTCAACCCTCCTCCAACCAGATGGCACCAAGGCTCCACCAATGTGCAGTGTATGGCTTGCTGAAAGGTCACACATAAATAATGACTCAATCAGCTGACCATCACCCCTCATACTGATTCAATTATCTCTTGAATTTTTAACTTGTTTTCATAGCAGGGGCCACTTAGCATTCAATTAAATTTAACACTGATTTCTGTTTATGCCCTTTAAATTAACTCATCAAGAGTTTGTGTTACATATTCTAATGCATAAATGTAGTTTTATATAATACTAATATGATGTTTTGATGAGTGCTCACGAGTTGATATGAAGCTGTTTAATATCCCTTTAAACCATTTTTTGCACTTTTTACAATTCTATCTCTATGTCTGCGTCTCTGATGCCTGTTCCTTCCAGGAACTCCCATCTAGGGGGTGGTCACAGCAAGAGTCTCCACTTATCCCTGTCCTTACATGCCTCCCTCACATACACAATTCCATGCATTCTTTCACCATTTCTGTTCCTCCAGTACTCTTCCACTCTATTTCCCCATGTCACAGGTGGTCTTCCTCTCACATAAACCCCTTTAACTGTATTATCACACACTCTCCTTGTACATTACCCATTTTGCATTCTTTTCACATGCCCTAACCATCTCAATTATATTTCACCCACTCCACCACTTCACAATTCCTTCCCTATGTATCTCCTTCCACACCCCATCTCTCATACACCCACTCACTTCTTTCTTCATTCCATCTAGGCATACCACATGCTCCTCTTAAATAGTCTATTTCCAAAATCTGGATTATTGACCTCTGTGGCTCATTCCATGTCCATGGTCTGGCTGTATAGGTTAGGGTTGGAAGGGTTATGCTGTTCCTTAATTCTCCCTTCGCTTCCACAATTACACCTCTACCCTTCATTATTTGGTTAAGAGATAGTTTTGCACAGTGGCACTACCATAGCTAACGAGGGGAGAAGCTACTGCTCCTGTGGTAGGCTTGACATTGGGAAAAATGTTGAATTTCAGTGCCTTAAGGGTCTACTCTTTGTTTTCTAGAGTATCCAAGTATCCCCACAAATTCTTGTGGTAACCTCATTATTCCACCCTTAAGGGCAGAACTGAAGGAAGAACCGACCAATAAGGTAAATCGTTTCTACACTTTTTTTTGCTATTCATATGGGGATAGTGCAAAAAAGTTGTGAATCCATGAGAAAAATTCTGCAAAAAGTATGGGTTTTCTCTGCTAACATCTTTATAATAATTCAGAACTCACGGTATGGCCGTGGCTGTATTGTGAGTTCCACCCTAACTCCTTCCCAACCACCCAGCCATATAAGGAGCTGTGCTTTTTTAAGTCATGAATTCTTTTTCAAGTCAAATTTTGGCAGAGCCTTTCTGTTTTGAAGGGTTGTTCTTATGTACCCATCTCTACTTTTTAGGCCACACGCTTTAGTTAATGCTTCCTTAATCAATTTTATATGGTATTTTACTGCCTCTGTATGGGATCGCATATTGAAATAATCATTTTCAATGGGAATGCCATTCTTGATACATAAATTTTCATTATAAATTCAGCTATTATCTGCACAGTATTTGAAAGCTCAGATATTGTAACATAAAAATTGATTCCCTGCTGTCAACTACCGTAAATGAGATATCTTCCCTGGTTTACGATGTTATAGTGTATCAACCACCATACCTTTAGAGATTGCTTGATAAATATCAAATAAGTATTTTTGATTGGTATTCAATTCATCAGAGTCTACTTCAATATCTTCTGATATGATAGCCTTGACATTTTATTATTTTTTTTTTTTTTATTATACTTTGTCGCTGTCTCCCACGTTTGCGAGGTAGCACAAGGAAACAGACGAAAGAAATGGCCCAACCCCCCCCCATACACATGTATATACATACGTCCACACATGCAAATATACATACCTACACAGCTTTCCATGGTTTACCCCAGACGCTTCACATGCCTTGATTCAATCCACTGACAGCACGTCAACCCCGGTAAACCACATCACACCAATTCACTCTATTCCTTGCCCTCCTTTCACCCTCCTGCATGTTCAGGCCCCGATCACACAAAATCTTTTTCACTCCATCTTTCCACCTCCAATTTGGTCTCCCACTTCTCCTCGTTCCCTCCACCTCCGACACATATATCCTCTCGGTCAATCTTTCTCACTCATTCTCTCCATGTGCCCAAACCACTTCAAAACACCCTCTTCTGCTCTCTCAACCACGCTCTTTTTATTTCCATACATCTCTCTTACCCTTACGTTACTCACTCGATCAAACCACCTCACACCACACATTGTCCTCAAACATCTCATTTCCAGCACATCCATCCTCCTGCGCACAACTCTATCCATAGCCCACGCCTCGCAACCATACAACATTGTTGGAACCACTATTCCTTCAAACATACCCATTTTTGCTTTCCGAGATAATGTTCTCGACTTCCACACATTCTTCAAGGCCCCCAGAATTTTCGCCCCCTCCCCCACCCTATGATCCACTTCCGCTTCCATGGTTCCATCCGCTGCCAGATCCACTCCCAGATATCTAAAACACTTCACTTCCTCCTTGACATTTTATATCAACTGGAATTTTCTCAGTCTGGTAACTGTTTGCCAAATTCTCCTGTAAATCCAACTGGTCCACTTGTTTTACCATCCATGATTGTGATCAGATGCCTTAAAGGCAATTCATTATCATGTAGCTGGCAAATAAGCCACTGCAACAGCTTGCCAATATTTTGTTCTAGGAGTGTTATTACTCCATTTTCAGGGCCTGTATTTACAGCATTGCCATTGCACCCAAATGCCCATAAATAAGTTAGATCAACATCTAATGAAATAAAGGGCATATAATTGGCTAGTTTCTATGAGGAAATAATGTTCTTTGCTTGAAAGACATTTACTATAACCATTTAAAGGGAAACTACTTCAACTGGGATAAATACTAAATTTTGGGCTTATGAGTGAAATAATCTATAGCTTTCGTCATTCATGGATTTTGATAAGTTGTTGAAATATTTGTCTTAAACTTTTCACAATATATAGATGTATCTAAAACATCATCATTATTGCACTTACAGCTGAAAAATATTGCAATTAGATTTCTAGTGATTTTTTTCAAAATAAGTAATATTTTTAGTAAAAATGCTATATTTTCAATTTCCTTGGGGGAAGCTGAAGTTGTTCAATTACTTTCAGATTTCAGATATACTTTATTTAAGTGTATTTCTACTTCAATGAAGCAGGGGGAAGCAATTCTGTTTCCTGTGGGATGGGGTAGAGCAAGGAAAGGATTAAATGCAAGTATGAATATGTACATGTGTATATATGTATGTATATGTGTATATGTACTTATATGGGCATTTCTAAAAGGGAAACAGAAGAAGGAGTCATGTGGGGAGTGCTCATCCTCCTCAAAGGCTCAGATTATGGTGTCTAAATGTGTGTGGATGTAACCAAGATGAGAGAGAACGAGAGATAGGTAGCATGTTTGAGGAAATTAACCTGGATGTTTTGGCTCTGAGTGAAACGAAGCTCAAGGGTAAAGGGGAAGAGTGGTTTGGAAATGTCTTGGGAGTAAAGTCAGGGGTTACTGAGAGGACAAGAGCAAGGGAAGGAGTAGCACTACTCTTGAAACAGGAGTGGTGGGAGTATGTGATAGAGTGTAAGAAAGTAAACTCTTTATTGATATGGGTAAAACTGAAAGTGGATGGAGAGAGATGGGTGATTGTTGGTGCATATGCACCTGGACATGAGAAGAAAGATCTTGAGAGGCAAGTGTTTTGGGAGCATCTGAGTGAATGTGTTAGTAGTTTTGATGCACGAGACCAGGTTATAGTAATGGGTGATTTGAATGCAAAGGTGAGTAATGTGGCAGTTAAGGGAATAATTGGTGTACATAGGGTGTTCAGTGTTGCAAATGGAAATGGTGAAGAGCTTGTAGATTTATGTGCTGAAAAAGGACTGGTGATTGGGAATACCTGGTTTAAAAAGAGAGATATACATAAGTATAAGTATATAAGGTGAGTAATGTGGTAGCTGAGGGAATAATTGGTGTACATGGGGTGTTCAGTGTTGTAAATGGAAATGGTGAAGAGCTTGTAGATTTATGTGCTGAAAAAGAACTGGTGATTGGGAATACCTGGTTTAGAAAGAGAGATATACATAAGTATATGTATATAAGTAGAAGAGATGGGCCAGAGAGCGTTATTGGATTACGTGTTAATTGATAGGCGCATGAAAGAGATTTTGGATGTTAATGCGCTGAGAGGTGTTACTGGAGGGATGTCTGATCATTATCTTGTGGAGGCGAAGGTGAAGACTTGATGAGGTTTTCAAAAAAGAAGAGAGAATGTTGGGGTGAAGAGAGTGGTGAGAGTAAGTGAGGAAGTACCAGGAGAGACTGAGAGCAGAATGGAAAAAGGTGAGAACAAAGGACGTAAGGGGAGTGGGGGAGGAATGGGATGTATTTAGGGAAGCAGTGATGGCTTGCACAAAAGATGCTAGTGGCATGAGAAGCATGGGAGGTGGGCAGATTAGAGAGGGTAGTGAGTGGTGGGATGAAGATGTAAAATTACTAGTGAAAGAAAAGAGAGAGGCATTTGGACGAGTTTTGCAGGGAAATAATGCAAATGACTGGGAAATGTATAAAAGAAAGAGGCAGGAGGTCAAGAGAAAGGTGCAAGAGGTGAAAAAGAGGGCAAATGAGAGTTGGGGTGAGAGAGTATCATTAAATCTTAGGGAGAAAAAAAAGATGTTTTGGAAGGAAGTAAATAAAGTGCGTAAGACAATGGGAACATCAGTGAAGGGGGCTAATGGGAAGGTGATAACTAGTAGTGGTGATGTGAGAAGGAGATGGAGTGAGTATTTTGAAGGTTAGTTCAATGTGTTTGATGATAGAGTGGCAGATATAGGGTGTTTTAGTCGAGGTGGTGTGCAAAGTGAGAGGGTAAGGGAGAATGATTTGGTAAACAGAGAAGAGATAGTAAAAGCTTTGCAGAAGATGAAAGCCGGCAAGGCAGCGGGGTTGGATGGTATTGCAGTGGAATTTATTAAAAAAGAGGGTGACTGTATTGTTGACTGGTTGGTAAGGTTATTTAATGTATGTATGACTCATGGTGAGGTGCCTGAGGATTGGCAGAATGCATGCATAGTGCCATTGTACAAAGGCAAAGGGGATAAAAATTACAGAGGTATAAGTTTGTTGAGTATTCCTGGGAAATTATATGGGAGGGTATTGATTGAGAGGGTGAAGGCATATACAGAGCATCAGATTGGGGAAGAGCAGCGTGGTTTCAGAAGTGGTACAGGATGTGTGAATTAGGTGTTTGCTTTGAAGAATGTATGTGAGAAATACTTAGAAAAGCAAATGGATTTGTATGTAGCATTTATGGATCTGGAGAAGGCATATGATAGAGTTGATAGAGATGCTCTGTGGATGGTACTAAGAATATATGGTGTGGGAGGCAAGTTGTTAGAAGCAGTGAAAAGTTTTTATCGATGATGTAAGGTATGTGTATGAGTAGGAAGAGAGGAAAGTGATTGGTTCTCAGTGAATGTAGGTTTGCGGCAGGGGTGCGTGATGTATCCATGGTTGTTTAATTTGTTTATGGATGGGGTTGTGAATGCAAGAGTTTTGGAAAGAGGGGCAAGTATGCAGTCTGTTGTGGATGAGAGAGCTTGGGAAGTGAGTCAGTTGTTGTTCGCTGATGATACAGCACTGGTGGCTGATTCAGGTGAGAAACTGTAGAAGCTGGTGACTGAGTTTGGTTAAGTGTGTGAAAGAAGAAAGCTGAGAGTAAATGTGAATAAGAGCAAGGTTATCAGGTACAGTAGGGTTGAGGGACAAGTAAATTGGGAGGTAAGTTTGAATGGAGAAAAACTGGAGGAAGTGAAGTGTTTCAGATATCTGGGAGTGGATTTGGCAGCGGATGGAACCATGGAAGCAGAAGTGAATCATAGGAAGGGGGAGGGGGCGAAGGTTCTGGGAGCATTGAAAAATGTGTGGAAGTCGAGAACGTTATCTTTGAAAGCAAAAATGTGTATGTTTGAAGGAATAGTGGTTCCAACAATGTTATATGGTTGCAAGGCGCGAGCTACAGACAGTTGTTCGGAGGAGGGTGGATGTGCTGGAAATGAGATGTCTGAGGACATTATGTGGCGTGAGGTGGTTTGATGAAAGCCGGCAAGGCAGCAGGTTTGGATGGTATTGCAGTGGAATTTATTAAAAAAGGGGGTGACTGTATTGTTGACTGGTTGGTAAGGTTATTTAATGTATGTATGACTCATGGTGAGGTGCCTGAGGATTGGCGGAATGCGTGCATAGTGCCATTGTACAAAGGCAAAGGGGATAAGAGTGAGTGCTCAAATTACAGAGGTATAAGTTTGTTGAGTATTCCTGGTAAACTATATGGGAGGGTATTGATTGAGAGGGTGAAGGCATGTACAGAGCATCAGATTGGGGAAGAGCAGTGTGGTTTCAGAAGTGGTAGAGGATGTGTGGATCAGGTGTTTGCTTTGAAGAATGTATGTGAGAAATACTTAGAAAAGCAAATGGATTTGTATGTAGCATTTATGGATCTGGAGAAGGCATATGATAGAGTTGATAGAGATGCTCTGTGGAAGGTATTAAGAATATATGGTGTGGGAGGCAAGTTGTTAGAAGCAGTGAAAAGTTTTTATCGAGGATGTAAGGCATGTGTACGTGTAGGAAGAGAGGAAAGTGATTGGTTCTCAGTGAATGTAGGTTTGCGGCAGGGGTGTGTGATGTCTCCATGGTTGTTTAATTTGTTTATGGATGGGGTTGTTAGGGAGGTGAATGCAAGAGTTTTGGAAAGAGGCGCAAGTATGAAGTCTGTTGGGGATGAGAGAGCTTGGGAAGTGAGTCAGTTGTTGTTCGCTGATGATACAGCGCTGGTGGCTGATTCATGTGAGAAACTGCAGAAGCTGGTGACTGAGTTTGGTAAAGTGTGTGAGAGAAGAAAGTTAAGAGTAAATGTGAATAAGAGCAAGGTTATTAGGTACAGTAGGGTTGAGGGTCAAGTCAATTGGGAGGTAAGTTTGAATGGAGAAAAACTGGAGGAAGTGAAGTGTTTTAGATATCTGGGAGTGGATCTGGCAGCGAATGGAACCATGGAAGCGGAAGTGAATCATAGGGTGCGGGAGGGGGCGAAAATCCTGGGAGCCTTGAAGAATGTGTGGAAGTCGAGAACATTATCTCGGAAAGCAAAAATGGGCATGTTTGAAGGAATAATGGTTCCAACAATGTTGTATGGTTGCGAGGCGTGAGCTATGGATAGAGTTGTGCGCAGGAGGGTGGATGTGCTGGAAATGAGATGTTTGAGGACAATGTGTGGTGTGAGGTGGTTTGATCGAGTAAGTCATGTAAGGGTAAGAGAGATGTGTGGAAATAAAAAGAGCTGTGGTTGAGAGAGCAGAAGAGGGTGTTTTGAAGTGGTTTGGGCACATGGAGAGGATGAGTGAGGAAAGATTGACCAAGAAGATATATGTGTCGGAGGTGGAGGGAACAAGGAGAAGAGGGAGACCAAATTGGAGGTGGAAAGATAGTGAAAAAGATTTTGTGTGATCGGGGCCTGAACATGCAGGAGGGTGAAAGGAGGGCAAGGAATAGAGTGAATTGGAGCGATGTGGTATACCGGGGTTGACGTGCTGTCAGTGGATTGAAGCAAGGCATGTGAAGCGTCTGGGGTAAACCATGGAAAGCTGTGTAGGTATGTATATTTACGTGTGTGGACGTATGTATATACATGTGTATGGGGGGGGGGGCCATTTCTTTCGTCTGTTTCCTTGCGCTACCTCGCAAACGCGGGAGACAGCGACAAAGTATAATAAAAAAAAATATATATATATATATATATATATATATATATATATATATATATATATATATATGTGTGTGTGTGTGTGTGTGTGTGTGTGTGTTATGTGTATATGAGTGGATGGGTCATTCTTCGTCTGTTTCCTGGCGGCACCTTGCTGAGGCGGGAAACGGCAATAAGTAGAATATATAATAACATTCTATATAACATACCCTACCTCACTTGAAAATAAACATTTCCGGCTTTAGATTTTATTTCTATAAATGTGCATTTTAATACCTCATTTTTCAATTTTTGAGCCCCTCAGGGAAGTAAAGATGTTGGCGCTGAAAAGCTACATTTTTTGCAAATTTTTTCTCATGAATCCACAACTTTTCCGCAATACACCCCATTAGGATATAAAGTGTAAAAACGATCCACCCTATTGCCCAACTCCACCAGGGTAATAGCAGTAGTTGTTTTCTTCCTTTAAATACAGACAAAGTGTGCTGGGACTTTATGTGTGTGTGTGTGTGTGTGTGTGTGTGTGTAAGTGGATGAGACATTCTTCGTCTGTTCCTGGCACTACCTCGTTGACAAGGGAAAACAGCGATTATAATAATATATATATAAATATATATATATATATATATATATATATATATATATATATATATATATATAATCACTGAAACGGGAAAAATGCTGCCCAGGTATTCCTTACGTGTCGTAGAAGTCTGTCCTGGATGGCTTTTCAAAAGAAGGAACAGGGCAAGGAGCCAAGTGAGGAATTTTCCCCTGTGGCTTTGTCATGTTATTGACGCTGACTCACTCACGAGGGAAATGTCGAGGATGAATAGGAATAAAAATAAAGATCATATAAAAGAAAACCAATAACTGCCCAGAGTGGTGGAAGGAAAGTACACATCGCTATGTCTTCCTGTACCGTAGCGCTATCAGTTACCCTGCGATTCAAAAGAATTCAGAATGAAGAGGTAATAACCAAATAGAGTGGATTTAGAGGAATAAATCTTTATCACTAGGGTGATAACTGATTGATTTTGTGGAATTTGAAAAGTACTGACAGAAATTAGGTATTCAGAGCTTTTCAACCTGAAAATGATTTATAAAAATAATAATCTTTTTTTCCATCAAATTATGTATCTTGAATTCCTTTACATCTAGAATGCTATTCAGAACACCAGATTTTAGCTTCCTTGAAAATATTCATGTTTTTACATCAATATACAATTACATCAATACAACTGTATAACATTACTAAATATCTTTATGTCTTTTATTAATGTAATTCATATATGATTCTGCGACTCCTATTTTCTTTCTTTGTTGGTAAGGCGTAAGTAGGTGTTCCACGGTAATGCGTAAGTAGGTGTTCCACGGTAATGCGTAAATAGGTGTTCGACGGTAATGCGTAAGTAGGTGTTCGACGGTAATGCGTAAGTAGGTGTTCGACGGTAATGCGTAAGTAGGTGTTCGACGGTAATGCGTAAGTAGGTGTTCGACGGTAATGCGTAAGTAGGTGTTCGACGGTAATGCGTAAGTAGGTGTTCGACGGTAATGCGTAAGTAGGTGTTCGACGGTAATGCGTAAGTAGGTGTTCCACGGTAATGCGTAAGTAGGTGTTCGACGGTAATGCGTAAGTAGGTGTTCGACGGTAATGCGTAAGTAGGTGTTCGACGGTAATGCGTAAGTAGGTGTTCGACGGTAATGCGTAAGTAGGTGTTCCACGGTAATGCGTAAGTAGGTGTTCGACGGTAATGCGTAAGTAGGTGTTCGACGGTAATGCGTAAGTAGGTGTTCGACGGTAATGCGTAAGTAGGTGTTCCACGGTAATGCGTAAGTAGGTGTTCCACGGTAATGCTTAAGTAGGTGTTCCACGGTAATGCGTAAGTAGGTGTTCGACGGTAATGCGTAAGTAGGTGTTCGACGGTAATGCGTAAGTAGGTGTTCCACGGTAATGCGTAAGTAGGTGTTCCACGGTAATAATATAATTGCTGGTGTCACATTACTACGGGCAGGCTTTCTCTCCATGAATGACTGGATTACTATGCTTTTCCAGGTAATTTTGATATCAGTTACGCTCAAAACCAATCAAGCAATCAAATGTACAATGAAGCAATGCACAGGAATATCTGACTCTATTGAAATAGAAAAGTTCCCAATGGTATAATCAGAGGCCTCTCTCTCTCTCTCTCTCTCTCTCTCTCTCTCTCTCTCTCTCTCTCTCTCTCTCTCTCTCTCTCTCTCTCCCCTAATAGAAGACTTTACACTCTTTCTAACTTCAGAATTTTGATGATAGAAGAAACCGTGTAATGAGCCATGGGTTTATGGGAATGTAACTGAATTTTGCGTGAACTGGTGTTGTTAATTAGGCGCCGTCACACCCTGACCTGAGAGAGAGAGAGAGAGAGAGAGAGAGAGAGAGAGAGAGAGAGAGAGAGAGAGAGAGAGAGAGAGAGAGAGAGAGACTTCAACCCGACTTGTCCAGCTGGTGGCGAGTTGACAAGTCCTGCAGACGCCTTCTTGACATTGGGGTTTTGAAAAAAAAATATATATATCTATGGCTAACAATCAGTCAAAATTAATTGTTTCCTAACCTTTGAAAAAAAAAAGAAGATATATCTATGGTTAACAATCGCTCAAAATGAATTGTTTCCTAGCCTAACTTGGGTTAAGTCTAACGTATCCAGTGTGGAAAATGTTACGTCTTCTATATAACATACATTCTTGAGGTTAGGTTAGACGGGAATGAATTTCGCGTACCATGAATCGCATATTTCATCTTATATTACTGTATCTGATAAAGATTTTACCTGTTCATCTTAATCATTCATACAAAAAATGAGGAACATCAGAGGCTATAAATTTCCATACAACGGCAAAAAACAGCAATAGACGTTAACTAAAGGCAACAATTTTCCATTAACAAAAAAAACAGCAAAAGACGTTACCTAATTCTTTTTGTAGTAAATACATTTTGTAGACATTCCCAATGCGCTTCTTCTCGATTATGGGTAAAGCCCCCCAATCCTGAGCGCTAAAGAACTGCTGGACTTCTCGTTCCTCATGGCCTTTCTGGATTTCCATCACGGGAGTATGACGTACACGTCCTGCCTCGACGAGCGACGTGTCGTCTCTGATGCTCTCCTCTGAGAATTTTTCCCGCCAAAATATATAAAGTTTAATTGATGAAAAAAAAGAAGTTATTGTTAAATTATATCAACTCATTTTATTTTTCTTAATCAAAATAATTTACTTTCTTATTGCTATGAATAAGAAATTCTTAAGGATATGAATACATCATATCGTACAGCTTTCGATTCGTTAATTTTTTTTTCTTTTATATACTTTCAGATCTTAAGGTATGTAGTAAAAATGAATTTTTCTTATTTCTTGACACTTGATGGGGTTAAGAATCTTATTCATATAAAATGATTTTTTTATTAGGTATATACCCTTCCTGATCCACCCAAGCAGATGTAAAAAGGTTTTTACTAAGTAGATAAGCGAGAATACTTCCTCGTCCCGTTTGATGTATAATTTATATTATCAATAAATATTTGAATTTTGAATTTGATTTCTAAAGACACAACCTCCATCTTTTTAAAATACTCTTTCATGGTTGAATCAAACTCTTCCTTCATTAAAAAATAAAGTTTTGTTAAAAGATCACCCTCGTCTTTACCAAAGCTAAAGTAAAATTAACCAAACATTCAAAATGACTCTATACTAGGATATGTAAAAAGTGTTGAGCCACTCCTTGAATCATATACTCATTTACAATTATTATCATGAAGTCGTACCAAAATACAAATGTAGAAAATACATGGAAAATGAAATATGGCGTAATTATTCCAAGGGTTAATAATAACTAATTATCCGAACTTCGTTACCCAAGAGACAGACGTATATTGATCAAAACAAATATCAGTAATGATAAGACTTCAGAGAATATGTAAAATTTTTATAAGGAAAAGAAAATAAGTAATTTCTCTGGCAATGTCTGCGTGATACAGTGCCCAGCAGCGTAGACGAACATTTTGCAGTGATATCCAGTCCACCACACTCCAGACTTCCTCCGTACTGCCATGATGAGATTATAAAATCTTCAGGTATTATAAACATGTGTCTGGTGAGGATGTCTGGTAGGAAGTTGTTTGGGAGGGAGGATGCCTAGTAAGGATCGTCTGGTTGGGAGGGATCCCTGATTGGGAGTCGTCTGGAGGAGGATGTCTGGTTAGGAGTCGTCTGGTTGGGATGGATGCCTGGTAGGGAGTTGTTTCCCAAGACAATCATCCCAGGACCCAGTATGTGTAGCAACAAGGTTCCACCATTGGTACTAACCTCCCAGGTATTATAAATGGACTTGGGTAATGGTGGGCTACTCTGGCTCAGCGCCACTTGGCAACTCACCCTCACCAAACCTAGACTTGAAAGCGTTAGATTATTTTTCTTTATTTTCCATTTCCATCGTAAGGCTCGTTCCTCGATTAAATTCCAATTTGAAAAAGGTTTTTTATTTTCTTCCCTAATTCCCTGATTGGTAATGAGTGTTTCTTTATAACAATTTAAGGGTAATTCACTTCCAAAATACGTTTCGAGAGTACAGAAAAAACATTCATAGAATTTCAATTATGTAGATATCATCCAAGCTTTCACTGGTTGAAAAATGCATTACAAGTGGAGCTAACAGTACTATCATTTGTCTGAAATCATAAAATCTCGTAATATACTTTGAAAATACATTGCATTAGGCTAAACAAGGAAAAGATGAATGCTATCTGAATACATGAGGCATGGAGAAAATTCATGATATGAGACCCTAGTGTACTATACAAATAGGTAAACACACACTTTTATATTTATGTATTTATTTTGCTTTGTCGCTGTCTCCCGCGTTATCGGGGTAGCGCAAGGAAACAGACGAAAGAATGGCCCAACCCACCCACATACACATTATATATATATATATATATATATATATATATATATATATATATATATATATAATCAAATAAATTGCAAAATCAATAAGACAAAGAATATTTGCTTGCAAGATACAGTGAAGGTACAGAATTGTCACAGTCCATTACATAAAAGTTGACACGTTTCTTCGTCTGTTCACATGAACCACTTCATAAATTTGATGAACATGCATCAGTAATGTGGTAAATAATATGGTGTACACATGCATCAGTAATGTGGTAAATGATATGGTGTACACATGCATCAGTAATATGGTAAATAATATGGTGTACACATGCATCAGTAATATGGTAAATAATATGGAGTACACATGCATCAGTAATATGGTAAATAATATGGTGTACACATGCATCAGTGGTAAATAATATGGAGTACACATGCATCAGTAAATGAACTGCAAGTATTTCAAAACCCTTCCCGAGCTCTGAGCAGGTCGTTGAGGCACATGACCACACGTCTCCTCTGTACTTCTTGAAAACATAAAACTAAAAAAAAAAAAGAATCAGGTTTATAGACGCAAGACGCCACATTGGATCCACCTCTGTCATTCTTTCCTGAGCCAGTTTTCACAAGACTGCTTGCCTACAGTAGTAGACCTAGAGTGTAAGGCACACTGACATGCTACTCTAAAGCAAATTATTTTTATACCTCACCCAGTGTTTTGACAAGTGCCGCCCTTGGCTGTGAGAGCGGGAGGGCATGAGGTTAGCAACCTTGTGTTGGTTGAAGCACGTACGCACACACAACCCTCATCAAAGCACCCACTCCCTCGAAATGTGTCTCATATTCTATAACGTTGAGCCAGTTCGTTAAAATTACCTTCACCCTTCCTCTCCTGCACATGATAACTGGACTGCGAAAGTGAATAGTGGTGTAGGGGGTTGGAGCCAGGCAGCAGCGACAGCGTTAACAGAATTGTGTTGGCAAAGCTTTGCTTCAGCGGTGTGGCCGGCCATGTTGACTGGCGGCACTGACCAAGACGCCTCCCCCTCGCTGAGTAGCCATGGCACTGGGACGACCATATCACTGGATATTTGTCTTAATTTACATACACACACGTTAGGGAGTTCTACCGTACGTGATGTCCCTGCACCAAACCTATGGATAAAAGAAAGATAACAGTGTTTTAAGAAGTTAAAGAAGCGTTCTTTTTGACGACGTTACAACCCCTCTAACCTGTGCAGTGATCAAGATGTGAACAACAGTAACTGCTATAAGTGATAAAGGCGTCTGAGGTGAACTCTTCAGGACTAGTTAAAAAATAAATAGTCCCTCAAATTGAAACCTTTCACACAAAGACGTCACCCAGGGACCATTTTGAGTGGCATATTACTAGTGTTGGTGGATGTAACGACAATGTACATACAGTTGTGCCATGTGAAGGAACATCAGAAGCTGATCGCCACTAATTACAGCTGAAGATAATTATGTAGTGCACTATTTTCAGGAGGAAAGTTTGTAGCAAAAAAGCTATAATGATATGGGAATGAATTCAGGGAGATCTATAGCTGTATAACCTGTTAGAAAAGACATCTCGTACGAGTTCTGAAGATATTAGTTTAACTTCATGTATAAGATGCTACTGTGTGACAAATAAAGACGTAGGAAACCATAAGATGGGACGAGTAGAATTGTGGGTTTAGGAAGACTATAGAAACATCTTTGGCATTCAATAACGATGTTTATATGTTTTTTTTTTTAAAGATTTTTGGGTAATCCAAGCGCCAATGTTTAGAGTTTAAATGGTTTTGATATGTTACAGGGTTTTATTATTCTTTAACTTTACAATAGCCATGGAAAGTTTGCAGATACTCAATTGTTGCATTATAACGGACAGTAAATGACACAAGAGTGGTTAGGTTGTAGTCGTGGGGGGGGGGGGGGGCTATATTCCCCCAGTCACAACCATTTCCCCATTGTACTTGAGTTTGATAGTCACTGAACCGAGTTGCATAATTGCATAGCTCTGCTGCACACTCTTGGACATTAAAGCCCACACATCCCACCCTTGTATGGCTTGTGGTGACGACCGGTGGACGTGGCCACCTTCCTGAGTGCTGCAGGAACCTCATAAGGATAGAAGGATCTTCTAGGCCACGAAATATCTATCTAGAATATGTAGATTTCTCCATTCTGAATATGCTTTATTTCGTAATTATGAATATTTCTTCTTTATTCAACCATCCCCCCACCATCCAACACAAAATATATCTGGTTATGCCAATAGTTGGTGGTTGGTTATCTGGATCTTAGGTCTATCAACTGCCAGGGGTCCTTAAGGCTGTCAACGTATAGTTAAAACCACCAATCAAAAAATATCTTGAGCAACTTATTCAGATTTTCAAGGTAATTCGAGCGCCATACATGGTCTCCCTGAGCCATCAGCCTTGAGTACCGGCATGACTTTAAATACTGACCATACGAATGACGTAATTCGTAATAATATATATTCCAGTAAGCCGAATGAGTTAGATCTTATAAAAAAGTATTATTAAATATTGTGAGTGAAGTGTTTGATTTTTTTTTTTTTTGAGATGGGAGAATCGTGCTTTAGGAAAATAACATTAATTTCTCCGGGATTGCATAAGACCAGCTCCCAGCGCCTCTTCGCGCCCGACTCCGAATCCATGGACGCGAATCTGCGTTCGAATACAATACTTCAAAATCCAAGAGGATGGCCATTACTCGAACAGTGAGGTGAGATATTCATTTTGGGAATTGATTTTATGTGTGTGTGCTGAATATATATGGATGGCGAAGTAAGCTTAGTCCAAATCAGTAGTGTGAAAAGGAAGTCAGTAGTATAAATAAAGGCCGAACACCTGGTCAGCTGCTGACATGGTCACACTGACTCAGATTTCCTTTACAATGAACTTTGAAGGAAGATAATGGAATAGATAGATATCTCTCACTCACACTCTCTACACAGCAGCCAGACGTAAGTTAAACTCTCCCTGCTCAGTACAGTTTTGAGAACATGTGAAATTAACTAGCTATCAGGAAAGGTTTTATCAGATCTACAGGTCGCCTTGATGCTCCACTATAGATTGCAGATAAACCATATAGAAACTATATAGATTACGACATAGATTGAGATTGAATGAGATTAGTGACTTTTAGACTGAAGTGGTCGGCTGTTAAGGGTTGTTAAGGGGTCGAAATGGCCTCTTGTAGAACCGTCGTCGGCTGATAAGGGACCCAAGTGCTGGTATGGGGGTCAGGACCTTAGGAAGGTCAGTCTGCCACAAAGACCATCTCTGTAATGAAGACTTGTGTTAATCATCTTATTTATAACACTTTATTAAATGATAGGAATGAGGAATTTGCAGGAGAGAATGATTTTGATGACTCCCTTTTAGTTATATATTAGTCGATGGTGGATGGGGCTATGAAGTGTAGGGAAAACATGCCGTCACAAATGGCATGATGGTTCATGTGATATCAAAATATACCTAATGAGTGTGTATATGAGGAAAATTTTCGATTGATTAATATAAAAGTAGGCAGTACACTCATAAAATGTTGATAGAACTTATTAATGCCCTCACTTAGTAGACAAATTGATATTAGAAAATATATCAACTGGATGGAGATTACAAAACAGAATAAGAGAAATACGCAAAGAAAAACTTCAATGTAAACTTAGATTTTATGAGTTGATTGGTCTTCCCACAATATTACAGATGTAGTTTGTTAACCCTACTGCATCCTCTTGTATATTGGTGGATTATATTGGTTTTCAGTGTTAAAGGAGGCCTGAATCATGAACAGTTAGATAAATCTTGACTACACGGAGGTTTGATGAGCTTTTTGTAGAATCTGATTTTTTATTATAGGTTTATTACCAAGTTTTACTTTAACGTTAAAGGTTCTCTGGTATTCCATCATTGCTTGATTTAAAATCATTCAGTACTAAAGATGACAGATTAGTTGCTTGCTGATATTTTTGTAATAAACCTGAATTATATAAAGTGAAGTACATGTAAGAAACTTACATGTAAAAAACCATTTCCCATAGCAAAAATAGCAATCCAGAGCTAAACTGATCAACTGTAATAAATGTAACCAGTAGAGATATTTCCAGAAATCATCAGAACCTTTGGAAACCTCACCAAACTTCCCAATATAGCTGAGGTTATCTTCACTCCACATGTTTTCATTATTCTATACACATTACAGTTTTGTCTGCTCTTTCTTGTCTTTTGGTAAGATTACATGCTGCCTATAGTTTATTTATGATTCATTACCCAGAACTCTGAGGTCAAACCTCTCATCAGTTATATGGTTACTTGACTCAAATATTTGCTGTTTATTTGGTAAAAGTCCAGGTCATCCCCCTTTGTTTCCATTTGCTTTAGATATTGAATTATTTTGTGTCTTTCAAAATACAATTAAAGTTGCAGAGTATGATTTGGAGTATTGTTTAATGATATTAGATAAGATGATAGTAGTACTGTTTATTGGGGAAAATGTTGAGCTGAGTGATAAAGTAAAATCAATTCTATTGAGATGGGAATGGGAGGAAGTTTTAGAAAACGTTGAGATATTTAGAAAAGTTATTAACAGAATACTAAAGGGTCTTGATCCATATAAGGCTCATGGTAATGATGAAATTTCACTGGATGTGCTGCAGATATGTGCACATACATCAAACCAATTTGTTGAAGTATATTTCATGATAGCAATGGAGAAAGACAAAGTTCCAGGAAAGTGAAAAAGGGCAAATGTCATACCCATCTACAAGAAAGGTGACCAAGAGGAGGTGCTTAGCTGCAGACCAGTCTATCTGATGAGAGGAGTCTGTAAGGTACTGGAAGAGAAGGTCAGGAAGCAAATGGATGACTTTCCATAGAGGAGAAATATCCTAAGTGAGAGCAAAGCGATTTAAGGAAGACTGGAGGGTTTTTGTGTGTCTGGACCGTCAGAAAGCATTCAGCATTTTACTTCTGAATCACTAAGCTGGATCACTAACCAGGTATAAGATAATGGATAGAAGATTATCATAGTGGAAGGGGATAGAGGTCGTGCACACTTGTTAAGAGGGGGGCTTCTTCAAATTGATCGAGACCACTTGGTAGTATGCAGCAGGATTCTGTTTTGCGTCCACTCCTCCTCTTAATGTGAATGACTTACCAGAAGGTATGAACTGCCTAAGTATGTTTGCAGATAATTCAAAGGTCATGAGGAAAGTAAAAAGCAAGGAGGAATGCATCATCTTTAAAGTTAGTCTGATACATGGTTGATTAAATTCTATCTATCTATCTATTTATCTGTCTATATCTCTGACAGATGGGAACTCCCATCAATGAAGTGGCCACAGTGAAAGAGTATCCTCTTATCCCAGTCCTTATATGCCTCCCTTACATGATGAAATTCGACATGTGCAAATGTAAAGTAGTGAGGATGGGACAGAGTTAAAAGACGGCTTCAATTTGGTTATTATCTACTTAGGAATAAGCTCTAGAATTCTCTGTGTGAGGACATTGCCAAGTATGAGTGAAGAAAAATTGACATAGAGGATATATATGTCTGAGGTGGAGGGAACAAGGAAAAATGAGAGACCAAATTGGAAGTGGAAGGGTGGAGTGAAAAAGATTTTGAGTGATTGGGGCTTGAACGTACAGGAGGGTGAGAAGCGTACAAGGAATAGAGTGAAATGGAATGATGTGGTATACCGGGGTTGACATGCTGTCAGTGGACTAAACCAGGGCATGTGAAGCATCTGGGATGAACCATGGAAATGTCTGTGGGGCCTGGATGTGGATAGGGAGCTGTGGTTTCAGTGCATTACATTTGACAGCTAGAGACTGAGTATGAATGAACATGGCCTTTTTGGCTGTTTTCCTGGTGCTACCTCACTGAAGCAGGGGATAACAATGCTGTTTTCCTGTGGGGTGGGGTAACGCCAGGAATGGATGAAGGCGAGCAAGTATGAATATGTACGTGAGTATGTATGTAATGTCTCTGTATGTATATGTATGTATATGTGCATATATGGGTGTTTAAGTATGGATGGCTTAGATGGTATTGTAATGAAATTTATTAAAAAAGGGGGTGACTGTGTTGTTGATTGGTTGGTAAGGATATTCACTGTATCTATGGATCATGGTGAAGTGCCTGAGGATTGGCGGAATGCATGCATAGTGCAGTTGTACAGAGACAAAAGGGATAAAGGTGAGAGTTCAAATTACAGAGGCATAAGTTTGTTTAGTATTCCTAGGAAATTATATTAGGGGTATTGATTGAGAGGATACAGGCATGTACAGAGCATCAGACTGGGGAAAAGCAGTGTGGTTTCAGAAGTGGTAGAGTATGTGTGGATCAGGTTTTTGCTTTGAAGAATGTATGTGAGAAACACTTAGAAAAATAGGTGGATTTATATGTAGCATTTATGGATCTGGAGAAGGCATATGATAGGGTTGATAGAGATGCTTTGTGGATGGTTTTGAGAGTACATGGTGCGGGAGGTAAGTTGCTAGAAGCAGTGAAAAGTTTTTACCAAGGATGTAAGGCATGTGTATGAGTAGAAACAGAGGAAAGTGATTGGTTCCCAGTGAATGTTGGTTTGCAGTAGGGGTGCTTGATATCTCCATGGTTTTTTGATTTGATTATGGATGGGGTTGTTAGGGAGGTGAATGCAAGAGTTTTGGAGAGAGGGGCAAGTCTGTTGTGGATGAGAGGGCTTGGGAAGTGAGTCAGTTGTTGTTTGCTGATGATACAGCGCTGGTGACTGATTCGGGTGAGAAACTGCTGAGGTTGGTAACTGAGTTTGGTAAAGTGTGAAAAGAGAAAGTTGAGAGTAAATGTGAATAAGAGCAAGGTTATTAGGTTCACTAGGGTTAAGGGACTTCTTAACTGGGAGGTAAGTTTGATTGGAGAAAAACTGGAAGTGAAGTGTTTTAGATATCTGAGAGTGGACTTACCAGTGGATGGAAGCATGGAAGTGTAAGTGAGTCATAGGGTAGGGGAGGGGGCAAAGGTTCTGGGAGTGTTGAAGAATGTGTGGAAGGTGAGAACTTTATCTTGGAGAGCAAAAATGGGTATGTTTGAAGGAATAGTGGTTCCAACAGTGTTATATAGTTGTGAGGCATGGGCTATTGATAGGGTTGTGTAGAAGAGGGTGGATGTGTGAGGACAATATGTGGTGTAAAGTGGTTTGATCGAGTAAGTAATGAATGGGGAAGAGAAATGTGTGGTAATAAAAAGAGTGTGGTGAGAGAGCAGAAGAGGGTGGGTTGAAATAGTTCAGACATATGGAGAGAATGAGTGAGAAAAGATTGATAAAGAGGATATATGTGTCAGAGGTAGAGGGAAGAAGGAGAAGCGGGAAACCAAATTGGAGGTGGAAGGATGGAGTGTGTGTGTGGATGATATATAGAAATCCTCCCCTCTCATTTTTTTAATCTTCCAAAAGAAGGAACAGAGAAGGAGTCCAAGTTAGGATATTCCCTCTAAGGTTCAGTCCTCTGTTGTTAACGTTACCTTGCTAACATGAGAAATAGCGAATATGTACGAAAATTTTTTTTTTTTTTTTTTTTTTTATACTTTGTCGCTGTCTCCCGCGTTTGCGAGGTAGCGCAAGGAAACAGACGAAAGAAATGGCCCAACCCCCCCCCATACACATGTACATACACACGTCCACACACGCAAATATACATACCTACACAGCTTTCCATGGTTTACCCCAGACGCTTCACATGCCTTGATTCAATCCACTGACAGCACGTCAACCCCTGTATACCACATCGCTCCAATTCACTCTATTCCTTGCCCTCCTTTTACCCTCCTGCATGTTCAGGCCCCGATCACACAAAATCTTTTTCACTCCATCTTTCCACCTCCAATTTGGTCTCCCTCTTCTCCTCGTTCCCTCCACCTCCGACACATATATCCTCTTGGTCAATCTTTCCTCACTCATTCTCTCCATGTGCCCAAACCATTTCAAAACACCCTCTTCTGCTCTCTCAACCACGCTCTTTTTATTTCCACACATCTCTCTTACCCTTACGTTACTTACTCGATCAAACCACCTCACACCACACATTTTCCTCAAACATCTCATTTCCAGGACATCCATCCTCCTGCGCACATCTCTATCCATAGCCCACACCTCGCAACCATACAACATTGTTGGAACCACTATTCCTTCAAACATACCCATTTTTGCTTTCCGAGATAATGTTCTCGACTTCCACACATTTTTCAAGGCTCCCAAAATTTTCGCCCCCTCCCCCACCCTATGATCCACTTCCGCTTCCATGGTTCCATCCGCTGACAGATCCACTTCCAGATATCTAAAACACTTCACTTCCTCCAGTTTTTCTCCATTCAAACTCACCTCCCAATTGACTTGACCCTCACCCCTACTGTACCTAATAACCTTGCTCTTATTCACATTTACTCTTAACTTTCTTCTTCCACACACTTTACCAAACTCAGTCACCAGCTTCTGCAGTTTCTCACATGAATCAGCCACCAGCACTGTATCATCAGCGAACAACAACTGACTCACTTCCCAAGCTCTCTCATCCCCAACAGACTTCATACTTGCCCCTCTTTCCAGGACTCTTGCATTTACCTCCCTAACAACCCCATCCATAAACAAATTAAACAACCATGGAGACATCACACACCCCTGCCGCAAACCTACATTCACTGAGAACCAATCACTTTCCTCTCTTCCTACACGTACACATGCCTTACATCCTCGATAAAAACTTTTCACTGCTTCTAACAACTTGCCTCCCACACCATATATTCTTAATACCTTCCACAGAGCATCTCTATCAACTCTATCATATGCCTTCTCCAGATCCATAAATGCTACATACAAATCCATTTGCTTTTCTAAGTATTTCTCACATACATTCTGCAAAGCAAACACCTGATCCACACATCCTCTACCACTTCTGAAACCGCACTGCTCTTCCCCAATCTGATGCTCTGTACATGCCTTCACCCTCTCAATCAATACCCTCCCATATAATTTACCAGGAATACTCAACAAACTTATACCTCTGTAATTTGAGCACTCACTCTTATCCCCTTTGCCTTTGTACAATGGCACTATGCTCGCATTCCGCCAATCCTCAGGCACCTCACCATGAGTCATACATACATTAAATAACCTTACCAACCAGTCAACAATACAGTCACCCCCTTTATTAATAAATTCCACTGCAATACCATCCAAACCTGCTGCCTTGCCGGCTTTCATCTTCCGCAAAGCTTTTACTACCTCTTCTCTGTTTACCAAATCATTTTCCCTAACCCCCTCACTTTGCACACCACCTCGACCAAAACACCCTATATCTGCCACTCTGTCATCAGACACATTCAACAAACCTTCAAAATACTCATTCCATCTCCTCACATCACCGCTACTTGTTATCACCTCCCCATTTACGCCCTTCACTGAAGTTCCCATTTGCTCCCTTGTCTTACGCACCCTATTTACCTCCTTCCAGAACATCTTTTTATTCTCCCTAAAATTTACTGATAGTCTCTCACCCCAACTCTCATTTGCCCTTTTTTTCACCTCTTGCACCTTTCTCTTGACCTCCTGTTTGAGGTAGTATGTTTGAGGAAAGGAACCTGGATGTTTTGGCTCTGAGTGAAACGAAGCTCAAGGGTAAAGGGGAAGAGTGGTTTGGAAATGTCTGGGGAGTGAAGTCAGGGGTTAGTGAGAGGACAAGAGCAAGGGAAGGAGTAGCAATACTCCTGAAACAGGAGTTGTGGGAGTATGTGATAGAATGTAAGAAAGTAAATTCTCGATTAATATGGGTAAAATTGAAAGTTGATGGAGAGAGTGGGTGATTATTGGTGCATATGCACCTGGGCATGAGAAGAAAGATCATGAGAGGCAAGTGTTTTGGGAGCAGCTGAATGAGTGTGTTAGCGGTTTTGATGCACGAGACCGGGTTATAGTGATGGGTGATTTGAATGCAAAGGTGAGTAATGTGGCAGTTGAGGGAATAATTGGTATGCATGGGGTGTTCAGTGTTGTAAATGGAAATGGTGAAGAGCTTGTAGATTTATGTGCTGAAAAAGGACTGATGATTGGGAATACCTGGTTTAAAAAGCGAGATATACATAAGTATACTTATGTAAGTAGGAGAGATGGCCAGAGAGCGTTATTGGATTACGTGTTAATTGACAGGCGTGCGAAAGAGAGACTTTTGGATGTTAATGTGCTGAGAGGTGCAACTGGAGGGATGTCTGATCATTATCTTGTGGAGGCTAAGGTGAAGATTAGTATGGGTTTTCAGAAAAGAGGAGTGAATGTTGGGGTGAAGAAGGTGGTGAGAGTAAGTGAGCTTGGGAAGGAGACCTGTGTGGGGAAGTACCAGGAGAGACTGTGTACAGAATGGAAAAAGGTGAGAACAATGGAAGTAAGGGGAGTGGGGGAGGAATGGGATGTATTTAGGGAATCAGTGATGGATTGCGCAAAAGATGCTTGTGGCATGAGAAGAGTGGGAGGTGGGCTGTTTAGAAAGGGTAGTGAGTGGTGGGATGAAGAAGTAAGAGTATTAGTGAAAGAGAAGAGAGAGGCATTTGGACGATTTTTGCAGGGAAAAAATGCAATTGAGTGGGAGAAGTATAAAAGAAAAAAAATATATATATATATATTTATATTTATTTTTATAAATTTATATTATTTTCTTTTCAGATGTTTCATGTGATGCATATACCATGCATGCCAAGAAGCTGCAATACAGGGACAGCAGATGGACAGCATTAATGATGGAACTGGTTGATGGTATTTCTGAAGTATTTGCTATTTTCAAGTGAAGGTGTCTTGAGCGAAGTATTAAATATGACAAGAGGTTTCTGTGACACATGAACATTTTGATGTTTGTATATATTTGATTAATTATAGCAACTGTAGTCTTGATCATGATGGTAATGGAAAGAGGAATTGATTTAATTGAAAAATGCTGTCCAGGGACAAGTTTAATGCTTAGTTTTCATAAGCTACGAGAAACAATATGAAAGATATTCAATATGATTAAGTTTTTGTATAAGAAAATTTTATGATTTTGTGATGTGATGAATAGTGCTTTACAAGTAATATGTTGTTTTAATTTATTTTATTAAAAGATGTGTGAAATAATTCAGTCTAGAATGAGTATGAATTAGAATTGTACATGTTGCTGTATTAGCATAATTAAAACAAGCAATACAACTTCTGCAACACATGTAGAAAATGTTTCTAGAATTATGGAAACTTACTCTGACTCCAGCCCAGATTTTTGATTGACTAGTGAGCCAAATACTTGAGAGTAGTGCCACAAAGGCTGTAAATGTGCAGGTTAAATGTATGCATTGTATATAAAGGAACTATCTGTTATTAGTACTGATAAGTTTATAAGTCTTGTGGATATTTATCACCGTATATTTATTGTTATTTGAAAAATTATTACAGATCATGAATGTAAACAAAGATTTGCACCCTAAGTATGTTATTAGTGGTTTTACTAACTGCAATGAAGGAAGTACACCAGTGAGAGCTATGTGAAGGTTATCTCAAAGTGTATTGTGTAAAGAACCATGGAGTCTCTCTCTGTCCCAAATATTGATGGCACTGGCCAGTACATTCAGACGATTGAATGGGATATGATGAACAAATACAAGTTTTTTCCTCTATCAATGCTCAGTTCATTCTCTGTGAGATGTTTACTCTACCCATTCACCGTTATCAAGACACGTATCCAAATTCAGAGACATTCTGAGATCTACAGGGGTACTTTTGATGCATTCCAGAAGATAGTCAGATATGAAGGTATGTGTACTTAATCTTTAGCTTGTAGCAATTACATGCTAGGGTGAGTGGGTACACATGTGGGTTAAATGGCAGCAGCTTTTAAAGATTTAAGAGCCTTAGTAGTGTGCTAAGGTTTGATTGTGTGGCATTATGTTTAAATGGCATATAATAATTGTTTTTCATATTTCAAGTGTTTCTAAAGATCTCTTGTCTGGGGAAGATGATGTTTTAGAAATCTACAGTCCTGAAAGAGTCAAGTAAGTAATCTTAAAATGAGCAAGGAGAGGTTGACAAACAGATTATATGTGTTTAGAAGTAGATGGGGAAAGGAGAAGGGGGAGACCAAGCTGGAGATGGAAGGATCGAGTTAAAAATATTTTGAGTGGCTGGGGCCTGAATATTGCAGGAAGGTGAAAGGCATCCAGAATAGGGTGAGATGGAACATTGTTGTATGCAGAGGGCAACATAATGTCAGTGGATTGAAGAGGCTAGGGGAGGCCTTGTTATAAATAGGGTGTTGTGGTGTCAGTGCGTTGCACACAACAGCAAGGGAATGGATGTGAGGGAATGTAGCCTCTCCTCATCTGTTCCAAGTGCTACCACACTTATGTGGGAAATGGCAGACAAGCATGAAAAATATATATAGGCATGTGTATAGGATCTTAAATTTTCATAGACTGATTAATACAAGTGTCAAATTATGGATGTTATGTATTATATAGCTACTGCATTCATATAAAACTTGTTTAGTGAAAAGAGATTAGGTGTATTCCTTAAGTAGGGGACATTATGATATTATTGACATTTCGCTTTATTTTGTAATATATATTGTAACCACCTCTTTGTGTATTCTTGCAACTGTAAAAAAGTGTTACCAAGCTTATATAAGTAGCAGATGTTTAATCTCAGTATGGTTTCACAAATTCCTGTTATGTCTAGTGAAGGTAAAGTTTCAAGTTAATGCTTAGAATTCAAGGAAAATACTTTAGCAGCTCTCAAAAATCTTCATACAGTGAACTAATTATTAGTATAGTTATATGAAAGTACTGCAGATTTGGTAATTAGTATGCAGTAGAAAATTGTAAGCAAAAGAATATTGATTATATAAAAGATTACAGTGTTCAAGTGATATGCATCCTTTAGAGATTATTTTATACATAATTACATCTCTCTCCTGAGTGAAGCAGCATCAAGAACAAATGAATGATGCCCTCATTTGCATACATCTGCCATCCAGCTGCCATGTGCAGTGCATCAGAACCACCATCATCCAGAGCCAGTCCCCTAAGACCACTGTGTGAATTACCCTGACTGCTTTACATCCTCTTCAGCCCACTGACAGCATGTTGCTCCCTGTATGCCTCATTCATTTAGTTCATTCTATCCCATGCACTCCTTTTGTCCTAAGTATTCAAGCCCTGATACCTCAATACCCCCCTTCATTTCATCCTTCTTTCTTCTCTCCCTTTTCCTCACAATCCTTCTGCTTCAGACAAATGGATTCCCTTTGTCAGCATTTCTTATCCCATCCTTACCAAATAATCAAACCATTCACCACGCTCTGGTTGTTCCTGTCAGTTAGACTGCACTTATAATAACAGTAAGCCACCAATCGGGAAGATATATTACTAGGACTGGCCACCTTGGTATTGAGAGCATTAGGGATGGCTGCATTATTGGCCTCAATTCCCCCTCCCCCCCAGGTTTACCCTATTTTGCCACTTCACCCATTCACATTCAGATCTCCTGGCATCAAAATTTGATGTCTTGCAACAGAACTGCCAAAATACTCAGTCACCATCACCTAAAAACCATTCCTTTCTTCTCTTCCCCTCACTATCAGATGAATCCCTCACATCATAAATCAGATGTGTTAGCACTATGAATCCCTCACATCATAATTCTTAAACTCATATCCTTACTGTCTTTAACATATTCCTAGAAGTGCTGCATGGACCCACCCAAACCTTTCTTCTCCTTCCAACATAATTTTCCTCTGAACCCAAACATCCAGGTTCCTCTAATTGAACATAGCATATATGTCTCACCTTTTAATCCTGGTTTACAGTCTCAAACATTTAGACACCACAGCTGGAGCCTTTGGCTCATTCGTCATGTTCTGTTTTTGGAAAGTGATAATCCAAAGAGGGAAGGTGTCTAGCTTCTTGCTTAGTCAACCAGGAGATATATGGGTAGTAGTCTTTCCTCCTTATCCCAGAGAAGGATTTAAAAAGGAATAATTTTGAAGTGGCAAAATGGGATTCAGAGAGCTATTTAGCTTTCTTACAATTTATTCGAGGTGAAGTCTTGATTTTTTTTTTTAGGAAAGTGGAATCCACTTAGAGTGTGTAGCCAAAGTTATGCATGAGAAGAAAGATCATGAGAGGCAAGTGTTTTGGGAGCAGCTAAATGAGTGTGTTAGCGGTTTTGATGCACGAGACCGGGTTATAGTGATGGGTGATTTGAATGCAAAGGTGAGTAATGTGGCAGTTGAGGGAATAATTGGTATGCATGGGGTGTTCAGTGTTGTAAATGGAAATGGTGAAGAGCTTGTAGATTTATGTGCTGAAAAAGGACTGATGATTGGGAATACCTGGTTTAAAAAGCGAGATATACATAAGTATACTTATGTAAGTAGGAGAGATGGCCAGAGAGCGTTATTGGATTACGTGTTAATTGACAGGCGTGCGAAAGAGAGACTTTTGGATGTTAATGTGCTGAGAGGTGCAACTGGAGGGATGTCTGATCATTATCTTGTGGAGGCTAAGGTGAAGATTAGTATGGGTTTTCAGAAAAGAGGAGAGAATGTTGGGGTGAAGAAGGTGGTGAGAGTAAGTGAGCTTGGGAAGGAGACCTGTGTGGGGAAGTACCAGGAGAGACTGTGTACAGAATGGAAAAAGGTGAGAACAATGGAAGTAAGGGGAGTGGGGGAGGAATGGGATGTATTTAGGGAATCAGTGATGGATTGCGCAAAAGATGCTTGTGGCATGAGAAGAGTGGGAGGTGGGCTGTTTAGAAAGGGTAGTGAGTGGTGGGATGAAGAAGTAAGAGTATTAGTGAAAGAGAAGAGAGAGGCATTTGGACGATTTTTGCAGGGAAAAAATGCAATTGAGTGGGAGAAGTATAAAAGAAAGAGACAGGAGGTCAAGAGAAAGGTGCAAGAGGTGAAAAAGAGGGCAAATGAGAGTTGGGGTGAGAGACTATCAGTAAATTTTAGGGAGAATAAAAAGATGTTCTGGAAGGAGGTAAATAGGGTGCGTAAGACAAGGGAGCAAATGGGAACTTCAGTGAAGGGCGTAAATGGGGAGGTGATAACAAGTAGCGGTGATGTGAGAAGGAGGTGGAATGAGTATTTTGAAGGTTTGTTGAATGTGTCTGATGACAGAGTGGCAGATATAGGGTGTTTTGGTCGAGGTGGTGTGCAAAGTGAGAGGGTTAGGGAAAATGATTTGGTAAACAGAGAAGAGGTAGTAAAAGCTTTGCGGAAGATGAAAGCCGGCAAGGCAGCAGGTTTGGATGGTATTGCAGTGGAATTTATTAAAAAAGGGGGTGACTGTATTGTTGACTGGTTGGTAAGGTTATTTAATGTATGTATGACTCATGGTGAGGTGCCTGAGGATTGGCGGAATGCGTGCATAGTGCCATTGTACAAAGGCAAAGGGGATAAGAGTGAGTGCTCAAATTACAGAGGTATAAGTTTGTTGAGTATTCCTGGTAAATTATATGGGAGGGTATTGATTGAGAGGGTGAAGGCATGTACAGAGCATCAGATTGGGGAAGAGCAGTGCGGTTTCAGAAGTGGTAGAGGATGTGTGGATCAGGTGTTTGCTTTGAAGAATGTATGTGAGAAATACTTAGAAAAGCAAATGGATTTGTATGTAGCATTTATGGATCTGGAGAAGGCATATGATAGAGTTGATAGGGATGCTCTGTGGAAGGTATTAAGAATATATGGTGTGGGAGGCAAGTTGTTAGAAGCAGTGAAAAGTTTTTATCGAGGATGTAAGGCATGTGTACGTGTAGGAAGAGAGGAAAGTAATTGGTTCTCAGTGAATGTAGGTTTGCGGCAGGGGTGTGTGATGTCTCCATGGTTGTTTAATTTGTTTATGGATGGGGTTGTAAGGGAGGTAAGTGCAAGAGTCCTGGAAAGAGGGGCAAGTATGAAGTCTGTTGGGGATGAGAGAGCTTGGGAAGTGAGTCAGTTGTTGTTCGCTGATGATACAGCGCTGGTGGCTGATTCATGTGAGAAACTGCAGAAGCTGGTGACTGAGTTTGGTAAAGTGTGTGGAAGAAGAAAGTTGAGAGTAAATGTGAATAAGAGCAAGGTTATTAGGTACAGTAGGGGTGAGGGTCAAGTCAATTGGGAGGTGAGTTTGAATGGAGAAAAACTGGAGGAAGTGAAGTGTTTTAGATATCTGGGAGTGGATCTGTCAGCGGATGGAACCATGGAAGCGGAAGTGGATCATAGGGTGGGGGAGGGGGCGAAAATTTTGGGAGCCTTGAAAAATGTGTGGAAGTCGAGAACATTATCTCGGAAAGCAAAAATGGGTATGTTTGAGGGAATAGTGGTTCCAACAATGTTGTATGGTTGCGAGGTGTGGGCTATGGATAGAGATGTGCGCAGGAGGATGGATGTGCTGGAAATGAGATGTTTGAGGACAATGTGTGGTGTGAGGTGGTTTGATCGAGTAAGTAACGTAAGGGTAAGAGAGATGTGTGGAAATAAAAAGAGCGTGGTTGAGAGAGCAGAAGAGGGTGTTTTGAAATGGTTTGGGCACATGGAGAGAATGAGTGAGGAGAGATTAACCAAGAGGATATGTGTGTCGGAGGTGGAGGGAACGAGGAGAAGAGGGAGACCAAATTGGAGGTGGAAAGATGGAGTGAAAAAGATTTTGTGTGATCGGGGCCTGAACATGCAGGAGGGTGAAAGGAGGGCAAGAAATAGAGTGAATTGGAGTCATGTGGTATACAGGGGGTTGACGTGCTGTCAGTGGATTGAAGCAAGGCGTGTGAAGCGTCTGGGGTAAACCATGGAAAGCTGTGTAGGTATGTATATTTGCGTGTGTGGACGTGTGTATGTACATGTGTATGGGGGGGGGGGTTGGGCCATTTCTTTCGTCTGTTTCCTTGCGCTACCTCGCAAACGCGGGAGACAGCGACAAAGTATAAAAAAAAAAAAAAAAAAAAAGTCTTTCCTCCTTATCCCAGAGAAGGATTTAAAAAGGAATAATTTTGAAGTGGCAAAATGGGATTCAGAGAGCTATTTAGCTTTCTTACAATTTATTCGAGGTGAAGTCTTGATTTTTTTTTTTAGGAAAGTGGAATCCACTTAGAGTGTGTAGCCAAAGTTATGCAAAATTCATTTGGAGTGATTGGAAAGCATCAGCTTAGGGTAATGTACATTGATCATTCCTTGCCAGTCTATATGGTGAATATTATGGAGGCATCTGGCAAAATATCATGGCATGACTTCCCATGGCTCAAGGGAAAGGAGTCATGGGTGGCCTGTTGCTTTGAGTGAGATAGCAGGTTCAGGATAGAACATGGCCCCATTTAATATAGGGCAGGTGCAGGTATGGGTAGGTCTCACATAAGAGAATTTGTGGCATTGATGGCAGTGGATGAAATTTACATGACCTTTGTTTTAAAAGGTACATGATACACATGGATGTATATAGTTTGTGTTGAGTAGATACACATTTTATATGTACCTTACTGTGGTTTAGAGGCTCCTCTTCTCTTATGCTTGAGTTTGGAGCCAAGCTGTTGCATTATTCTTTTGTTCAATCAGGCTGTTTGAGGCTTTAGACTGCCTTTGTATCCACCATATCCTGGCTGGTTAGGGAAACATTGTAGATCTAGTACTTGTCCAGTTCCCACTTCAGCTCCTTCTCATGACAGTCCATAATATTTTTGAAAACTTTAAATCTGATTGAGTGTGTATACTTCTTCTTATCAGTATGTTTTGTAGGTCTAAAGATAAGTACACATGGAAAGCTTTGCATTTAGTCAAGAAATCATGAATTGATGTTTAATCTTAATTTTCAACAGGAGTTGGCAGTCTGTATAAAGGCTTCTGGATTAGTGCCTTTCAGCTAGTTTCAGGGATTTTTTATATCACCACATACGAAAATGTACGTCATTTCCTCCAAAAACGAGGATTGCAAGACTCAAGAATGCGAGCATTAGTTGGAGGAGGATGTGCTTCCCTGGTTGGTCAGACCATCATAGTTCCCTTTGATGTTATATCACAGCACATCATGGTACTGGGACAGCTGGAGGGCCGTGGAAATTCAAAGGTTGTCAACCCACTCAATATTGACTACCAGAATCGACGAAAAACACAGGTACTGTAATGTCCATCTGTATATCTGTCGGTCTATTTATCTATCTATCTGTCTATCTATCTATCTATCTATCTATCTATCTATCTATCTGTATCTCTGATGCCTGTTCCAACTGGAACTCCCTCAAAGGGGTGGCCTCAGCAACAGTCTCTGTAACTAAAGAACTCCAGTGCTGCGTCTTATCTTTTAGTGCCTCGCCCCTAACAGGCCACTGGCAGAGGGCAAGTCTAGCACAGTACTTACAGAGGCTCCTACCCTAATGTTCCTAATGACGACTTCTATCTAATGCACCTGCCTACTACTACTACTTAATGTTTCTACCTGATGATCCAGCCTAAATGTTCGTACCTACTTCTATTTAATACTCCTACCATTTTACCAAAAGGCAGGGCTAGCACATAGTGCTCACCGCAAGAAAGTCTAGAGTTACGAAGAATGAGCTGCATGAGTTAAGGGCTGTCAAGTGTTACATATGACAAGGAGAGACTGTTTGTTTGTGGACAGAATTCCTGTAGTCCACATGTTAGTGGACTATAGATCAGGCAGTGTGAAGGAGGATGGATGTGTTGGAAATAACATTTTTAGGACAATATGTGGTGTGAAGGGGTTTGATTAATTAATGAAAGGGTAAAAGAGAGATGTGGTAATAAAAAGAATGTGGATGTGAGAGCTGAAGAGGTTCTGCTGAAATGGTTTGGACATACATATTTCTAGAATTGGAGGGAAAAAGGAGAATGGGGAGACCAAATTGGTGATGGAAGGATGGAGTGAAAAAAGTTTTGAGTAATTAGGGCTGGAACATACTAGAGGATAAAAGGCGTGCATAGGATAGAGTGAATTGGAACAGTGTGGTATACTAGGGTTGACCTGCTGTCAGTGGACTGAACCAGGGCATGTGAAGCATCTGGGAGACCAAATTGGAGATGGAAGTATAGAGTGAAAAAGGTTTTGAGTGATTAGGGCATGAACATACAAGAGGGTGAAAGGCATCCACGGGATAGAGTGAATTGAAACACTTGTATACTAGGGTCGACCTGCTTTCATATCATATATTTGAAAACACCTGGATCTTTATTTCATGTTTTGGAATTGACTGCATATCATCTGAAACACATGCACATCCTTTTATTTGTTTTCATTGATGTATACATATATAAAGATGCAGAACCTTACTGTGTGACTTCATGTACTCATTTTATTTTTTCAGATTGCACTGGATATAATAAAAAAGGTGTACAAGATGGATGGTATTCGAGGATTTTATCGTGGCTATATGGCATCCATATCTGCCTATGTTCCAAACTCTGCCCTTTGGTGGTCTTTCTACCACTTTTATCAAGGTATCAAACTTATACATATCAGAAGACAGTGTCAGAGTCTTTGTTGAATATTTTCAACTGAAATTAAAGTCTGAAGAGAATAAGCACTCTTGTTCATTTAAAGTGGTTGGACCCACACATGGTAAGTCCATACCTCCCTAACAAAATTTTATCCAACCCAGCCAATTACTTTTACGTTGATCACTGTATAGCATCCCTGGAAAATGGAATGCCACAACTTCGTGTTTTTCATCCACTGCTGCTGCCACTAACAACAGCTAAAGTTGCAAGTCAAAGTCAGTCAGTTGTATAGATGTATCCTTTCTATAGCCCAAGTGGATGAGACATGCAGCAGTTATTTATTGGTGAGATTGTGGTGGAAAGGTGCAGGTAGCTTGAAAAGTTTGTAGAGATTTGAATTATAACACATGTGACAGATCTGTAAAATCTTGAGAATGATAGCAGCAGCAATATGATGTGTCACCCTGTGTGAATGGTAATGAAATTTCAGGATTTTGGGAATGGACTCTATTTACTATTATCATTCTGTCATTGTGAAGATAAACTGATAGCTCTTATGTCAACCAAAAATAACACAAGGCTACCCTTGCTTAAACAACATTCACTTTTTCTGGGGTTTATGTCACACACATATGTCTTGTCTTCTGCTGTTTTGTTTCATTGTTAAATTAATGGTTTTGTTGCTTGTATTATTATCTTTATCTAATGCTAGGGTGTACTTTCAAATAACATTAGATTGTATGTTGCACAGGGCTGGTTTAAGGCATGGGCTATTAGGTTGTAGTCTAGGATTATATTGGTATTCAGTTGATAGGATGTGCAACCCTGGTGCTAGAGATGTCATTATTTTTGCCATATATCTCAGTTTTCCCTCTGATTGTTCTAGACCACATCAGCCTTGTTGTAGGTCTTTAACCTCGAGGCCTGGGTTCAGGAATTTCCTTGTTGGTTTTTCTCAAACACTTATACCTCTATAGACAGAAGTTTGGTGAACTCTTAATGGGTAAACTGTCACAAAGCATTCGACCTCCTCTCATAAGCAGTACCACTATGGAAATCTTTCCAGGAATTCCTTTGAAGAGGTTATGGCTTATAAATTACAGAAACCTAATGTTAAAGTTTTTTCTCAAATTATTCTCATAGCAGTAAATGGCGAATAATGCTGTTTGTATCTTATAAGTGTGTCCTTCAAGGATGCCCTCTCTTGAATTTTGTTATCAATTTGACAGACCTTTGCAGGAATAGCTGTCCTGTCTTTTTGTGTTAGGAGATCAATTTTCCTTCCCCATCAGCATAAGTAGGAGATTACAAAAGTTTTAGTCAGTATTGATTGGTAGGCAGCTATCGACCAGGGGATTATATTACTGGTACTACCTGTTTAGGAATTGGGAAGGTCAGTGAGAGCTGCATAGTGGGTCAGCACTTCATTGGTTGTCCAGTTGCATCCCTTTGACCCAGGTAGCTGTCTTTCATTTCTTCTTCACATTTACGTGGACTGCTTGGATTCTGTCCACAGACATACAGTCATTCCGTGTCACACATGACCTCTGACAACACTTAACTCATACACTTCATTTTTCTTAACTCTAGATTTTTTGTGGTGAGTACTATGTGATACACTGCCTTTTGGCAAAATGGCAGGGGCAATAGATAGAAGTAGTTGCTTGGAACATTAGCTGGGAGTATTAGAATGAAGTCCGTTGGAACATAAGGTAGATTTTTTTTTTTTTTTTTCCGCTGTCTCCCGCGTTTGCGAGGTAGCGCAAGGAAACAGACGAAAGAAATGGCCCAACCCATCCCCATACACATGCATATACATACGTCCACACACGCAAATATACATACCTACACAGCTTTCCATGGTTTACCCCAGACGCTTCACATACCTTGATTCAATCCACTGACAGCACGTCAACCCCGGTATACCACATCGCTCCAATTCACTCTATTCCTTGCCCTCCTTTCACCCTCCTGCATGTTCAGGCCCCGATCACACAAAATCTTTTTCACTCCATCTTTCCACCTCCATTTTGGTCTCCCTCTTCTCCTCGTTCCCTCCACCTCCGACACATATATCCTTTTGGTCAATCTTTCCTCGCTCATTCTCTCCATGTGCCCAAACCATTTCAAAACACCCTCTTCTGCTCTCTCAACCACGCTCTTTTTATTTCCACACATCTCTCTTACCCTTATGTTACTTACTCGATCAAACCACCTCACACCACACATTGTCCTCAAACATCTCATTTCCAGCACATCCATCCTCCTGCGCACAACTCTATCCATAGCCCACGCCTCGCAACCATACAACATTGTTGGAACCACTATTCCTTCAAACATACCCATTTTTGCTTTCCGAGATAATGTTCTCGACTTCCACACATTCTTCAAGGCTCCCAGGATTTTCGCCCCCTCCCCCACCCTATGATCCACTTCCGCTTCCATGGTTCCATCCACTGCCAGATCCACTCCCAGATATCTAAAACACTTCACTTCCTCCAGTTTTTCTCCATTCCAACTTACCTCCCAATTGACTTGACCCTCAACCCTACTGTACCTAATAACCTTGCTCTTATTCACATTTACTCTTAACTTTCTTCTTTCACACACTTTACCAAACTCAGTCACCAGCTTCTGCAGTTTCTCACATGAATCAGCCACCAGCGCTGTATCATCAGCGAACAACAACTGACTCACTTCCCAAGCTCTCTCATCCCCAACAGACTTCATACTTGCCCCTCTTTCCAAAACTCTTGCATTCACCTCCCTAACAACCCCATCCATAAACAAATTAAACAACCATGGAGACATCACACACCCCTGACTGTATTGTTGACTGGTTGGTAAGGTTATTTAATGTATGTATGACTCATGGTGAGGTGCCTGAGGATTGACGGAATGCGCGCATAGTGCCATTGTACAAAGGCAAAGGGGATAAGAGTGAGTGCTCAAGTTACAGAGGTATAAGTTTGTTGAGTATTCCTGGTAAATTATATGGGAGGGTATTGATTGAGAGGGTGAAGGCATGTACAGAGCATCAGATTGGGGAAGAGCAGTGTGGTTTCAGAAGTGGAAGAGGGTGTGTGGATCAGGTGTTTGCTTTGAAGAATGTATGTGAGAAATACTTAGAAAAGCAAATGGATTTGTATGTAGCATTTATGGATCTGGAGAAGGCATATGTTAGAGTTGATAGAGATGCTCTGTGGAAGGTATTAAGAATATATGGTGTGGGAGGCAAGTTGTTAGAAGCAGTGAAAAGTTTTTTATCGAGGATGTAAGGCATGTGTACATGTAGGAAGAGAGGAAAGTGATTGGTTCTCAGTGAATGTAGGTTTGCGGCAGGGGTGTGTGATAAGGTAGATATATTAGATAATAGTAGCTGGTGGGAACATTAGATGGGAGCCTCTGAAAATGCTACACTAGAGTTGCCCTATGCCAGTGGCCTGTTAAGGGTGAGGCACTGAAAGCTAAGAAGCAGCAATGGAGTTCACCAGTTATGAAGACTTTTGCCATGGCAAACCCTTTGAGGAAGTTCCCAGGCATCAGAGATATAGATAGATAGATACTAAAGTCTTTGACCTGTAACTGCTTTTCTGGTGACTTTGCTCTGCCTCACTTTTAGTAAACCCCTTTCTGTATTGCTATTGGCTTTCTGAGGAGAGTTAATGAAGTACACTTTTTCATAGATGGGAATAAATGAAAATTATCAGGGAAGAGGGAAAGAGGGATGTGCAATTTTGCAATCACTGAGAGTTTGGGAAGGTGTTACAGAACAGGATGGAATGGAACAAGAATAGTGTAGGTGAAAGGAAAGATTGGAATTGTGAAGTGTGCATGAGTATGTTCATATGCACTTGTGAATATGAAGACTATGTGAAATAAGAGCAAAATGAAGCATTTCTGGAGAGATTTGAATAACTGTATGAATGGCTTTTAGAAGGAGAGAAATGTGGTTTAATGGGTGATATGAATGTGAAGGTGGGTGTGATGAACTTGGTGAGGAAGTTGGCATGTGGGAAGTGCATGGAATAAATGAGAAATGAAGCTCTCTTGTGGATGTCTGTGCTGAGAAGGGTTCATTCTTGCAGACACTTTTTTCATCAGCACAAGATGATCCACAGGTATACATGGATGAGAAATGATGGAAGAGAAGCACAAAAGGATTTGATTGACTATGTGGCAGCAGATGAAAGGTTAAGAAAGGCTGTGCTGGATGGTAGAATTGTCAGAGGATTCCTTGGAGACAACTTTTGCAGTTCTTGCAGGGGTGAGGATCAGGGAGAAGTGGAGGTATGGTTTTAGGAAGAATGGACAGGTAAAAGTGTTGGCAAGCGAGAAGATAAATCTTGAAGAATGCAAGGAGTATGAAAGGAGGATGACCAAAAACTGAAATGGAAATGCAGTAAATGTAGTCATGTGTGAATGAGGTGTTTAGAATATTTAGAGAAAGACTGTGTAAGGTTGTAGAATTAGTAGTTGTATACAGGGTCATGACATATAGTGGATGGATGAGATTAGAAATGCTGTGGATGACAAGAAAAAGGCATATGGTAGAATGCTCAAAAGGAATGTGCCAGTGGAAGTTCAACAAAGAAGGAGGGAAGAATATAAGATGTGTAAGTGAAATGTTAAGAAGCTGATAGAGGAAAGCAAAGAAAGTAGATGAAGGTTTTGGTAGAACGTTAAGTGAAAAGTTAAGGGAAAATAAGAAATTTTACTGGAAGGAGGTGAAAAAGGAGAGAGGCAGATGTAAGAGTGGAAATATTAATGTGAGAGGTAGGAAGGGGAGTTGCCGAATTGAAAGGAGGAAGTGAAGGAAGATGGAAAGTTTTTTGAAGAACTGATGAATGTGGTGGAAGGTGAGACAGCAGTTGTTACATTGTAATGGGGCTGAACAGATGTGTTGTGTCGTTACAAGAGCCTAAATTTCCTGAAATATAAAAACACACAAACTTTTATAACAATACTTCATAACACTTTGCTTTACTTTTACAGAGGGATAAAAAATTTCTTGAATGCACTTGGGCATTTGTTGCCATACTCGAGAGCAGTTCACTTCTTAGATGACTGTTACAGGTTTGAACTAGTCAGATCTCATGAAATACACAAATAAACTTTCTCTGCACACTTACAAATGCTTTACAAATAATTTTGAATAATATTGCACAATGGAGGATGAGAGTGTAAGAGAGGGATTAGATGAAATTAAAGGGCTGTTGCACAGTGCTTTCTTACATGGTTACTGGGAGGTAACTGATGCACTCATCTGTTTTGTGCTACACAGGGTTGCCATATATTTCAAAAGTGTTTGATTACCATTAGAGAGCAGGCTTTGAGGAATGACACACCAAAATTTAACATGTCCGTCAGATTTTTCAATTTTAGGGGAATTCTTTTCTTTTGAGTGTAGAGCAGTCACATTAGGTGCAAATGTGATGAAATTAGAAATTGATGCATCGTTCAGGTCATGATGTTTGTGCCATATTTTGATGAAATAGGAAAGTAATGCTCATTTTCCTGCCAGTATTATTGTGGTTCACTTAATCCTTTTATCAATGATTGTTTGACTTCACCTTATGAAGAGCACTTAGTCAGTAGTTAAGCTCAGTTGCTGAAGTTGGAAGTGTCTTTTATGTTTTACAGTCCCTTTCTGATAGTCTGCCAATGTTATTATTATGGAATATTATATCATAAGGTTTCAGTTATGAATTAAAGTGGTGTTAAAAATTTGCAAACCATTTTATGTAATATTTAAAACAATATATTTGCAAACCATTTTTATGAAATTAAAGACAATCTAGTTTTGCACAAATTTATAATAAATTACAACTTTGTGACAGAAAGCTAATGTTAGGCATTTTGTATCATATTTCAAACAGCTAGAACATATGATGTTCAGTCTTTAATATTGCCTATATGTTAGGGCAAGGTTCTTAATGATTTGTTTACAGCTGATGTGTCTGACATTTTTCCAGAGCAGCTACCCCGCATTACTCCTGAAGGTACATCAACCTTGCTGTTGCAGTGCATTGCAGCTCCACTTGGAGGAGTTACAACGGTTCTCCTTACCAACCCTCTGGACACTGTACGGGCAAGATTACAGGTCAGCTCAAATTACATCTGGAATATCTCTCATGTATAGATAAGTTTCCCAAGCCTGTTTCCCTATTTTGTTGAACCTAAAAAACGTGTTGCCAAGTGTTTTATGGTCCCATTAGCCATTTTGGGAGAGATGAAAGAAATTTTATACCTCATGGCCATTAAAGGGGTGCACAGGCTCAAGAAAACATTGATATTCCTCTATGACAAGTGCCCTGAGTTCACAATATGCTCTGCGACTTGTATGGGTTCCATTTACAATAATAGTCCTCACTTGAAACTTATCTCCCATGGTACCTGCACCTCCCCTAAATGTCTCTACCCCTATGGGTTATGGATAGCAGCTTTCAGGTTGGGTCAGTACCTTGGACATTTGCACCTACAGTTAGTTCTTTTGAAGAAGAGGGTAAATCTTTTTAGGTTGAATCTCCACAGACACAAGCACAAGAGGATAACATGTAGAAGGACAAGGGCTGATAACATACACACCACAACATATCTAATGAATTTATTTACTATCTGTGATAATTTGAGCATGTTTTCAAATTAAATGTTTTCATGAATTCACTGTTCTTTACTAAAAGGACTGTAGATATTTGTATCTTGTGTGAATTATAAATCTCCTTAACCATTATTGTTTTCTTTAAAGGTGCAGAGAACTGGAGGCTTCATGCGTACTTTTCAAGTTCTATGGGCAGAAGAACAGTTAGGCATTTTCAGAAAGGGCCTGTCTCCTCGGCTGTTCCAGTCTGTCATCTTCTCTTTCACAATCATATTGGGCTATGAATCTGTGAAGAGGTTCTCTGTCAGTGAAGAATATAAAAAGGAAGTCAGGTGGTGATGCAAATCGAATTCAAACCAAGTATTTATGTTAATATCATGATGTACACTTTAAGGTCTCAAATTCATCATTCCCAGATCTGGCAACTTCCAAAATCTGGCACCTCTGAGGCTACTGGTGCTCTTTGCAACCCCAGGCACTTCAACTTTTATGTAATGCCTGATCACTAGTCCACATTGTGCTTTTGGGATTGGAAATAAGGAAAATTTGATGTCATTAAACAACTGTTGTAATGTTTAACAAAACTAATAGAAACTAATTTATTGAGAGACTTAAACATCTCAAATTAATTTTAATTTACACTAAAGTGCTAGTTATCAAAATCAATTAGAAATGTACCCCATGGTCAGAAAAAAAGCTGTAGATTATTAAACATATGCAGATGCTCCCCAACATACATCCAAGTTCTGTTCTGGCCAACTGGTCAGATCTCTAAATGGATGTAAGTTGGACATATGTCAGCGCATGTAGAATTCATGTACCTGCACAGCATTCTTTTATCCTACTCAGTTTCTATTATGATTATCTCATTTTTTGTTAACCAGCTTTATTATATATTGTAGTTTCTTTTTACCTTTTATTTAAGATTCTTGAGTTCACAGATTGATTCATCCAAATTTTCAATGAACTTTTCAGCAGCTCCTTCGTTAGCACTTGCAGCTTCACCTGTTGCTCGAATGTTTTGTGCAATCCTCACCCACTCACTCTTTCAAAGTCTCAAAAAGACTTCTAGCCTTTGCCTAAATTGCTAGTAAGCTTAGTGGTACATGTCTTTGAATTTGATATTCCATCCACATCATCGACAACTTTTTCATTTTGTGGATGGGCCCCTTGTCGTTGTTTTGTTATTATTGTAAACTTCACACTTGCTGAAACTTTCACTGCTTCACCTATTTTATCTTCGTCTTTTGAAATTGTAGAGACCATCAAATGGGACAACTGTAGATCACGTGCAATCACAACTTTTTTCCTTAGTATTGGGTGATTACCTTAATTTTCATTCCAAATCAAGCATCTTCCTCAGCTTCTTGCCAGATCTGTCAACATGTGATGGGTTTTCTGCTTGCTCATCATCTTCTTTAGGGTTTAATACAAAAATGGTTTAATCCAGCACAAAAATTTGTTAGATTCACTCAAATAATGTGTGCTTACTGAATGGTAACTGAGAAAGATGCTGTGATGTACACAATGCTGGGATCGTCTGACATTCAGTATCATATACACGCAGCCATTAGCGTTGGTGGACATATGACCAAGTGCAGTCTTTATATTTACATATTTTTTTTAATTTCTATATTTTCCGGTTGTATGTACGGATGTTTGTAAGTTGCAAAGGTCATAAGTCAGGAGCATCTGTATATTTTCTTATTTTTCTATAACTAGTACTGCACTAAACATTCAGAAAGCATGGTTATACATAGATACAGTTTACTGTATTGTAGTTACCTTTAATGGATGGAGAGGGGGAGCTGGTCAAATGTTGTTGTGTCAGCAGGAGGGGAGGGGGGTTGTAGGGGGTTGGGGAAAAGGGATGTGGTTCATATGCTAGGAGGGAACAGGTACAGGCAAGAGGCTGTGGGTAAGCACAGCAGGTGGGTAAAGACAAGTGCATGCAGAGCACTGGAAACAAGTGTAGGCAGGAGGCTTGGAGTAAGTACAAGCAGATGCTTGGCACGAGAACATGGCCTTTGATAATACAGACGAGTGGAGTTTTGTTGCTGGCTGTGGTTGTCAGCAGAACTTTGAAGTGCTCATAGTATAAGAGGAACACCTAGGATACTTACTGGTATATTTCTTTAAATATACTCACAGTAAACAGACAAAAAGATAGACAGACACCAAGACTGAGTCGTAGAAGAAAACCACATACATACACACATTGTAGCATTTTAGTGGAAGGGTTGTGGATTGGTGGAATATACAAAGCCGGTGGTTTCCAGACTTCACTGACTTTTACCCTCCTAACTTGGAAAAAATTTTGATGTGTCCTTCCATCCTCTTCCAAAAGACCCAAATAAAATGAACGTGGTCAGGGCCAAGAGTGATCTAGTGCAATTAGTGCAGTACATGATTTTTTCTGGCTTATCCCCCCCCCCCCTGCCTTTTTTTTTTTTTTTTCAAACATTATACATATATGGGACTCCAAGCTCATAACTAGGCTTCCCCTGCAAACAGCATATTACCTCAAGAAGGGTAAACCAGACAATTTTGAGAGCATTTGATTAAGCAACGACAGTATTATTACTGCTGGTTTGAAAATATTTGAAAAGGTACTTGATGGTAAAGAAGGTCCTGAAGATGTATTGCTTTGAATGTAGCACTGTCTTCCTGTACTGCACAAACATTTAATTACACACACACACACACACACACACACACACACACACACACACATATGGCATAGGCTAGGGTGTGTATGTTTATATACAGAGTGGTAAAGACATATTACACATTTACAAGGTTAAGATCTTAGATGGGCAACATGAGTGTAAATCTCTCCCTGTAAAACAGATATGGTAATCACAAATAGTAAACTCACACACACAAATATGGCAGAATAGGAAAGGGGAACAAAGAAACTCGGAAGAAAATAGTGAAGACAGGGTAGGAGAAAATTCTAAACTCTTCCATAAATTCATAATGAGTAAATAGTTAGTTGAAGAATAGTTGACATGCCAAAGGGATTCAGAAGGAAAAGTTGTATATTATGATATAAGGTGGTATGAAGTACTGAATGACAAGATTAAAAGTACTTCACAGTGGAAGACACTTTAACCCCAACACAAATGGGATGTAATGTGGAGGAGGTTTTACAAACCATTAAGTGATTCAGAAAAGACATAAACAGAATACTAAAGGGTCATGATCTGTACAAGGTTAACTGTCTTGACATTTTACCATATTAGCAGTAGATGTGTGTAGGTACACATAGGAACTACTTCAGATACTGTTCAAGATGTGTTTTGAGTGAAACTAAGTGCCAAGTGAGTGGAAAAATGCAAACATCATGCCTATTGATAAGAAAGAAGAGGTGTTCAACTACAGACTAGTCTGTCTGATGAGGATAACCTGTAAGATACTAGAACAGATGATCAGAAAGCAAATAGTTAATTTCCTGTAGAGTTGAATGCATCTAAGTGAGAGACAACATAGTTTCTTGGAAAGGAGGATATGTGTAACAAACCTTAGGTTTCTTTGAGAAAGTGAACTTGGTTTTAGACAAATTATAATGTTTGGTGGATTGTTTATATCTAGACTGCTTGAAAGCATTTGACAATGTACCAAATGGGAGGCTGATTAAGAAGCTTGATCATGAGGCAGGAGTAAGTGGGATTACTCCTCCAGTGGATATAAGATTATCGTAGTAGAAGGGGAGCATACGATACATGTCAGAGAAGTCTTCTCAAAATGGGTTGGGGTCATCAATGGAGTGCCCTAGGGTTCTGTTCTAAGGCCATTACTCTTGATGTATGTGAAGGACATGCCAGAATGTGTGGACTCCATTGTGAATGTATTTGCATTATTATTTGCATGTATTAGAGGTTTATGTTGTACCCAACCTTTGCCAGAGCCTCACCTGTAGAGAATTTTGAAAGAAACAAACTGTGCTGTTAAATTTAAGAAGTGCATTCTTCTGGTACATGGATAAGAAAATATTCAGCAAATGTATCATGTGATATATTGGACTGAAACTAGAATATACCTCTCATATTTGTTCACTGCTCTTAAAGAAGCACAAAGAACTGAGAGAAGGACCAGAGGTGAGCAACAAATATGATACTAGAATTAACCCATTGACTCCAGCTACTTTAGGTCCAAGATGTTATCCCTTTGCTGTTCTTACAATAAATATTTAGGAAATATGATAACTGTGTCTTGTCTTAACATTTAAAAGGTTTGTTTTTGAAGAAAATTGTTTATATAAAGCAACATAGTAGACAGTTATTGAAGTGTGTAGTGAGCTGATCCATAGTATAGTGGTTAACATTGCTGACTGTGATGCATTTACAAGCTGCCAGGGTTTAAGGGCGTAGGCTTGATTCCTGGTGGTTGTGGCAGTCATTCCACAGTCAACTCAGCTATTCATACTTCCCAAGGGGCTGGCTGATAGATTGGGTACCTGACTTAGGCTAGGTATACTATATGTATGTGTTATATTTTTTCTTTCCTTCATGCATTTGTGCTGTTTCCTGTGGGGTAGGGTGGTGTCAGGAATGGATGAAGGCAAGAAAGTACGAATATGTTCATGTGTATATATGTATGTGTGTACATATATGTGCATGCAAGTGGATGTGTCTCTTTTGTTTCCTTGCGCTACCTCACTAATGTGGGAAATGGTAATCAAATATGAAAAAGAAAAAATCTTTATATTTATTTATTATACTTAATCACTGTTTCCTATGTCAGCAAGGTAGCGCCATGAAGTAGGCGAAGAATGGCCCGTCCACTCGTATACACATATACATACATAAACACCCATATACATATCAACATATACATACACATACTCAGACATATACGTATAAAAACGTGTACATATTCATACTTGCTTGCCCTCATCTATTCCTGTTAATTAGATGGTCTTGACTGAGGCATACATTTGCCTGTGCCTTATCTGGTAATATAGAAAGAAAGAATGAATGTTTGGACTGCAGATGTGCCGGATGTATGGTGTATCCCTCCCAATGGCATAATATATATACATATAGGTTCAGTATAGCATGTTAGTGAGGTAGTGCAAGGAAACAGATTAAAGAATGGCCCAACCCACCCACAAACACATGTATATAAACACATGTATATACATACACACCCACACATACACATATACATACCCATACATTTCAGTTTATACATAACTATACATACACAGACATATACATATATATTATTTATTTATTCATTATTTATTGATAGATAAAATACACATATACACATGTACATATTCATACTTGTTACCTTCATCCATTCCCGTTGCCATCCTGCCACACATGAAATAGCATCCCCCTCCCTCTGTGTGCATGTGGGGTAGCGCTAGGAAAAGACAACAAAGGCCACATTCGTTCACAGTCAGTCTCTAGCCATCATGTTTGATGCACCGAAACCACAGCTCCCTTTCCACATCCAGGCCCCACAAAATTTTCTATGGTTTACCCCAGATGCTTCACATGCCCTGGTTCAATCCATTGACAGCATGTTGACCCCAGTATACCACATCATTCCAATTCACTCTATTCCTTGCATGCCTTTCACTCTCCTGTATGTTCATGTCCCGATTGTTTTTACTCCATCTTTCTACCTCCAATTTGGTCTCCCACTTCTCCTCGTTCCCGCCACCTCTGACACATATATCCTCTTTGTCAGTCTTTCCTCATTCATTCTCTCCATGTGACCAAACCATTTCAATATATCCTCTTCTGCTGTCTCAACCACACTTTTTATTACCACACATCTCTTACATTTTCATTACTTGCTTGATCAACTCACCTCACACCACATATTGTCCTCAAACATCTCATTTCCAACACATCCACCTCCTCTGCACAACCCTATCTATAGCCCACGCCTTGCAACCATATAACATTGTTGGAACCACTATTCCTTCAAACATACCCAGTTTTGCTCTCCGAGATAACATTCTCGCCTTCCACACATTCTTTAACACTCCCAGAACTTTCGCCCCAGTAATATATGTTTTATTATTCAGATATGTTTATGTGCATAATTTGAAAAAAAAGGTTTAAACATTTTCTTTGCTTTCTGGCACTGCAGTAATTTTGCACCATCCACCATGCCAATTTGATGGTTATTGACAACCCTGTTATTTTCCATGCTAGAGATACTTAAGTATTCCATAAACAGCACATTAGCAGTCGGTGGGCTAAAAGAGCTGAGGTACACTGAGAAATTTGAGGCCATGAATTTGTACACTGTGGAAGAAAGGAGATTAAGGAGTGATTTGATCATAATGTTTAATTGAACTTCCTTAGTATCATCAATGGATAGTTCTTCAAAAGATGTGAAATAGAACAACAGTGGGCCATTAATATGAGAGTAGTGTTTGATTAGAAGAAAGTGAGTCTGCATAAGGATTTGATGTTCCCATGGTTTTTTGAGAAAGTGATTGACTTGCATTAGATGGAAAGAACAAGACTGCCATGGTGTATTGGGACAGTTTGTGGGATTTATGGATCTTGAGAAATCATATGATAAGAGTAGATGGAGATGCTTTAGGGAAGGTCTTAGAATATACAGTTTGTGAGGAAAGCTGCTGGAAGCAGAGAAGTTTTTTATCAAGGGTGTAAGTCTTGCTTACAAGCAGGAAGAGAGGAGAGTGAAAGTTCCAAGTGAAGGTTGGTCTGCGTCATGGATGTGTGATGTCACCATGATTGTTCGGTTCATTTTTAGATAGGGTGGAGAAAGGGGCAAGTATGCAGTCTATTGGGGATGAGAGGGTGGAGAAAGGGGCAAGTATGCAGTCTATTGGGGATGAGAGGGCCCAGGAAGTGAGTCAGTTGTTGTTTTGCTGATGATACAGCACTGGTGGCATATATGAGTGAGAAACTGCAGAAGTTGGTGACTGAGTTTAGAAGAATGTATGGAAGGAAAAAGTTGAGAGTGAATATGAATCAAAGGGACAGATTAATTGGGGTGTGAGTTTGAATTGAGAAAAATTGTAGGAAGTGAAGTGTTTTAGATATTTGGGAACAGACATTGCAGTAAATGAAAGCATGAAAGAGGAAGTGAGTCATGGGTAGGGAAGTGGTTGAAGGTTCTGAGAGTACTGAAGAATGTTTGGAAAGAGAATTATCTGGGAAGGTAGAAATAGGTATGTTTGAAGTAAAAGCAGTCCCAGGAGTATTATATGGATTTGAGGCATGAGCTATAGATGAGGCTGTGTGGAGAAGGGTGGATGTGTTGGAAATGAAATGTTTGAGAACAATATGTGGCATAAGTGTGGTTTGATCGATTAAGTGATGAAAAGGTAAAGGAGAATTGTGGTAATACAAAAAGAGTCTGGTGAAGAGAGCAGAAGAATGTGCTGAAATGGTTTGGACATATGGAGAGAATGAGCAAGGAAAGGTTGACAAAGAGGATATATGTCAGAAGTGGAGGGAACAAAGAGAATAGAGAGACCAGATTGGAGACGTAAGGTTGAAGAGAAAAAGAATTTGAGCGATCGAGGCCTGAATATGCAGAAGGGTGAGAGGCGATCAAGGGATGGTGCTAATTGGAAAGATGTGGTGTACTGGGGTCAACATGTCAGTGGATTGAACCAGGCATGTGAAGCTTCTGGGGTAAACCATGGAAATGTCTGTTGGGCATAGTTGTGAATAGGGATTTGTGCTTTCGATGTATTACACATGACAGCTAGAGAGTGGATGTGGCCTTTCTTCATTTGTTCTTGGTGCTGCCTAGCTAACACGGGAAACAGCGATCAAGTGTGAAAGAAAATTACAAAGTACATACCTCAAAGTTTATCAACATATCTTGTGAGAATCAGATGAAAGATTAAGGTGAATAAATCATGGAAGTAGAATTTGCTTGTCAGCAGCACATCAGCAAACGGGTGAAGTATGACAAAGTGCCCACAGTTATCTGTCTTGAAGTTGTATGCCTTCCCTTGTTTTCCGGTGTAAATACCAACATCCATTGATAATACCGACCTGTAATGATTTTACTTTCCTCCAAGCAATTTGATATATATATTGTAATTTTTTTCATTCGAGATGCTTCATGGCAGAAAAATGTTGCTGATTTTGAACAAGAATTAATTGAACTGATAATATGAAATTTTTGAGAGTTCATCTTTCTTTCAAACTATTTGCCATTTCCCGCGTTAGCGAGGTAGCATTAAGAACAGAGGACTGGGCCTTTGAGGGAATATCCTCACCTGGCCCCCTTCTCTGTTCCTTCTTTTGGAAAAAAAAAAAAAAGAGAGGAGAGGATTTCCAGCCCCATGCTCCCTCCCCTTTTAGTCGCCTTCTACGACACGCAGGGAATACGTGGGAAGTATTCTTTCTCCCCTATCCCCTATCATATGTACTATAATACTTGATCTTAAAACTGATAACATTGGATGAGTTACCAGAGAAGGACTATTATCTCTGCTGACACTGAATCCTTTTACCCTGGACTTTCAATGATTCTCCCAGCATATTTAGCCCATGTTCTCTGAGGATGAAATGTAAAACCTGCCTTTCTGGAGGTATCTTCCTCATCACAGCAAGGTAGCACTCTTATTTTCTTACCTTCAACCTCAGCTGGGGGCAAGGTTACACCTATAGCACTCAGACTAGGGCATTACTTGTTGCTATTTTAATTTACATGTATGTTTTGGATCAGGAATGGTTAATACTTTGGAAAATACAGTGGAAAAGTACAGATGCAATATTATTTAAAACATGAATTTATATATTGGGGAAAGAAAACACCACAAGTTATGATTTATTTGACGGGTTATTAGTCTGGTTAAGAGATAACCAAGATCCAGAAAGATTTGAAATTTGGGAACTATTTGGCTTCAATGTTGCAGGATTTGAGACTTTAAAGTGTATAATGAAGGCTAAGTGTTTAAGTTGCTGTGGGTAAATGAAATCTCTAACAAAAATTATTATTGAAGTTTCACTATTGTTATGAGAGGAATGAGTAAATTCAGGTACAACTAAACATGCATCTCTGTCATTTACATCATACGTTAGGCAACCCAGAATAAAGCTTCCACTCTAAAAGTGATTATTGTTGATGGCAGACATAATCAGATGAATTTTTAAGTGTTTATCATAAAATGTATCAGTCTTTTTATTGTATCTATGTATATATTAATATTTGATGGATTAATGTGGGATGAAAGAAGTATAATTCTATAAACATTTGAAATTCTTATGGTATTAATCAAAACGCCTTTTTTGTATTTTGAATAGTAAAAGATTTTAATGTAAAGTATGTATAGATTAGGAAGTAAGTTATCACATTCCATACTCAGATATCTTTTGAAATATAACTGAATGTTGGCTACAATATATAGTATTTGGGAAACCTTCAGCATATATATATATACATGCTTTATTTTATACTTGACTGCCATTTCCTGCGTCAGCGAGGTAGCGCCAGGAAACAGACGAAGAATGGCCCATCCACTCATATACACATAAATGCCCATACTTGCACATATAGTGGAAAGTCACCTTTATTTTAGTTATGTACTCGACAGTGAACGAAAAGGAGTACAGACTCAAGGAACTTCTCACCCCAAAGGAGAACATTTCATTGCTGCTGATTGGAGTGCAGACTTGAAGCTGCAGGAACCTGATAAAAGGGGTTCTGGGGTTACTTACAGAATATCGAGACAATAACATAATTGTTTTTTAAGGTTTGCATAGAAAAACAGAAAGCTGCCCAAGCATGTGCAAACAGACACAAGACCACTACAAAAGCAAATATTAGATGGTATATCCAGTAGATCTCTCACTGTTGCCTTTGTAAGTATAAGAGCACAAGAGAATACTCCTCGTTAACTATAATTATAGTGATGCTTGTAAAGAATAACGCATTCCATTAAAGCCATGACAGATGATTACTTTTCCTGATCAGGGTAAGTTGAGGGATGGGTAAAGCTAGGAACCCGAAAACCAATGAATATGCAAATAGCCACTGATTATCATACAAACTCAACACTGGAAGTATATGATGAAGTGTAGTTCCCTCTATATCCTGCAACCCTCACACTCAAAAGGAGATAATGTGCTCTATGTTGACAGCGAGTTGTTTGCTGGGGAAATATATATTTTTAAGCTTGTTAAAGGTGGCAGGGCTTTGAAGTTTAAGAAAAAGGATTCTGATGAAACAACTTTTAAAGAAATATGGCACCACAACATGAATTTTTTTTTTCCAAAATCGCTGATATGTGACGTTTACAGTAGATTATAATGTAAAAAAATGAAATATAGATATTTATTAACAAATAATTAGACAATAAGCACTTATATAATGGAAACCGTAATCAATTACCTTGAAATGATATACTTCTAAACCAGGAAACATTAAAGGCAATATAAACACCTGTGTAAAAAACCTAACCTTTGTGCTTATGACTTAATTTTTTTTTTCTTTGACACCGCCGATATTTCCCGGTGATTTTTATGACTCGTAATACAGACTAAAAAAAGTTATTAAAATAAATATGTTAAACTAGACAATTAATCTGGACTTTAACACAAAGACCTTGAAGTTAGGGTCGTATTGAGTTAAGGACTTAACAACCTAACAATATCATACAAATGTTCAATGTTAACACATTTACGAGTAAAGGAAGAAGATAATATGGCCATAACATTTCTCCACCACTTATTACACACGTACAACATTATACTGTACAGTTCAGCTCATATAATAAGTTTCTTTTACGTAAATATATTGAAATGGCTCATGATTGGACATGAGAAATTGCAATGATCCGGGAACACCTAATTCACCTGGAAAATAAATTGCCATATTCTGATAGATGTTATCTCATGTATTTCTGCACTGATCGTGTATAATGAACATGACTCTTCATTTAACAGAGCGACTCAATAATGTAATAATTTCACATCTCGAATTTGTGGTTCCCCAGAGCAGCCATGTTGAATGTGGGGTCACGCGTGAACAGTGTTATGATTTGGTGAATTCGTTGAAATTAACGTCCACAGACGAATTTATATGTCTAAAGTAAGATAATGTCATGTACGACAAATCAGAGAGGCATTGAAAGTGCATTTGATAAGGAGAAAGTGAGACTGATTGAAGAAAATGACCCATGAACAGGTGCAAGCCATTAGCGAAAGTGGACACATCAATGGCTGTCGTCATGTATTGGTAATTTGCATGTGTTCAATTTTTTTTTTTTTATAGTTTAGAAGACATTGAATCTAAGGCACGGATGTCAACAACATAATTTGTGTGTGTGTATAAAGTCCAGTGTATACGAGGAGCATTTACTGTAACAATAAGGTAAGTTAGCAGTCCTCTTCATGTCAGTGTTGACCCATATATTAAATTAAACCTAAATGTACAAATGTAATCCTTGTTGCAAAGGAAGCTTCGTCTTTGTCGGCCAAAATCTCCACATCATGGTTTTAAATGACGAAATCATCATTCATAGGCACTGTGATCACCAACCAGGTCGGCGCCATGTTGGCGAAAATTGTAGAAATGGCGACAAATGAACAGATATATTCACACTTACTCCTTTATAGAACAACTTCCTATTGTATTGCTTGGTCGTAGTTACTTATGGTGTTTACCCGGTTGTTAGTGTTGTAGTTTAGTGTACTTTATGTACGATGAATCATGGGATGATGGCTTATTTCCTACGATTAGATTAGGATTTTCTTTCAAAAATGTTTATGTGTGTGTGTGTGGGGTTGGTCGGTACTAAGGCTATGAAGAGACCACTTACCCTTAACGTCAGGTTAAGTTAGGTTAGGGTAAGTTAGGGTTACCGGAGTGTCGGTGATTATCAGGGAATGAACTGCTGGTAGGAGCCGAAGTGTCGGTTAATATTCGGGCATGAACGTATTGTTGGCATTTGTTTAGGCTAGGTTAGAGTAGGTTAGGTTAGGTTATGCAAGATTAGGCTAGGTTAGGTTAGATTATGCAAGGTTAGGTTAGGTTAGGTTAGGTTATGCAAGATTATGTTAGGTTAGGTTAGGTTATGCAAGGATAGGCTAGGTATGCAAGTTAGGTTAGGTTATGTTAGGTTATGCAAGATTAGGCCAGGTTAGGGTAGTTTATGTTATGCAAAGTTAGGCTAGGTTTGGTTAGATTATGCAAGGTTAGGGTAGGTATGCAAGTTAGGGTAGATTAGGTTAGGTTATGCAGGGTTAGGTTAGGTTAGGTTAGGTATGCAAGTTAGGGTAGGTTTATGTAAGGTTAGGCTAGGTTAGGTAAGACAAGGACAGGTTTGATTCTGCAAAGTTAGATCAGGCAAGGTTAGTTTGGGTTAGGTTAAGTTAGGTTAGGTTAGGTTAGATTATGCAAGGTTAGGGTAGGTATGCAAGTTAGGGTAGATTAGGTTAGGTTATGCAAAGTTAGGCTAGGTTAGGTTAGGTATGCAAGTTAGGTTAGGTTATGCAAGGTTAGATTTAGGTTAAGTAAGACGAGGATAGGTTTGATTCTGCAAAGTTAGGTCAGGCAAGGTTAGGTTAGGATAGGCGAAGCTAGATTGAGTTACTTAGGCTAGGCTAAGTTAAGGTAGGTTAAGCTAGGCTAGGTCAGGTCAGGTTACAGGACACACTAATAACTCTGTTCGTACTTGTTCTAGGGACTGTTATTGAGACCAATAGAACAATAGTCATCAAAAAATAAAACTGCTGGAAGTCTTTGATCATGCCACCTGTTTACATTAAACCATCTACATAAACTGAGTGTGGCAATACATAATCACTACATTAGTTAATATGACAACAGTGGAATTATTATTTATTTTGCTCTCGCTTATATTCTGACCTATTAGGTCAAGTTACTGGAGTGGACCAGTTAAGGCAGAAGGTAAATAATGTTATGTTATCAAAGATACATTTAGGACACCATCAAAAACCAGTTTGATGTAGCCAAACCAAATGTTAACTCGACGTAACCAAACTGCATGACTAAGGTATATATTATGAAATGACTTATTTTTTTTTTTTTAACGTAACACTTTAATTCTCGAGCCAATTAACCTGACCTGACGTGATATAAGGCAGACGATAAGTGAGTTAGCGTTTATAAATGTCAGGGGTCGTAGCCTGGGTGGGGAGGGCAGTCTTAATATAAGTGATTCCTTATTACACACGTAAATGATTTTGGAGGTAATGGGGTTATTCTTGCTTAGTGGAATGGTTGACTTGTTTTCGAGATAGTAGCTTTACCGTTATTGTTTGTTAAAATAGAAAAAAACAAAGATTTTAGGAAAATCTCTCTCTCTCTCTCTCTCTCTCTCTCTCTCTCTCTCTCTCTCTCTCTCTCTCTCTCTCTCTCTCTCTCTCTCTCCTCTGACAGTGGACATTTCTCTGGTTCTGTTCTACTTCAGTGCGACGGGCCATGGTCACTACTTGTCTGTGTATATTTGTTTTACAACACAAACGAATTACACCGACTTAGAAAAAAAAAAAATCGGGTTATATGAGTCGGATTTGACTTGCGAAATCGGGATAAACCCGACGGAATCGGGTCAGTTTGACTTATATGATTATGGAGCCTGTTGTACGATAGCATTTAACTCTTGTATTACGGTATTGTTCTTCAATAGTTCGGAATGATGTGGTGTACACACGTGGCTCATCAGTAAAGCAGTAAAGTGGTTCGAAAACTGGCGTTGGCATTGCACTCAACAGATATGGATGAGAGCAAAATGGCCTTAATGGAAAGACAGCTGGTCACTGTTGAGAGCAAAGCTCTTCTGTGAAGACAGATGCAAGAAATGGACCAACGTGGTGTAACGGTTTTCGTCGCTTACTACCGTAATGCATTCACGCGCCGCTCGGAGTCGTGCGCGTGGGTTCTCGAATCCTGGTTGCGACAGTCGGTCCACAGTCAACCCAGCTGTTCATCCATTCTTAGGGGTCGATTAATTGGCTACCTGGCTTCGGCTAGGATGTTTATACGTACAGTGTCGATGATATGGTGTTGATTAGGGCTATCAGTTGACTGTCCCATCTCAACTATCATAAAAAGAAAATGAAATTGACCGCAAATACAATTGTCCTTCACGATTGGCGCTTTCCTAAGGGACGACGAGTCCCATTGTATGAATATGGGTTTCCAAGACTGTATGGAGAAAGTCGCTTCTACTGAAGAGGTTAAGGGCAGGAACAAACTACTCGTAAGGCCTTCAGTCGTTAGTGTAGAGAGAGAGAGAGAGAGAGAGAGAGAGAGAGAGAGAGAGAGAGAGAATGATTGATTGACAGGTGACCGGAGACTTGGGAGAGGTTTGTAAGACCAGAAGGAAACGCTTTAGATGGAAGGTCAGCGAGAGAAGCCGGATGTCCAGTGCTGGTAAAAGGCATTTTTTTCTTTTTGACCTTGAGTACGACGGTACGATCCTTGAGCACGACGGTACGGCCCTTGAGTACGGTACGACCCTTGAGCACGACGGTACGGCCCTTGAGTACGACGGTACGACCCTTGAGCACGACGGTACGATCCTTGAGCACGACGGTACGATCCTTGAGTACGACGGTACGACCCTTGAGCACGACTGTACGATCCTTGAGCACGACGGAACGACCCTTGAGCACGACAGTACGACCCTTGAGCACGACGGTACGATCCTTGAGCACGACGGTACGATCCCTGAGCACGACGGTACGATCCTCGGTGATTATAGCCTGACCTTTGACCTAAAGGTCAGGTTAAATGCCCTGAACGTAAAGGGCCGTACCGTCGTGCACCGTACCATAATACCAGACATTAACAGGTACACACGACCGTACCGCATGACGTCACTCTGATGTGGACAAGCATCCACTATCCACACCTGACTCACATCCACTTCACCCCCACAAATCCACCTGCCTCTTCCTCATCTTCCTCTTCCACCTATCGCCTCCACATCATCCACTATCCTCTACTACAGCCTCCCTCCCCCACCACTACTCCACATATACCACCTCACCTCCCTCACAGGGAATTCCTCCACGTGTTCCTCCACATCCACTCGCATCCTCCACATACCTCCTCCACCTTCGCCATCCACCACCGAGACTCCCTAACGCGCGCGTTCCTTCCCACGGTCGTGACGTCACGGTCATGACGTCACGGGGTGCCCCAGTGAGCTGCTCTGGGGCCGAGCGAGTCAAGGTGGGCGGGTTTGTGTGTTTTGTCCTCCGAGGTGGAGAGGCGCGCGCGTGTGTGTCTTCCCCAGCACGCCCGAGTCAGTGAGAGGTCACGCCCGTGGGAGGTCAGGGGTCACGCCCGTGGGAGAGAGAGAGAGAGCGAGAGGGGAAGGGAAGGAGGAATGGGGTGGGTGGGTTGGGGTGTGACGAGCTCTGGATTAATGAAGATGTGTCGTTTAGGGAGGGCGAGAAAGCGAGGCCAGCGACTGAGGGTGGATAATCACTCGATGGGGTTTGGATTAGGTGGTCCGGCCTCAGGTTGTGAGGGTGAGGGTGTGGGTGTGGGTGAGGGTGTGGGTGAGGGTGCGGGTGAGGGTGAGGGTGTAGGTGTGGGTGAGGGTGTGGGTGAGGGTGAGGGTGTGGGTGAGGGTGAGGGTGTGGGTGAGGGTGTGGGTGAGGGTGAGGGTGAGGGTGAGGGTGTGGGTGAGGGTGAGGGTGTGGGTGAGGGTGTGGGTGAGGGTAAGGGTGAGGGTGTGGGTGAGGGTGTGGGTGAGGGTGTGGGTGTGGGTGTGGGAGGCTGGCTGGCCACACACACACCGACTCCCTGTTGTTGTAAGGTGCGGTAAATACACAGAGAGGGAGGGGAGGGGGTGGGGGGGAACTGTACTGAAACGGCACTTCTTCATTCGTCATTAAACGCTGGAGTTTCGTCCATTATGAACGCCGGAGCCTCGCCGGGGCCCCTCATGCACCAGACGGACTCATCAGCCCAGAGGCCAATTAGAAAACGTCAGCGTTGTGAAATATCGCAGTCAAGGCTTCCTCGGGTCCATAACATGACACTGGAGGAGGAGGAGGAGGAGGTGGAGGAGGTGGAGGAGGAGGGGGGGGGGGGGCTGGGTCTGGGGCAGGCAGGGCCGGGCCAGCAGACACAGATGATGGCGCGAGACATTTACTGTTCGACTAGGATGGCGACGTAGGAGCAGCGCTGCTCCTCCTCCTCCTTCTTATTATTCTTCTTCTTGTGTGCCTTATGTGGATCCTCGTAACACACCACCCTCTCCCTCACCCTCACCTCACCCTCACTGTACGTTCCCGTGCGTGCGTGTCCTTCATTACCACCACCACGACGTACGTGCGTGCGTGCGTACATAATTACCACCACGACGTACGTGCGTGCGTACGTAAGAACAGTGGCCGGGCCTCGTTCCCGAGGTGACGAAACTCAGCACGATCTCTGGCCTCATACACCAGGCTGACACACACACACACACACACACACACACACACACACACACACACACACGCACGCACGCACGCACGGTCAACACGACGTATATTGATACGTGAAAACGTTTATCAAAACACTAGGCTGACGAGGATGTCTGGAAACTGAAGCTTTTGGCGCCAAGACTTGACTAGCGAGTTCTTGCAACGAGCGTTTACCCTATTTGCTACTTAACTTTACCCTATTTGCTACTTAACTTTACCCTATTTGCTACTTAACTTTACCCTATTTGCTACTTAACTTTACCCTATTTGCTACTTAACTTTACCCTATTTGCTACTTAACTTTACCCTATTTGCTACTTAACTTTACCCTATTTGCTACTTAACTTTACCCTATTTGCTACTTAACTTTACCCTATTTGCTACTTAACTTTACCCTATTTGCTACTTAACTTTACCCTATTTGCTACTTAACTTAACCCTATTTGCTACTTAACTTTACCCTATTTGCTACTTAACTTTACCCTATTTGCTACTTAACTTTTACCCTATTTGCTACTTAACTTTACCCTATTTGCTACTTAACTTTACCCTATTTGCTACTTAACTTTACCCTATTTGCTACTTAACTTTACCCTATTTGCTACTTAACTTTACCCTATTTGCTACTTAACTTTACCCTATTTGCTACTTAACTTTACCCTATTTGCTACTTAACTTTACCCTATTTGCTACTTAACTTTACCCTATTTGCTACTTAACTTTACCCTATTTTCTACTTAACTTTACCCTATTTTCTGTTTAACTTTACCCTATTTTCTACTTAACTTTACCCTATTTTCTACTTAACTTTACCCTATTTTCTAATTACCTCTGTTTTCTAACTTTACCATATTTTAACTAACTACCCTATTTTGACTAACTATCCAATTTTCTAACTTTACCCTATTTTCTAATCAACTTTACCCTAATTTCTAACTAACATTTCACCAGTTGAGTACATCCGTGACTAGGCCATCTCGCTTGCCGGCGAGATAGCCTCGTTATTCTCAGTGTCAGATGATAACATCCAGGTTGAAATATGACCCGAGTCGTCACTGTACCTTCGCTGTAGTGTCCCATCAAAAAAAGAAAACGAACTCCCAACGCATTTCAAATCGTAGCTTGAAACACTGTGGTCTCCAGATGGATGCTATATATTGGTGTCGGTTATACAACCATAGTTCTCCCACGCCCCTCACAACACTTGTAATAACGTCGAGGGAATGATGGATGATGAAGTTAATGATATGTATAAAGTATCTGGCCAGGATGGATGAGCTGGCAGTGTGGCACGTAATCCCGAAAAGAACGACGAGGGAAGGCGGGAGAGAAAACGGATTCACCTCGGCTGCGTCTGGGGTCAAAGGCCGCGCCATCGTACCCCCAGGGTCGTACCGTCGTGCTTAACGATCGTACCGTCGTGCTTAACGATCGTAGCGTCGTGTTAGGGTCAAACAACCTTAACCCGCCGTCGATAAGTGAGATCAGACCAATCCATGAACTGTCCATCCAAATTTCCGAATGTTAAGTTAGTGTAACCTAACGGTCTTGCATAACCTGACCTGACCTGACTTGACCTGACCTAGCTTAATGTAACGTAACGTAACAAATTTTTTTTCTAGAGGTTCCAGTCACGGACAAAAGTCCACTTCAAGGCCGGGCCTTAATTGAAACAGAGAATTATGAAAGGAAAAAAGAAAAAGAAGAGACAAGGGAAAGTGTTTACGGATTTTGGAGAAAGTGAAAAACTTTTCTCTTAAGATGTATCAGGTCAGACATAGGAAAGACATGAGAAAGTAAAGGGTTCCAAAGCTTCGAGGTTTAGGGAAAGAAACAGTTATCAAAACGGCCCACCCTTGAGTTGCCAACGGCCACACAGTGATCATGTGACGCAGCGCTGCGCTTGCCGAGTATTGTGTGGTCTAGCTAGTGGTGGGGGGCACACAAGCAGCCAGCTCTCGGGAGCGAAAACCAAATTAATACCTATAGAAGAGGGAAAGTGGACCAACATTGCAACGTAGGACAAGGGAGTCATGTTTGGAAGTTAGCTTGGGGCAGTTTATAAGTCGGACAGTTTTCGATTCAACTCAGTCCAGTAAAGATGATGAGCTAGAACCACCCCAGATGTGAGAGCAGTGCTTTACACAAGGACGAATCAATCCCTTGTATAAACGGAGCAACTGTTCAGAAGAGAAGGAGTTTCGACATCTAAACAGGACACCCAGTTTCATAGAGCCAGACTTAGCTGTCCCCGTGTGTAACGTGGGGTTTCCAAGGAAGAGTGGATGTTACAATAATACCAAGTTATGGTCATTGAGTCAAGAGGTGGAATTACAGAACCATCAAAGGAGATACGAGAGTTGTGAGGAGTTTTTGATAGAGAGATAGGTAGAAAAGTGGGTCTTGGAGGCATTGTACTTAACCCGATTTTGTATACACCCCCACTGTGACCCCCACGTGATATCCTGTCCAAGTTTGAGGTTACTGAGGAAGCTGTGGCAAGACGAGGTACAGATCGAGTGAGAGAAGAAGGAGCAGAATTGAAGGATGTGGATGAATGCAGTGTTGGGTCATGGATTGAGTTTAGGGGACGAGATAGCGGTGGAATGGCAAGGTGATGCCAATAATCTTCTTGGTCGTCAAGTATATCAAGGGAAACTAGAAGTGAGCCATTGATCATTTCATTTGTTTGTTGTGTGTATATTTTTTTCCACATGTGGGTCAGGTCAAGTGAGCATTAGATCAGGTCAAGTTCACACAATTTCATTTTCTCTCCCCCTCCCTCTCTTTCTCTCCTTCCCCCTACCACCACCTCCCCACCTCTCTCTCTCTCTCTCTCTCTCTCTCTCTCTCTCTCTCTCTCTCTCTCTCTCTCTCTCTCTCTTGCTTCCAGGGAGCGAGCGAGAGAGAGAGAGAGAGAGAGAGAGAGAGAGAGAGAGAGAGAGAGAGAGAGAGAGAGAGAGAGAGAGAGAGAGAGAGCGAGAGAGAGAGGATAGATACGGTCTTGCTCACCGAGCAGCTCAAAGGACTGAGTTATTCCTCACGTGGTCTTTGCCTAGGGTCACCGGTGGGTCGGTCTTTGTCTCTGAAGGCCACGCATGGTCTTATGGTCTTCGCCAATCAGGTCACAGGCCACTGCTGGTCCGTGAAGGCGTGCAGTGGACAGTTTTCGGAACTGACCATTCTGAGAGAGCGTCCTAGCTACGTCTCTTCGTTGTATATCAACTGACTGTTATATTTCTCTCTTGTGTCTCCCATGATGATGTGATTATGACACGAAAGTGCACTTGGCAACTTATCGTGTTTCATTTCCCCACGGACTCATAGGAATATATATATATATATATATATATATATATATATATATATATATATATATATATATATATATATATATATATTGCCTCAGCTTTCAGATGTGTAATCACGGAAGGTTTCATGTGAAAATCGTGTTCTGTCTTTTCGTCGTGTCCGGCATATTACCCACTGTTGAAAGAGACATAATTTACTGCAGTGGGTGAGAGGGTCCGGAGTGACCCCCCCAGGACCTGGAGGCATCACAGGTCAGGTCGTGTGACCCCCCCAGGACCTGGAGGCATCACAGGTCAGGTCGTGTGACCCCCAGGACCTGGAGGCATCACAGGTCAGGCTGTGTGACCCCCCCAGGACCTGGAGGCATCACAGGTCAGGTCGTGTGGCCCCCCAGGACCTGGAGGCATCACAGGTCAGGCCGTGTGGCCCCCCAGGACCTGGAGGCATCACAGGTCAGGTTGTGTGACCCCCCAGGACCTGGAGGCATCACAGGTCAGGTCGTGTGACCCCCAGGACCTGGAGGCATCACAGGTCAGGCCGTGTGACCCCCCCAGGACCTGGAGGCATCACAGGTCAGGCTGTGTGACCCCCCAAGACCTGGAGGCATCACAGGTCAGGTCGTGTGACCCCCCAGGACCTGGAGGCATCACAGGTCAGGTCGTGTGACCCCCCAGGACCTGGAGGCATCACAGTTCAGGTCGTGTGACCCTCAGGACCTGGAGGCATCACAGGTCAGGTCGTGTGACCCCCCCCAGGACCTGGAGGCATCACAGGTCAGGTCGTGTGACCCCCCCAGGACCTGGAGGCATCACAGGTCAGGTCGTGTGACCCCCCCCAGGACCTGGAGGCATCACAGGTCAGGTCGTGTGACCCCCCCCCAGGACCTGGAGGCATCACAGTTCAGGCCGTGTGACCCCCCCAGGACCTGGAGGCATCACAGGTCAGGCTGTGTGACCCCCCCAGGACCTGGAGGCATCACAGGTCAGGCCGTGTGACCCCCCAGGACCTGGAGGCATCACAGGTCAGGCTGTGTGACCCCCCCAAGACCTGGAGGCATCACAGGTCAGGCCGTGTGACCCCCCAAGACCTGGAGGCATCACAGGTCAGGTCGTGTGACCCCCAGGACCTGGAGGCATCACAGGTCAGGTCGTGTGACCCCCCCAGGACCAGCGACACCTGACTGCGTCATCTTCAGCAAGAGACAACAAACAAGGTAAACAGATCATAAGGAAGATGAGGGACAGACTCATACCAGCAGTGAGGGGAACAGCAGTACCAGGAGCAGTGAGGGGAACAGCAGTAGCAGCAGTAGTGAGGGCAGCAGCAGCAGGAGCAGCAGCAGTAGTGAGGTAGCAGCAGGAGGAGCAGCAGTAGTGAGGTAGCAGCAGGAGGAGCAGCAGCAGTAGTAAGGGCAGCAGGAGGAGGAGCAGCAGCAGTAGTGAGGGCAGCAGCAGGAGGAGGAGGAGCAGCAGTAGTGAGGGCAGCAGGAGGAGGAGGAGCAGTAGTGAGGGCAGCAGCAGGAGGAGGAGGAGCAGCAGTAGTGAGGGCAGCAGGAGGAGGAGGAGCAGTAGTGAGGGCAGCAGCAGGAGCAGCAGCAGTAGTGAGGGCAGCAGCAGGAGCAGCAGTAGTAGTGAGGGCAGCAGCAGCAGGAGGAGGAGGAGCAGCAGTAGTGAGGGCAGCAGGAGGAGGAGGAGGAGCAGCAGCAGTAGTGAGGGCAGCAGGAGGAGGAGGAGGAGCAGTAGTGAGGGCAGCAGCAGGAGCAGCAGCAGTAGTGAGGGCAGCAGCAGGAGGAGGAGGAGCAGTAGTGAGGGCAGCAGCAGGAGCAGCAGCAGTAGTGAGGGCAGCAGCAGGAGGAGGAGGAGCAGTAGTGAGGGCAGCAGGAGGAGCAGCAGCAGTAGTGAGGGCAGCAGCAGGAGAAGGAGGAGCAGTAGTGAGGGCAGCAGGAGGAGCAGCAGCAGTAGTGAGGGCAGCAGCAGGAGGAGGAGGAGCAGTAGTGAGGGCAGCAGCAGGAGCAGCAGTAGTAGTGAGGGCAGCAGCAGGAGAAGGAGGAGCAGTAGTGAGGGCAGCAGGAGGAGCAGCAGCAGTAGTGAGGGCAGCAGGAGGAGGAGGAGCAGTAGTGAGGTAGCAGCAGGAGGAGCAGCAGCAGTAGTGAGGGCAGCAGGAGGAGCAGCAGCAGTAGTGAGGGCAGCAGCAGGAGAAGGAGGAGCAGTAGTGAGGGCAGCAGCAGGAGCAGCAGTAGTAGTGAGGGCAGCAGCAGGAGAAGGAGGAGCAGTAGTGAGGGCAGCAGCAGGAGCAGCAGCAGTAGTGAGGGCAGCAGCAGGAGAAGGAGGAGCAGTAGTGAGGGCAGCAGCAGGAGCAGCAGCAGTAGTGAGGGCAGCAGCAGGAGAAGGAGGAGCAGTAGTGAGGGCAGCAGCAGGAGCAGCAGCAGTAGTGAGGGCAGCAGCAGGAGAAGGAGGAGCAGTAGTGAGGGCAGCAGCAGGAGCAGCAGCAGTAGTGAGGGCAGCAGCAGGAGAAGGAGGAGCAGTAGTGAGGGCAGCAGCAGGAGCAGCAGCAGTAGTGAGGGTAGCAGGAGGAGCAGCAGCAGTAGTGAGGTAGCAGCAGGAGGAGCAGCAGTAGTGAGGGCAGCAGCAGGAGCAGCAGCAGTAGTGAGGGCAGCAGCAGTAGTGAGGGTAGCAGGAGGAGGAGGAGCAGTAGTGAGGTAGCAGCAGGAGCAGCAGCAGTAGTGAGGGTAGCAGCAGGAGCAGCAGCAGTAGTGAGGGCAGCAGCAGGAGGAGGAGGAGGAGGAGCGGGAGGGAGGAGCGGGAGGGTGGGTGAGTGGAGGCTGAACTGGTCACGCGGGAGGGTGGTGGCCGGAAGCTGGCCTGACCCTCACCACCATCACTCTCATTGTGGCCTCCCTCCCTCACTCTCTTCCTCCCTCTCTCCCTCCCTCTCTCCCTCTCTCCCTCCCTCTTTCCCTCTCTCCCTCCCTCCTTCCCTCCCTCCCCTTTCCCTCCCTGACCTTACTTTCCCGTACACCTTTCCCATATCATCTGACAAACCACCTCCCCTCCCCTCTCCCCAACCTCCCTTCATTTAGCTCATCATCTCCCCTACTTACCTTACCTCACCTTACCTTACCTTACCTTACTTTACGCCGCGTCATGACCTTCTCTCCCCGGACCCTACCTCTCACTCTCTCACTCACTCCAGCCTTTCCCCCCCAGCCTCTCACGGCCTCATCTCTCACTTCATCTCCTCTCCCATCCGCCCGTGTTGGGTAAGTCTGTCAACCTTTCTTCCTCTCTCTTTCATACTTCTGTTCTTACCTAACCTAACCTACCCTACCCTAACCTAACCTACCCTAACCTAACCTAACCTAACCTAACCTAACCTAACCTACCCTAACCTAACCAAACCTAACCTAACCTAACCTAACCTAACCTAACCTAACCTTATCTAATCCAACCTTACCTTACCTTACTTTACTTTACCTAACGTAACCTACCCTATCCTACCCTAACCTAACCTGACCTACCCTACCCTACCCTACCCTACCCTACCCTAACCTAACCTAACCTAACCACCTGGAAATGTTGTTTACCTTCGTAAGAGCTTTCAACAGTGGTCTCATAAGCACAACAGCCCTTTGTTCCTTTCCAGTATGGTCCCTGGTCAGTAGCCAGCGTCACCAGCGTTTCGTTCCTTTGGCCCAAACGTTCCAGTGGGACCAGCACTTCCAAAATTGCAAACCCATTTACTCTTTAGCTGTCGAACCTATGATTCACAGGGCGTTACTTTAATGTCATTTATTTCAGTATTTGTATTTTCTTTATAGTAGTCGAGGGTTAGAATCACTTCCATTTCACCTGTGGCTTGTAGACCTTTACGTGTATCGTGTACATCACCTGTAGAGAAGGAGGTTCGAATCCGGGTTGCGGCAGGCGGTCCACAGTCAACTCAATTCTTCATCCTTCCCTAGAGGTTTGGTTGAGAAGTTGGGTACATAGCTTAGGCTAGGATATATATATATATATATATATATATATATATATATATATATATATATATATATATATATATATATACATATATATATATATATATATATATATATATATATATATATATATATATATATATATATATATATATATATATTCCTATGAGTCCACGGGGGAATGAAACACGATAAGTTCCCAAGTGCACTTTCGTGCAATGATCACATCATCAGGGGAGACACAAGAATGAGACGGAAGACGTAGAATACTCAGTTGATATATAAGGAGGAGACGTAGCTAAGACGCCATTGGTAAAAAAAAAAGCGTCACCGTAATATATATACATACGTACTGTGGCCACCATGCCAATGTTTGTGTCCTAGCGAGTGTGGCCTGGCCACAGCGACACCTGCCATGATGACGCGAAGGTGTGGCGGATGGGAAGGTAGCTACGCGGCTCACACATAGAAAACGGCGCAAGACCCACCGCTAACATATACCCTTCGCTCTTGGAGTTGATATCTTTATTATTTATTCATTATTTATTATTTTATGATTATTTCCTTATCGTCTTGGCGTATTTCCCACGCAAGGTTTCATATCTGTGCTACGCACGTGTTTCTTTGACTGCTTGGTACACACTGCTGTGTATCGCAGGTGTTGACACACACACACACACACACACACACACACACAGAGGCGGGGGAGGGGGGGATGTAGTTCCAGTATTTCACCTCCCTGGTCGGTGGTGGCGCCGCCGACCCATCAACTCGTGTGAGCAGAGCGCCCTCCTCGCTGGCGTGCTCACACAATCCAGTCGTATCCGATGGTAGGTGTAGTTCATAACTGGTTGTCATTCATTATAACTAGGTAGGTGTAGTTCATAACTGGTTGTCCTTCATTATAACTAGGTAGGTGTAGTTCATAACTGGTTGTCCTTCATTATAACTAGGTAGGTGTAGTTCATAACTGGTTGTCCTTCATTATAACTAGGTAGGTGTATTTCATAACTGGTTGTCCTTCATTATAACTAGGTAGGTGTATTTCATAACTTGGTGTCCTTCATTATAACTAGGTAGGTGTATTTCATAACTGGGTGTCCTTCATTATAACTAGGTAGGTGTATTTCATAACTGGTTGTCCTTCATTATAACTAGGTAGGTGTATTTCATAACTGGGTGTCCTTCATTATAACTAGGTAGGTGTATTTCATAACTGAGTGTCCTTCATTATAACTAGGTAGGTGTATTTCATAACTGAGTGTCCTTCATTATAACTAGGTAGGTGTATTTTATAACTGCGTGTCCTTTATTATAACTAGGTAGGTGTATTTCATAACTGGTTGTCCTTCATTATAACTAGGTAGGTGTATTTTATAACTGGGTGTCCTTTATTATAACTAGGTAGGTGTATTTCATAAATATGTGTCCTTAATTTTAGCGGTGGGTAGGGCCAGCGCGTAGCGCTCACCACAGGGCAACATAGCGTTAGCGATAATACATGTTGTGTGTGAGTCACGTGTCGTGTGTGTCACATGTCGTGTTTGAGTTACGTGTGTGAGTCACGTGTCGTGCGTGAGCTACTTGTCGTGTGTATGTGAGTTACATGTCGTACGTCAGTCACGTGTCGTGTGTGAGTTACGAGTCGTGTGTGTGTCACGTGTCTCGTGTGAGTCACGTGTCGTGTGTGAGTCACGTGTCGTGTGTAAGATGGAGAGACGGTTAGGTTTGTGAGCTGATGGAAGAGATAGACAGATAGATACGTTGAGACCGGGCCAAGGAGTGGCACCTCGCATCCACTGAAGTGGTGGTGGCTCACATGCCACAGCGGGTATAGCAGGAGTGGTATGATATACACCTCGCCGGCTGACAGGAGAGAGAGAGAGAGAGAGAGAGAGAGAGAGAGAGAGAGAGAGAGAGAGAGAGACTCCAGTGTCTCCGTCAGTTTTTCGCCACAGTTGTGTGAGTCACATGTTGTTCTGGAGGCGGGTGTATGATAACATGACTCAACCCTTCCCCCACCCCCCCCTGCCCAACACACACACACACACACACACACACACACACACACACACACACACCTATTGCGTGTGTGTGTGTGTGTGTCTTGATAAGCTGCAACTTATATATATATATATATATATATATATATATATATATATATATGTGGTGTGAGGTGGTTTGATCGAGTGAGTAACGTAAGGGTAAGAGAGATGTGTGGAAATAAAAAGAGCGTGGTTGAGAGAGCAGAAGAGGGTGTTTTGAAATGGTTTGGGCACATGGAGAGAATGAGTGAGGAAAGATTGACCAAGAGGATATATGGTGTCGGAGGTGGAGGGAACGAGGAGAAGAGGGAGACCAAATTGGAGGTGGAAAGATGGAGTGAAACAGATTTTGTGTGATCGGGGCCTGAACATGCAGGAGGGTGAAAGGAGGGCAAGGAATAGAGTGAATTGGAGCGATGTGGTATACCGGGGTTGACGTGCTGTCAGTGGATTGAATCAAGGCATGTGAAGCGTCTGGGGTAAACCATGGAAAGCTGTGTAGGTATGTATATTTGCGTGTGTGGACGTGTATGTATATACATGTGTATGGGGGGGGGGTTGGGCCATTTCTTTCGTCTGTTTCCTTGTGCTACCTCGCAAACGCGGGAGACAGCGACAAAGTATAATAAAATAAATAAATAATATATATATATATATATTATATATATATATATATATATATATATATATATATATATATATATATATATATATATATATTTCTTTTTTTTTCTGGGATTGACATAGTGGGATGGCATCTTCAAGGTCATTTGGTTCGTAACCCTTTCTTCCCCCGGGGGGTCTTTGTCATCATCCCTCGGAGGCCTATCCACGACCCCACCCTGAGCATGAATGGTCTGTTGATGATGTAATCCTCACAGACCACATGAATGGTCTGTTGATGATGTAATCCTCACAGACCACATGAATGGTCTGTTGATGATGTAATCCTCACAGACCACATGAATGGTCTGTTGATGATGTAATCCTCACAGACCACATGAATGGTCTGTTGATGATGTAATCCTCACACACCACATGAATGGTCTGTTGATGATGTAATCCTCACAGACCACATGAATGGTCTGTTGATGATGTAATCCTCACACACCACATGAATGGTCTGTTGATGATGTAATCCTCACAGACCACATGTATTTATATTGATTGATAATGTTACATGACATGTCACTTAGATACAGCAATAACTCTAACCTCCGCTCATGAGCTGGTCTGAGGGGGAGCCCTCCCTGCAGGCCACCGTAACCTCCCTGCAGGCCACCGTACCCTCCCTGCAGGCCACCGTGCCCTCCCTGCAGGTTACCATGCCCTACTACAGGCCACCGTACCCTCCCTGCAGGCCACCGTGCCTTCCTGCAGGTCACCATGCCCTACTGCAGGTCACCATGCCCTCCTGCAGGCCACCGTAGCCTCCCTGCAGACCACCGTACCTTCCCTGCAGACCACCGTGCCCTCCCGCAGGTCACCTTGCGATCATATCTGGGTCGAGTCACCAGAAGGACCATACATCACCAAAGACCCACAGTCGAACCCGCCTCCGGACCTCATGACGGGGCCACGATGGGGGAAATTTACGGGGTATGTGGTCGATCGGTCGGTCGATCGGTCGGTCGGCCGATCGGTTATCGGTATCTGCCGCCGGCGTTCGGAGCCTCCTTGGCGTAGTATGATACGTTAGCGTTTGATGGTCGTCTGTCGTGACGCATTCACGGGCGCAGGGGGGCGTGGTGTCCAACCCACATTAGGTTCGAATCCCAGACTGCGGCAGTTGGCCCACAGTCAACGCAGCTGTTCATCCTCCCATAGGGATTAAGCGATGAAATGGATACACGGACAGCTTAGTGGAGGATATATATATATATATATATATATATATATATATATATATATATATATATATATATATATATATATATATATATATATATATATATATATTTCCCTGGGGATAGGGGAGAAAGAATACTTCCCACGTATTCCCTGCGTGTCGTAGAAGGCGACTAAAAGGGGAGGGAGCGGGGGGCTGGAAATCCTCCCCTCTCGTTTTTTTTTTAATTTTCCAAAAGAGGGAACAGAGAATTGGGCCAGGTGAGGGTATTCCCTCAAAGGCCCAGTCCTCTGTTCTTAATGCTACCTCGCTAATGCGGGAAATGGCGAATAGTTTGAAAGAAAAAAAAGAAAAAGATATATATATATATATATATATATATATATATATATATATATATATATATATATATATATATATATATATATATATATATATTGATTAGCGCCTCACCTGGCGTCTCATTTATAATAAAGTAATTATCGAGCATGATAATGCACCAGAGGGTAATAGCGATGAGGTAAGAGAGAAGTGGTATACCGTTATCATCAACTGTGTAAACATGTCATAAGAAGTAAACTCTCTGTACTTTCCCCTGGGAGTTTCCTCCCTATCGACCTGCCTTGTATAGGACTTTCCTAACCCCGACCAGTCCTGGAAGCAGTGGTGACTTATCGACCAGTGCTGGAAGCAGTGGTGACTTATCGACCAGTCCTGGAAGCAGTGGTGACTTATCGACCAGTCCTGGAAGCAGTGGTGACTTATCGACCAGTCCTGGAAGCAGTGGTGACTTATCGACCAGTCCTGGAAGCAGTGGTGACTTATCGACCAGTGCTGGAAGCAGTGGTGACTTATCGACCAGTCCTGGAAGCAGTGGTGACTTATCGACCAGTCCTGGAAGCAGTGGTGACTTATCGACCAGTCCTGGAAGCAGTGGTGACTTATCGACCAGTCCTGGAAGCAGTGGTGACTTATCGACCAGTGCTGGAAGCAGTGGTGACTTATCGACCAGTCCTGGAAGCAGTGGTGACTTATCGACCAGTCCTGGAAGCAGTGGTGACTTATCGACCAGTGCTGGAAGCAGTGGTGACTTATCGACCAGTGCTGGAAGCAGTGGTGACTTATCGACCAGTGCTGGAAGCAGTGGTGACACAACCTCGTTAGCAAGACTGTACTTACGTGGGTTTACCGATGGCCTGTGACCTTTGACCTGACCCTTTAAAAGGGGTCGGGGTCAAAGACCGAGCCATCACAACAGTCGTGCCCAAGGGTCGTAACCACACACACACACACACACACACACACACGAGGCGCTGACCTTCACCAGGTAACCACAGAGGCGTAAGCGCACGAGGGAGACAAGTGGGCCGTGAAAGGGAAGGGAAAGAAAACGGGGTAAGGTTCGCGTCACAACCACAGAAACGACATGGTTTATGTCGTTAGCATGACGCGCCGCGCAGTGTGGCACAGATACACGGACATGGTTATTAATGTGGACGACTTCTTATGCTTACACACACACACACACACACACACACACACACACACACACACACACACACACACACACACACACACATATACACACACACACACATACACACACACACACACACACACACACACACACACACACACACACACACGTGAAAGCAAATAAATGATTTATGACTTGGCATAAACGTAACGGAAAATGGGGAAATAGCGTAGAGGCGCTAAATGAATATGTGGGAGAGGGGGGGAGGGGGGAATATATATATTGCCTTTTAACAATGTTGTGGGAGAAACCACAGTTCCCATGGGGGGGGGGGGGGGGAGGGGGGAGGAGGGTAGTGTGGGGGGAAGGGGGGGGAGGTACCGGGCGGCAAAGTAAACGACTCTTGTTGATGAGTTGTTAGCGGAACCTGGGTTCGCGCCGCGCCTCTCTCTCTCTCTCTCTCTCTCTCTCTCTCTCTCTCTCTCTCTCTCTCTCTCTCTCTCTCTCTCTCTCTCTCTCTCTCTCTCTCTCTCAAAACACAGGTCAGGGTCGGGCCAGATGTGCAGACCCATCTGTGCCAACTGTGCTGTGTCTCTCACCACAGTGGTAATCTCTCTCACACCAAAGTATTAATCTCTCACCACAGTGGTAATCTCTCTCACCACAGTATTAATCTCTCTCACCACAGTGGTAATCTCTCTCACCACAGTATTAATCTCTCTCACCACAGTATTAATCTCTCTCACCACAGTGGTAATCTCTCTCACCACAGTATTAATCTC